>NW_020174791.1:3520902-3533751 GCF_003031525.2 Neophocaena asiaeorientalis asiaeorientalis
AAAAAAAAAAAAAAAAGTTAAAATAATGAGTTTTATGTTTAAAAAAAAAAAACAGTAGGTCCCCATGATAGGTAGCTGCAGGGTAAGAAGCACGGACCTGCACTGACAAAACCATCGCACAGGGGTGGCAGCTGCAGCGGGGTCCACGCGATACCAGCAGGTGGGCTTCGGGGAGCAGGTGCACAGGTCCCCGGCTGCTCAGCCTGGAGGGAGGAGGGTGGGCAGGAGCCACCACAGCAGCCCAGCCCCGTGCACCTGGGGCCACAGGGGAGAAACTCCAAGGGGACACACTGACATGTCCTGTCCCAGACGGTGGGACCCCCAAGGCATTTTGGCCCTCTCTCACAGGGGGTGGGGGTGGGGACTAGCAGACGTGCCCAGGGCCCGGCTGCCCAGGGGCTGGACACACAGGGAGCACACACACGGGCTCTGGGCCTCCACGGGCTCTGGGCCTCCACACGCAGACGCTCACCCTCACATGCCCGTGCGGGGGCCACTATCCTCAGCTCCCCATACGCAGGCACACAGGCCTGTCCCCTGGTTCCCCAACGAGCAGGGAGGGCAGGGCAGGGCGGGGGAGGGGAGGTGCACCAGGGCGGCTCCCCACCACTGGGACTGGACGCCACTGGGACTGAGCCTTTGTCGCCCCCCAGTTCACGCTGAAGCCCTAACCCCCAGTGTGGCTGCACATGGAAATGGGGCTTCTAAGGAAGTGATTCAGGTTGGGTGAGGTCCTAAGGGTGGGGCCTGATCCTACAGGACTGGCGTCCTTGTACGAAGATACCCCCAAGGGCTCTGCACAAGCACACAGCAAGAAAGCGGCTGGAAGGCAGCCAGGAAGCGGACCCGCATTGGAACCCCCCTCGCTGGCATCCTGATTTGGGACCTCCAGCCTCCAGAACCATGAGATGAATGTCTGTTCAAGCGCCTGGCTGTGGCATCTTGTCATGGCCGCCCAGGCTAAGACACCCTGTTCGCCACTCTGTTGGTCGTGGAAACAGCCAACCTCGTGAGGCCTGGTTCCTGAGTGAGGCCAGCCTGGAGCAGGGCACCCTGTGACTCACATGAGGACAGAGTTTGCAATCTGGGGCTGTCTGTTACAGCAGCATGACCTAGTTCATTCTGACTAATACAGCCCCCCTGTGTATCTAGGCAAGGATGTTCAAATCCAAGCAGATGTCTACTTAGCATTCATGCTAAGTTAACAGTGGCCAGGTTGTC
This sequence comes from Neophocaena asiaeorientalis asiaeorientalis, assembly GCF_003031525.2. Lineage (NCBI taxonomy): Eukaryota > Metazoa > Chordata > Mammalia > Artiodactyla > Phocoenidae > Neophocaena > Neophocaena asiaeorientalis. The sequence continues at coordinate 3,522,124 of NW_020174791.1, forward strand.
ACGTGGCCACAGACGTGAGCCACTCAGCACCCTCCACCTGGCAAGGACCATGGGGAAACTTGTTCTGAATGGCTGCACCCAAGGCTCCTGGGAGTCAATGGGCTTCCCTGCCCTGGGCACCCGTGGAACCACCGCCGGGATGTTTCAGATGAAAGCCTGGGTATTGGGAATGACAAGGGCCACTCTGGCCTGTGTGCCCTGAGCCACAAGGTGAAGATGGAATCACCTCCCGTGGTCCAGCTGTCCTCAGGCCCTCAGGACTCAGCAAACCCATCCAAAACGCCAGAACGCCTGAGGCCTTCACGCCCCCGCAGACAGTCCCGAAGGCAGCAGTCTGCCTCTAGGGGCTGGGAAGGCGACGCCTGACTCCTCATCAGGTCAGTCGCCTCCCGGCTCCTCACGTCCTGCGCCCTCGGATGAGCCCACCGACAGCTCACGGTGCTCCATCCCTGGCCCAGGCAGTGTCCCCCGGACCCTCCACCCGTCTGCAGTTTGCTGTGCCAACTGTCCTGGGCCCCAGCTTGGGACAAAGCCCGGGTTCCTAAGACCCTGAGCTTGACGACCACTGGACACGCTGCTGATTTGAGAGGGCCACGCCTGACCCGGGCCAGAATGACACCGGGAAGGACCGTAACGCACGAAGCCACGGACGGCCCCGGCCCACCCTCCCTGCTGCGGGGGGCAGAGGGTGGTGGCGGGAAGGGAGGGCATCAAGTCACGTCTGTGCAGAAAATCACTCAGAAACACCCTGGGGGGGGGAGGGGCAGGTGCCAGCCCAGTCACCTCTCGACAACTCTGAGGGTCCCTGGCTCGGTCGGGCTCTGGCCTGCGGGGTGCATCCCCAGCTCACCTGCCACGCCACAGCAAGCTGGGAGATCTCCCGGCCCGACATGCCCTCCGTCAGCTGTGCGATCTCTGAGCACTTCTTCCCGTAGTCAAACTGGGCCAGCTTCAAGCGCCTGGTAAAGAGTTCCCAAGTGATGCCTGGGCACCCACAGGACCCGGGCCAGAGCAGAGGCCCGTGAGGGACCCAGGCTCCCACACAGACGGAGAGCAGGAGCCTGTGCTGGGAAACCCCAGGCGGGACACGTCCGACCCCCTCACTTTAATGAGCTACCCCCTGCCAACGTCCACTGCTGGGGCCAGGTCTGGCCGTTCCACCTTCCTACCCTGCTGGGCATATGTCCCTTCCTCGTGGAGCCCAAGACGGGGCCCGGGTGGGGCACATGCTGCGCTCAGGGGCGGCCGTGGGGCCGCTCAGAACGTGGGAGAACGGAGGAGCTCCGGGGGCCTGTTCCCAGCTCCACCGCCTGCCTGGGGGCAGGGACCCCGCCCAGCACTCAGACAGCGGCCGAGCTCCTAATCCCGCCCCCGCAGGCGGATGCCAGGCCCAGTCAGGCCTGGCTGAAGGCCCAAGAGAGCCCGCTCAGACTCCTGTGAAAAGTCCTCAGAACCTCAGGCTACACGCAGTGTTCAGGCTGCAGCTGGGCTAGGACGTGCCATCGGGAGCTGGAGTAGGGTGTGGAGGTGGGGGACTGGGGCCAGCCAGGGGCAAAAGGAAAAAGAGACCCAGATAAGAGAGCTTGGGGGCAGCTGAGAGACGGGTGGCAGGGGCAGGCAAAGCCCGCCGCAGAACAGAAGACAGCTCAGCAGCGCCAGGCGGGAACCAGGTCGGTGGGGCTGAGATCTGGTCCCCGGAGAGGGTTACAAATAGACCAGCGCTGGCTTATCTGGAACGCTCCCGACAACAGTGAGAGAGGGCCTGGACGAGCAGGGAGGGCACCCCCGGCCTGGTGTGTCCCTCTGTGTGCTGGGGAGGGGCCCCAGAGGGAGGCTCAGCGAGGCCAGAAATGGGCCGGCACAGCCCGCCACTGCCAGGGCCTGACTGTGGCCTGGATCTGAGCATTTCAAAGGCAGGACGGGGCAGCAAGGCCTCCAGTGATGGGCGATCATGACCCCACACGTGAAACCCAGGGGCAGGGGCAGGGGCACGGGCGGGGAGCGGCCGTGGTGGCGGGACACTTACTGCTTTCCTTCTGTGGCTGGTTTAAGAACATACTTGTCAAAATACAGTCTCACCAGGCGCTCCCGCGCCTCTCGCCGCGGCAGGTCAAAGCCGACCATCTCGCCAATGCGGTCGTTGATGGCCCAGTCAAGCTGCTCGGGCTGGTTGGTGGCCAGGACCAGCATGAACCTGCAGCCAGCACACGGCAAGAGCTCAGGGCTCGGGGCCAGCAGAACCCGCCACGCGGCGTCCTCACACGCAAGACCCCGCCGCACCGGCGCTGCCCTCTGCCTCCCATCCCTCCCTGTCTTGCCCCAGCTCATGCCTCTCCCCGACTGGTGGCCCAGCCATGGAAGCCTCCCTGTGTGCAGGAGGGACGGGGACCCAGGGAACCAGGTCTGAGACAGACCCCTGCCCGAGACAGACCCCTGCCCCTCCCACACCAAGTGCTGGGGTCTTGAAGCCTGGGGCTCAGCCAAGCACAAGGGCCAGCCAGGGGCAAAAGGAAAAAGAGACCCAGATAAGAGAGCTTGGGGGCAGCTGAGAGACGGGTGGCAGGGGCAGGCAAAGCCCGCCGCAGAACAGAAGACAGCTCAGCAGCGCCAGGCGGGAACCAGGTCGGTGGGGCTGAGATCTGGTCCCCGGAGAGGGTTACAAATAGACCAGCGCTGGCTTATCTGGAACGCTCCCGACAACAGTGAGAGAGGGCCTGGACGAGCAGGGAGGGCACCCCCGGCCTGGTGTGTCCCTCTGTGTGCTGGGGAGGGGCCCCAGAGGGAGGCTCAGCGAGGCCAGAAATGGGCCGGCACAGCCCGCCACTGCCAGGGCCTGACTGTGGCCTGGATCTGAGCATTTCAAAGGCAGGACGGGGCAGCAAGGCCTCCAGTGATGGGCGATCATGACCCCACACGTGAAACCCAGGGGCAGGGGCAGGGGCACGGGCGGGGAGCGGCCGTGGTGGCGGGACACTTACTGCTTTCCTTCTGTGGCTGGTTTAAGAACATACTTGTCAAAATACAGTCTCACCAGGCGCTCCCGCGCCTCTCGCCGCGGCAGGTCAAAGCCGACCATCTCGCCAATGCGGTCGTTGATGGCCCAGTCAAGCTGCTCGGGCTGGTTGGTGGCCAGGACCAGCATGAACCTGCAGCCAGCACACGGCAAGAGCTCAGGGCTCGGGGCCAGCAGAACCCGCCACGCGGCGTCCTCACACGCAAGACCCCGCCGCACCGGCGCTGCCCTCTGCCTCCCATCCCTCCCTGTCTTGCCCCAGCTCATGCCTCTCCCCGACTGGTGGCCCAGCCATGGAAGCCTCCCTGTGTGCAGGAGGGACGGGGACCCAGGGACCCAGGTCTGAGACAGACCCCTGCCCCTCCCACACCAAGTGCTGGGGTCTTGAAGCCTGGGGCTCAGCTAAGCAGACGTGCCAACTCAGCAGGAACTCGACACACCCCTGGGGGTCTCAGTGGGGGTACGGTCTCCACCGGCAGCAGCTACAGCGGGCAAGGCCAGTGAGTCTGGCGTGGTAGCCACGTTGGCTGACTGGCAGGGCTAGATGCCACCAGCGGGCAAGGGGCTGGAGGGGCCTCACCCACCTGGAGGAGTGGGATTAAGGGGCCCAGAAGGGCCAGCCCAATCCTAGGGCAACCTGCAACCTGGGGCCCCTGGCTGTGGGGTGAGCCCCTGACAATGCATCTCATGGGCAGCCGGAAATGCCCAGGGCCTGAGCCAAGGGCAGTAGCCTGTGGACGAGTCTGTGCCCCTCGGCTCTTCCTCAGAGACCCCAGCACATTGTCTCCGCAGCTCCACAGATGCCCCACGGCGCCCAACGGGCCGTCCCACTGCGTCCGGCCACGTGGGTCAGGCGTGAGCCTGCTCGGTCGGCTGCCCCACAGCAGCCGCGTGAGCTGAGGCAGTGCCACGGCCCCCGCACACGGGCTCTCCTCACTTGCTGCTGTGCTGGCCTGTCCGGTGCAGGAACGCGTTCAGGGTGGCCCTGAGGTCCTCACTGATCTTCTCCTGCAGAGACAAAAGTCTGGTGTCAGGTGCCCACGCCGGAGTGCTATAAGCAGCCACGGGGGCGCTAAGGAAAGGCTCCGCAGAAAGGCGCAACCCCCGCTCGTCCACGACAGAATGAATCTAAGTTCGAAGGCCGAAGCTTGACTCCGAAGGCGCTGAACTTCCACTTTTCAAACAAAATGGACGAAGAAAGCGCAGCTGAGGAGCAGGTTCCCGGTGACCTTCCCAGGAAGTGCAGACACCGCGGCCCAGGCCGCCCGCCCTGCCCGCTCCCCAGGCCAGAGGGCGGCCTCCAGACACTCACAGTCGCCCGCTTCCTGAGAAAGGCATCTGCTTCGTCCACGAAGAGCAGGAGGCTGCAAGGGCAGGGCCGCGTGAGGCGGGCAGGGCACGGCCCCGTGGGAAGCCCGAGCTTTGCACTGCCCCCACCGGGGCCCAGACCTTGGCCGCAGACCAGGGCGTGTCAAGTGCCAGTGTCACGAGAAAGTAACTAAAGATAGGCTGGTGACCCCTTGTCTTAAACGTTTTAAAGTCTCCGGGACTGGGCCTCCCTGGTGGCGCAGTGGTTAAGAATCCACCTGCCAATGCACGGGACATGGGTTCGGGCCCTGGTCCGGGAAGATCCCACGTGCCGCAGAGCAACTAAGCCCGTGCACCACAACTACTGAGCCCACGTGCCACAACCACTGAAGCCCACGCGCCTAGAGCCCGTGCTCCGCAACAAGAGAAGCCACCACAATGAGAAGCCCACACACCACAACGAAGAGCAGCCCCCGCTCGCCGCAACTAGAGAAAGCCCACGTGCGGCAACGAAGACCTAACGCAGCCAAAAATAAAATAAAAGAAAGCCTCTGGGACCAAGAGGCTCCCGGACCTTGGGGACAGGCTGTGGGGAAAGTCACCAACCCCCCTTCCCAGCAGGAGCCCCAGGGCCACCCAGGAGGCACCCAGCTCACCCTCGCCGGCTGGTGTTGGCCCAGTCAAAGACCTTGTGCATGGCAGTCACGCCGTCCCGCCCCATGGGGGCCACATCCCCACCCGTCATGATGGCGTAGTCCATGCCTGAGTGCAGCGCGAGTTTCTGGGTGGGAAAGGCACTTTAATGCCTGCTCCGTCTGCTCTCCAGCCCACCGCCCCGGTCGCTGGGGACCAGACCGCGTGTGGGGAGACGCCCTTCCTGGAAGAGCTGGGCAGGGGCTGCCTCCCACGTGTCCCCCGCCCACGGCACCTCTCCCCAGTAGGTGAGACTCCATAACCCCCAGCTACTGTGCCCTCACCTTGGCAAACAGTGTCTTGCCCGTCCCAGGTGGCCCGTACATGAGGATGTTCCGGTACACACTCCTGTTCTTCCTGGTGTTCCTCGTGGCAATGGCGATGTCCCGCACGCGAGCCTCCAGGCTGGGCTGCCAGGGGACACGAGGTTTGGGGACGCTCTGCCTCTGAGTCCATCCCTCCTGAGTGCCTGGGTCAGTGCGAGAGGCCGCCTCTCCCTGGCTGGGGCTCAGCCAGCAAACCGGACTCCAGGAAGGTCGCGCAGCCCTGCCCGGGCGGGAAGGTCCCAGGGATAGGCAGCCCCACTTACGCTGAGGACGACGCCCTCCAATGCGTCCTGAGGCTTACTGAGGAGCCGCCTGCTGACCTGCGGGGCGCGGGGGGTATCAGGGTCAACGGCGGTGCCCACGGCGCAGCCACCCCAGAACACGCATTACCAGCCGTCCTGGAGAAGGCCGGCAGGGGAGACTGTCGGCGACACTGACCTCTAGCAACGGCCCGCAGCACCACCCGTGGGTGCACAGCACCCGTGCCAGGCAGGAAGCCTGGCTCCCCTCGAGGAAGGCAGCCGACACAGGGCTGCTTCCAGCGACTTATCTTATGGGTAGATGACTTGCTGGAGCCCCAGAAGTTTGTATACAACCTCCAGTCCACCCAGGGGGACGGTCATGCCCACAGACCCACAGAGGGACGGAGCGGACTGGCGTGAGGGTCCCCCCAGTGCTGACGCCACAGGGCCAGAGGAATAGCGTGAGGAAGAGAAAGCCAAATGCAAATCTGTGAGCAGGGGAACGGGGCAGTATTGGGTAAAAAGGGGAGAAGGGCCCACGTGTGCGACTCGGCTGTAAGGCCACCCGGACCCAGGGGGCCCGCGGTCACCTGCACAGGGTGCCGCAGCAGCTCCAGCACCGTGATTCGCGAGGTCTCCCGCACCAGGGACGGCTTCCCCAGCCGGGTCTCCACGTAGCGCCCTATGGCCGACGTGGCGTTCTTGGCGGAATAGATGCCAACGGCCAGCAGCGTCAGCCCAGCCACCTGGAACAGGGCAGAGGCAGGTGGCGCCCACCCCATCCCCGGCAGTCTTGGGGCTCCCCCACCAGCTCCCTGAGTCTCAGCCGGGCCCCACCAGTACCTCTCCAAAGGGCAGGCACTGGTGTGGAGATGAAACGGACGCCTGGCACCCCTCCCACACCCTCCTCCCAGCCCCACCAGGGCCAACACTGAGCTGTTCCAAGTGCCCCAAACCCAAAGGCTGCGTCACTTGTGGCTTTCCAGTGGCAGTGGGGGGCGCGGGGGCAGCAACCGCCTCAGCCGTAGGTCTATGAACGCTCAGAGCGCCAGGCGCCTCTCACGGCCAGCAGAGACCCCGACACGTGACACAGACCGCAAGGAAAACGGCAGCGTTGTTTACCGTGGCTGTCACTTTGTCCCAGTCTGTCACAAAGGCCTGGAATCCTTCACCAAACACGGTGCCAGCCATCCTGCAGGGGAAGCAGTGGCATGACTGGGAAGGAATCGGGCTGTGCCCGTGCGCCTAGCCCAGGCTCCAAGGTCAGCCCCAAAGGTCACCGCAGAAGGACCGGCCAGGGGAGTAGTGGGGTGCCTGCTCGGGGGAAGGGGCGAGAGGATGCCCGCTGGGCACGGCCTCACCTGATGGACTCCAGGATGGTCTGGCGCTGCTCAGCAGCCTTCAGGCGGATCTGCTCACGGGTGATATCAGCATTGTCGCGCTCAGCCTTGGCCCGGGCACGCGCCTCGGCCTCCACCCGCAGCATCTCGTTCTTGTGCCGAAGCTCCATCTCCCGCTCCACGGTGGCTGCCCAGGGAGAGCGGGGAGCAGCGCTCAGCCCGAGGCCCGTGGCCCCCCGACCCAGGATGAAGCGCAAGCACAGGGTACCCCCCGGGTACCCCCCCACCCCCCTCTCCCAAGGGTCTCAGCGCGCCCGCTGCTTCACGCTGCTTGGGAAGCACAGGGCCTGAAGCAAGGCCCGTGGCCCTTGGCCCGTGAGCTCCCAGGCCAGGGCCCTACCTCGCCGCAGGGCCTCCTGCTTCTGCACGGACTCCTCCTGCTTCCGTAAGTTCTCCTCGTTGAGAAGTTGCTGAAAAGGAGCCACAAGGGAAAGGGAAGGGCTTCGAGATTAGGAAACGGTCAATATCACACCAACAGGTTAGCTGCTCTGGCCCCAGAGATGTCCCCATCGCCCCGGGGGCTCCTACCCCATGGGACGGTCACCTTATGGCCTGCAGGCTGCATGGCCCGAGGCAGGAGCCACGGCCGCCAGCCTAGCTCGGCCTCAGGGCAGCCCTGACCCACAGCTGTCCTCACAAAACAGGCTTTTTGCTGGACTGTTTAATTTAAAAACTAAAGTGCCCACAATAGGCTCGACGTTTGAATGCCCCCCACAGACCCGTCAGTCAGGGTCCCACCCGGGAGACCCTCGGGGCGGCGCGGGCAGATCCCCACCCCTCCAACGCAGTGGTTACTGCCGGGCGGACCCCAGCCTCTGGCCCCTACCCGCCCCAAGGGATGCCCACGCCCTCAGGGAAGACAGGCGGCTGGGCAGAGTTCACCTGCTGCTTCAGCTGGTCCTCGTAGCGCTGCCGGGACAGCTTGTCCTGGTACTGGGCCCTCTAGGGAGGGAAAGGGCGGTGTGCACACGGCCCAGGCACAGAAGCCACGGTCCAAGGTGGGACTCGGCGGGTGCGGGACCCGAGGAGCGACCCGCGTGCCCCACCCCCGCCGCCTTACGGCCTGGTGCTGCCGCGTCTCCTCACTCAGAGTCTTCCTCCGCTCCTCGGCCTGCACCCGGACCTGCTCGCCCTTCAGCTGCTCCACGGCGGCCTCGTACTCCTGCGCGACACACCAGCCGCCCTGAGCCCAGGGCCCGGCCAGGCCTCCCGCCCTGACACCCCTCCCCTGCGTGGGCTCCAAAGGAGCCGGACAGCCTGTGCAGCCCCTGGGCAGGGATGCAGCCTGGTCTGCACCCCACAGGCCTGTGGGTGCTCAGCTGTAGCCTCACCTAGGCCCGGGAGGACCCAGACCCACAGGCAGAGAGAAGCCAGGAAAACGGACAGGGCCAGGCCCCAAAGCAGCCAGACGGTCTCCTGGGGTGCCTGTCACTCCCCCAGCCCCCCACACCGTTTCCGCTGCGCTTATGCCACGTGCTTGCTTTCCGATTCGCTTTACAACAGCCTGTGGTGGAGGGTAGAGCCTGTGCTTTTCCTACGCTCGCTCACTACGTGCTCAGAGTGACGGCAGGAGTCCCCCCTCGGGGAGACCAGCCTCCTCACCCACATCTGCCCTTCCAGATAGTTCTGTACAAAACTCAGGCCGCACACCTGTCTTTGATCCCCGCTTCCCTCAAATCCTAGAGGGAGGTGCTGCACCCACCGCCCACGTTCTGTCTGTCCGGGGGCCCCTCAGCCTCGGGGCTGCAGCCCACCTCTGCCAGCACCACACCCACACTCACCTTGAGCTTAGCCTGATGTTCCAGCTGAAGCGTCTGCTCCTGCATCTGTGCCAGACTCAGCGCCTCCTTGGCGTGTCCTGCAGCGGGGGCAGGTGTGTGGGCATCAGGACACCGGGCGAGTGTTCACGAGTGCCAGGGGCTGCTCAGGGACACCACAGCCCACCTCGGCCTGAGCACACGCGTGGCCACCCTGGTCGGACCTGCTCAGCCACCCATCCCTCCAAGAGCCACCTGTGTATGCTCCATCCCCAGCGGAAAGCGTGTGCGAGGTCTGCCCCCCGGGGACTGTCACACTCCAAAGGGTTCCATCAGAGAGGCTGTCCCCCGCCCGCCTGTTGACAGCAGGAGGGTCAACATGGTGGTCGTTTCCCCATTAAACAAAAAGCAAGCCTGTGGCTAGAACGTCCTTTATTTTTCCAGTGCGAACGTTTTTCCTGAGCCTCTGATACCTGTTACTGATTCACAGACAGGCGAGCGCAGGCAGGCAAGAACGTAAGGGGCAAACGAGGATTAAACCAGGAAGAAGGGACTTCCCTGGTGGTCCAGGGGCTAAGACCCTGTGCTCCCAGTGCAGGGGTCTAGGTCCCTGGTCAGGGAACCAGATCCTACATGTCACAACTACGAGTTCACACGCGGCAACTGAGACCTGGTGCAGCCAAATAAATAAATGTTAAAAAAAAAAAACCCAAACCCAGAACGAAGCCGATACACACAGGCTGACAGCTCTTCACAGGCCACATGTTAGAAACACGTGTGTGTGTGTGAGTGACAACTTCCAGGCGTATTCTCTTCATCAGGGGAAGTCACATGTGGAGATATGTGGGTATCCGGTGCTCTCCTTGCTAACAAAGCCTGCACGTCGGGTCTCTCTAATAGATCCGTGATGACAGAGTTCTCCTGTGCGCCACGCTTCACTACGAAAACTTTCTAACACATAAAGGCACGGAGAGAAGGTTGGGACCCCATGAGCCCACCTCCCTGATGCTACCACGCTCCCAGGTTGCTGCCCACACGTCCACCCTTCTACCCCCCCACCACAATCTGTCTTATTTTTTGAGGCCTTCAGGGTAAGCTGCAGACCCCAGGACCCCAAGCTGCAGCACCTGCATCACTGACTACAGCGTAACCCCTGGGGCTCGCTGGCTCCAAGCACGTGTTAGGCATGTGGTGGAAGCTCTAGGGCTGAGGTAGGCTGGGGCTCGTGGTTTGGCTTCAGAGTTTGGGGAGGACCTGCAGCTGGCCTGCTTACTCACGCCGTGACCTTTGACAGGTAGGCTGACTGCTCCGAGCACCTTGCCTGCCAATGGAGCAGGGCGCTCCCTCCCCCGACCCGTGGAGTGAGGTGGAGAAAGCACGTAAATCGCTCAGCACAGGCACCCGCGAGCCCCCCTAATCACAAGCTACGACCTCAGTGCTGACAATGATGACTGTCACCTCGAAGTCGTCCTACACTGAGATGTGCGAGCTGCCACGTTAACTGCACCCACCACAGGCAGGCACCCTGTACGTGCGTGGAGCACACAGCTCAAGGCCAATGTGCTGCTCTGGCGTCCAAGGAGGGCCTGGGAAACCTGGGGAACTGGGTAGCGTCAGACTGGGCCCCGAAGGACACAGACGGTGGTCAGGCTGTAAGAAGCAGCTGGGGACGTCTCTGGTTTGCGTGGAGAGGGCAGTGAGGTGAACAAGAGCAGGTACAGGCCAACCAGGGCAGGCACTCTGGCTGTGAACTGGGAGCATCTCCAGACAACAGGCCTGCAGAGGGGCTAAGGACAGAAGGGGCTCAGGCACCCTGGGAAGGAGGGTTTGGGGACAGAAGGGGCAGCAGCCCAGGGTGAAACCTCCCCCATCGGCCAGCAGAAAAGCCAGGAAAGATGGCAGGAACAAAAATGACGTAGAGTCCGCACTTGAGACAGTATCACCGGATGTGGAGGCCAGCGGGGTGGACCATGCTTCTAGGTGGTGGTAGCTGGGGACTCTGCAGGAGATGCTGCTTGGTGGGGAAATGGGGGAGCAGAGGCCAAGGCTCTGGGGACCCAGATGGAGAATGTCCTGGGGCAAGAGCTCTGGGGCAGCCAGTGCAGGGAAGGTCATCAACTGGCCCAGGGCTGCTTGATCTGTTGCTTTATAGACCTCACCTACCTGAACGTTAACCTTTTCCAATGATAAATGCAAATGTGCTTTATTTCCCTTAAGACCAACGCCCCTCAAACACGTTTCCCTTCTTAGGCGGAAAACTGCCAAGCAACCACCACGGACGGATCCCCTACCTGGCCACCCTTGGCCGTTCCACGTGGAGACGGCAAGAGGCGGTAACTGGAGACCAGGGTGCAGCCCTGCCAGCTGCTGCTTGTACCCTCTGAGTCCCCTCGGCACCGGTTTCCCCACTTGAAGGACGCGTGGCAACTGGGAAGATGCCAGAGGATCAGGGGATCCCGAACCTCACTGCACGCAGGGTGGCTCCGGCTGGCTTACCGCTGGAGACCGGTTTCCCCCCGACGGCCACCCGCCGCTCGATCCCTCAGACCACCAAGGGCCACCGTGCCCCCGAGCCCGCCGCCCGGCCGCCCTCCCCGCGCCCAACCCCCGCACTCACGCGAATGCTCCAGCTCGCGTGCCGCCTTGGCCGCGCGCTCCAGGCCCGTCGGGTCGAAGTTGCTCCATTTGTCCTTGGGCGCAGGCCGGTCCCCCGCGCCGCGGTCCCCGCCGCCCTCGGCCCCGGGCTGCACGGGCGGCAGCGGAAGCGGCGGCCCCGAGCCTTCGCCCTTGGGGCCCTTGATGCCGAAGAGCCACGACATGGCTCGCGAGCTCCACGCGCCGCCGCCGGAACCCGTAGCCGTGCGGACGCGCGCGACGCAGAGCACGATC
>NW_020174791.1:3533883-3537546 GCF_003031525.2 Neophocaena asiaeorientalis asiaeorientalis
TGGCAACGACACTGGCCCCGTTGCTATGGGCGCCCACAGAGTTCCGGCCCCCGGGGCCGCAGAGAGGCCAGTGCTGGAGCCGAGGCCGCTTGATGCGCGGCGTCCCGACCGAGGGAGAGGCCTACGAGAGGAAGAGTGTGGGAGGCGGCCGATAGGCGGGGGAGGACCCCGCCCGGGGCGGGCGCGGGGTCGGGGGTCCGGGGACCGGGCCCAAGAGCAGGCGCCGGCGCCGCGGGCTGAGCGGCCCCCTCGGACAGCGGAGCACGGGCTGGCCGTGTCCAGCGCAGAGCAAACCGCCCTACGGGCCGGGCGTGTCCGGCGCGGGGCAAGCCGGCCCGGTGCTTAGTGGGTCTCGGTGCTAGCGCATACAGTCAGTGCTACGGAGATGATGGAAGAGCGGAAGCGCGGCCCCGGCCAATCTCCCGCAACCGTCAGTAGAATGAAGGGCTCTCCCGAGCCTCCTCTTCGGCGTCACAACAAAACTCAGCGGTCCGTGGTTGTAGGTAAAGTGGCTCCCAAGGGAGGGGACAGAGCTCTGCAACCCCGGAAGTATGGGACGGCAGAGCCCCCGAGGTCCCACAGAGGGCGCCGTCGCGGAAGGAGAGCTCCTCAAGGCCCAGGGGTCCTGGCTCTGGTCTCTGCCTGGTGAGGTTTCTCCTTGGGAACCCCCAGAGGCCACGTGCCTGCTTCAGGGACCAAGGTGCAGGCTGGACCGCCTGGGGCAGAGGGAGACAAGGATGGACAGAGGCCAGCGTTGCTCTAGAACCCAGTGTCCAAAGTTAGCAGAGTTTGCTTCTTGGGCCAAAATCCAAGTTGCCCCTGCGTTCTTTCCCTGATGGAATTTGTTGAGTTCCCAGTATTATACGGAGTTTCTCCACTAGATTGAAAACAGTCTTAATCTTAAGCCTGAAGAAAAATAGGAAAAAAAAAATTCTAAGATAATTCTGTCTGGGGTTTGTTGTTTGTTTCGTTTCCCCAAATCAAGAAAAAAACCAAAGATGTCCCTTATTGGCCATCATCAAGGCCTCTACAGACCAGCCACAAACCATACAACCAATAGAACTACGGGCTGGCTTTGCTGGATAAAGAAGAAATGGGTAAGAGAAGTGAGGTCCTGGGTCACAGGCAACTCTCTAGCTCCATCCACAGGCCAGCATTTGGAAAGCTTGTGTACTTTTGTATGACAAGGAATAATTGAAAATAAAGCTCTGCGTTTAAAAAAGTCAGTTTCAGGGACTTGCCTGATGGTCCAGCAGTTAAGACTCCATGCTCCCAATGCAGGGGGCCTGGGTTGGATCCTTGGTCGGGGAACTAAGATCCTACATACCCCAACTACTGAGCCCGCATGCTGCAACGAAGACCCAGCGCAGCCACAATCAATTAAAAAATAACAAAAAATTAAAAAGTAATAATAATAAAAATTATTTAAAAATAAAGATCCCGCATGCCGCAACTAAAGATTCCGCAGGCTGCAACTAAAACAAACAAAAGATCCCACACGCTGCAACTAAGACCCAGGGCAGTCAAATAAATAAATAAATATATTTTAAAGTCAGTTTCACAAAAAAGTCAGTTTCGTTTAACTTGGCTTAAAAAACAGAAATCTTAAGATTTAGGTGCTTGCACCGCCCCCCCTTTGATGGAGGGGTTCCTTCCGGGTTCCCTCGTCACAGCGGTGCTGCTCACACTTTCCGGTTTCCAATGGGCCCACAGAATGTCCGGTCCGCTTGTGTTTGTCCCTTAAAGTCTTAGGCGGAAGCCACTAGGCAGGACAGACACCGCTTTCCTAAAGACACTAAGTTAATAAAAGGGAATTAGGATGATGCTTTCTACCTGACGTGTTCATGTTTTGTTCTTTTTTTTTTTTTGCGGTACACGAGCCTCTCACTGTTGTGGCCTCTCCCGTTTCAGAGCACAGGCTCCAGACGCGCAGGCTCCGCGGCCATGGCTCACGGGCCCAGCTGCTCCATGGCATGTGGGATCTTCCTGGACCGGGGCACGAACCCGCGTCCCCTGCATCGGCAGGCGGACTCTCAACCACTGCGCCACCAGGGAAGCCCCGTGTTCATGTTTAATTGACAAACACGGGGTTCTCAGCCGCCCATGCTGCACTGTTTTGCTGACAGGATTCCCCCAACATCCCCCCTCCCCACAGGACGTTTTTTTCCTCTGAAGGAGTCCTCCAGCTTTGAAGACCTGGAGGAGAGACTGCAGAAGTTAAAGGTGCAGGTGGACAGCTTGGCCTCCAGCCTGACCTTGAGCCCAGGGTGAGGGGACACAGCTGCCCCCGAGAGCCCAGGCCAGCAGGAGCAGAGTGGGCCCCACCCAGGCCCAGTGCAGAGGACTCTGCCCCCAGAGCCTGGGCAGCAGGTGTGGTTCCTGAGTCCCCTGCATCTGGCCAGACCCTTGGGGAGCTGGGGCCTTCCATCAGGCCCCAGGACTTCCCAGCACTGAGGCTGCAGCGCCAGCTGCCCAACCTGCCCAGTGTCTCCCAGGGACAGAAGCCTTTCCACTTGAATCTGGAGCCCCCCAGCATCACTCTTCGGTCTTGCTCTCCTAGGACAGTTGGGCCTTCAGGGGCTGATCTCTCTCCCTCACCCAGCTGGGGCCCTTCCGCTCCCATTCTCTCTTCAGGCTCCAAAAGGACCTGCTGGTTCCAGTCTCTGGAGCCCCAGCTCATGCGCCCCAGTCCAGCAGAACGAAAAGCTGCTGGCTCGGCCTGGTCCCCCTGGGCCCGACCCCCAGGGCAGGGCCTCTGGCTGCTGGTCCCCACCCTACCGAAGCCCTCTCCTAGGGCCCCTGCAGCCCCTCCCCTCCTGGCTCCAGGGTGAAGAGGCTAGAGGGGAGGGAGCACGGAGCCCTCAGGGCCTCATTTTCCCCCCGCACTGTGTTTGCTGTTGGCGAGCAGGCAGCTCTCTCCTCCCCCCTGGAGCTGCACCGCACCTCCCCACCAGCTGGACCGACAGGCCCACCCAGTGGAAGGCCAGCACAGCCAGGCCATCCCCAGAGGCACGCGAGGTGGGGGGACCCTCAGCACAGGCACTCAGCTGCCTGGACACCACACTGAGGACAGGAGACAGGCCGTGAGCATTGGCCTGCCCCTTGAAGGGCTGAGCTGGGACCTCTGCCTTCCCAGGAGAAGAGCAGGGTCAGCTGCATAGTCTGGACAGAACTTGGAAGCAAGTCGCTCAAGCACTGTGGCACTGATGGAGCCTGGGGGTCGTCTGGGAGGGGCTGGGAGTGGCGCCTTTGGGACCGGCCTCCAGTACCCTCACGTCCAGTAGGGGCTGGCCCTGGCAAAGAAGCGGGACTGGGAGCTGGCCAGGGCCCCAGGCCCACAGCAAGTTGAGAAACTCGTGGCTCTCACCCCCTGCCCTAGGAAGTGCCGTGCACCCCACGTGCGGCACCAGAGCCGGGTGGTCATGGCCTCCGCTCCCGTGGACACTGTGGTCAGGGGCTCAGGCAAGCCGCTGGCCACCCACTGCTCTCCCTGTGCTTGTGCATACACCTGGTGGGCACAGGGGTCTGTCCTTCCTGCGAGGCTTTAGTGTCTGTGGCTAGGACGATATGATTGGCATGGGTGCATCCAGACACTTCTGAAACATAAGCAATGAGTGGCAAGAGTTTTAACTCCTGGTGAGAACATGTCAGTGAACAGGGATC
>NW_020174791.1:3537625-3543893 GCF_003031525.2 Neophocaena asiaeorientalis asiaeorientalis
CAGGCTTCCCGCCCGCCCCACCCTGCCCCTGCCTGGGAGACCTCAGCCCTCTCCCTTCCCAAGAAGGGCTCCGGCCTGGGAGCCCCTGCCGGTGGCCGGCAGCCAGAAGCACACCCTGCCCTCTCCACCTCCCACCCAAGGACTGGGACCTCCGGGGGAGGGTCTCCCGGGGGCCCCCCCTCACCACACTCACCTCTAGGGGGAGCTATGACTTCCACTGGCATTTTTGTTTTAATGGACGTTGGAAGAAAATTTTTCATCCCAGAAGAAAAGCACAGACACACAACTGTCAGCCTCAAGCTTCCTGAGCTGCCCCCTCACCACAGCAGGAGGCTGTGAGGACACACGTCTCACACAGCAGCCCGACACCATTTCTTTCTGTCGCCATGGTAACAGCTCGTGCTCCAGGGAGCTACCAGTGGCTGCACCACCCACTTCTGGACACCCACCTCCAGAGGCCTGATCCAGACCCAGCAGCCATCTGGCCTTCTCACAGACAGCCTTTGTCCATTACCTGGCCCTTGCAGCTTCCTGCCATCGCGCAAGCCCTGGGCTGCA
The DNA here is from genome assembly GCF_003031525.2 of Neophocaena asiaeorientalis asiaeorientalis. NCBI lineage: Eukaryota > Metazoa > Chordata > Mammalia > Artiodactyla > Phocoenidae > Neophocaena > Neophocaena asiaeorientalis. The sequence goes on from NW_020174791.1 coordinate 3,538,184, forward strand.
GGGAAGAGCCCACACGGGATGAGTGTGACATGCAGCCTTGGGGAAATCCTTGGCTTCTCCTCGTCAAGTTAGGAAGCAGCAGCAACCTTCGTGAGTGTGAGAACTGTGCCCGCCCAGCATCACCAGAGGAGCCTCCCTTTGGGGTCCCCCAGAAGCAGCAGGATCCTCCCCTGCCTGGCCCACTCCTGCTGCGTGGACCTGGGCTGCCATGTGGATCATAAACTCTCGCACGGCCCTTCCTGACTTTCATGTGCTCCCAGAAGCTCGTAGTTGCCTTAGGAAGTGGCACGTGTAAGTCCCCGCGGGCCTCAGCCTGGGTCCCAGACCCAGAGTGGACCACGGAGCCAGGGCCTGCGAGTCAGGGGCTGTAGAGGGGAGGGGTGGAGACCGGGACAAAGCTGTTTCCTGGAGACTCTTTCCAGACGTGGCCCAGACTCCAAGACCTTTAAGAACTGCCTGGGATGATGCAAGGCCGGCACTTCCGAGACAAGGGCTTCCAGGAGGGGCGTTCCTTGGCCTGGAGGTAGATGTGGGGCTCCTCTCTCTGGGCCTCAGCGTCCAGCAGAGATGAGGCGAGGCTGGAGCCTCTTCCAGGGGGTGGGGGCGTGCGTCTTCCAGCTGCTCTGCCCTCTCTCGGGGTTGGAGGCATGTTTGGGGGGCAGGGGCTCACAGCTCAACTTGTCTTTAGTGTGTGACTGAGCCACTAGGAAACGCCCCGCCAGCACCTCCTGCTTTTTCTCCTGCCGCCTGCACGGTGCGCTGCAACCTGGGCTCAGGGGTGCAGCGTCAAAGGGGTGCCTCTCTGGGTGCCCAGTGGGCTGTGACCCGCGAGCACCCAGGGGATTGGAGTGGGGGATGCAGGCCTCCACAGGGGGAATTCTGCCCATCAGGGATGGATCAGGCCCAGGTCCCAGCAATGCCCTCAGAAACGGGGCCTGCGCTCTCTGAAGAGGAGATGCACAGGGCGGCCGCAGGGGGCACAGTGGCCTGAGCCCCAGCACTGGGAGGGGGAGGCTCCCCCCTCCCCTTCTCCAGCACCAGCCGGGGTACCATCCGTCCTCCACCCAAGACGTTTTCTTTAACTTGCAACCTTTTATGGGGCTGGCGTGTTTTGACAAGGAATACACTCTCAGGAGACTGCAGGACTAAGTTTACATCTGATTTACTGTATTTTAAAGTCTGGGGTGTTAGTGGGGAAGAGGCAAAGTGAGCACTGAGTCAGCGCAGGCAGAGGAGGAGGTGCGGGGTGGGGCTGAGGGAGCGCAGCACTGCCTGCCCTTGGGACTTGCCTGGTGGCCCCAGGATAAAAGCAGTGACAGGAGGTGGGGTCAGAAGGCCCTGCAGAGAATGGCTGGGGTGCAGCACCCAGGGGAATCTTGCTTGTCCCTGCCCCTGCCTGGAGGTCTTCCAGCCAGAAGCAGGGAAAGCTCCCTGCAAGTGCCAGCCGTGGGGCCCCGCAAGAACAAGCTCGCCTGTCTCCAGGGTCCCAAATGCCAAGCTCCTGTCCCATTCCTCCCAAAAGGGGCCATCTGCGTCCCAGTGGCTGTGGCTGGGCCCAGTGGGGTCCTGGGTAGGCAGGAAGGGCCACTGTTCCCAGCAAGCACTTCCCCCAAGCCGGCTGAGCATGCCGGTGAAGACTGTCCCTCCAGCCACCCAGATGCTGACCACGCGATCAACTCCCAGCACTTCCCCTCCCCGTTCCCAGACCCTGCGCCCTCCAGGAAGCCTCTGAGGACCTGGCCAGAGCCACCTCCTTCCTTTCCCATCCAGGACCTGAGTGGCTGGAGGAGACTCGGAGCTGCCACGGAGACCAAGCTCCTTCAAACAAATGCTAGCCTTTGCCACCAGAGGGTGTGGCCCTTAATACAATTGTGAGGTCCGGCCGCCCCGGCGCCCTGTGGTCCTGGGCCCAGAGCCATCTCGGGCCTCACGTTCTCAACGGGACCCTGACTCCCTGTCCATCTCCCCGCTAAATCCTGCCCAAGCTCTAGGCCGGGCAGGGGAGGGAGTCGCGAGGGCACGCGCCGCTGCCAGAGCTGCCGCGGAGGGTCAGGCGAGGCCGCGTCCTGGAGGGCCGACGCCGGAGCAGGGCGCCCTCTTGCGCGGGGGTCCCGCGGGCCAAAGGTCGGCCAGCATCCCACCCCTGGGGCAAGACCCACCGAGCTCGGGAGAAGGGCGCCCTCGGGTGCGCGGGCGCGACCTGCTCACGGCTCCCGGCCCCCAGCGCCCGGCGACTGGGGGCGCGGGGCGCGGCTGCGCTCGCCGAGCCCACCCGGCCCCGCGTCCCGCCTCACCCGGCAGAGTGCGCACCCGCAGGTGCTGTGGCCTCAGGAGCCGCACGTTGGACTCCGGCACCAGCGCCACGTCGTAGTCCGTGTCAGGGTCCAGGCCGGCCCAGGCCCAGCCCGTGGCGTTCCCTGGCAGCTGCTGGCGGCGCGCCGTTCCCGGCTTGGCGCTGGGCGCCAGCTCCAACAGGTAGTAGCCCGAGTCGGCGGTCAGTAGGGGCGGCCAGGCCAGACGGAAGCCGCTGGACGTAACCTCGGAGGCACGGAGCTGATGCGGCCACATCGCGTCTGCGGGGTGACAGGGCAGAGAACAGAGATGCCTCCTCGCACCGGACCCTGGGGCACTGACTGTTGACTCCCGGAAGACACCCAGAGGCGGGGAGCAGGGCGCGGGGCGCCGGGCCAGCCCCGGCCACGCCCACCAGATGCTAAGGATCCGCAGAAGGACATAAGTGCAGCCAGTCCCCTACTTTGCCCGGTCAGGAGTTTCCCTCCTGGCCTCAGCTCCAAGCTCAAACCAGTGCGGAGGTATAGCAGCCGCCTCCCACCCAGTCCAGTGGCCTGGACAAGGGCCCCTCAAAGGTGGCAGGATCCAAACTGATGTCATGATGTCAGAGAACAGAGGACCAGCCCCCCCGTCCAGCCTGAGTGGCCAGCACAGAGTCTGGGGTCAGCTCAGCTCTGAACAGTCAAGGAAAAGGGGGCCCACGGTACAGCCAAGAGACGGGGAGCCACTGGAGAATGCCCCGAGGGGCAGGAGAGATGTGACAACCCCAGGAGCAGCTGGACCTGGAGTTTCGGGTGCTGCCGGCGTCCAGTCCCCAGGAGAGTGTGTTGGGAGCACTCCAGGGTGGGACCCCCAAACGTGTGTTACTCCTGGGCTTTGATGCCGAGCACCACAGGGCCGTCTGAGTGACGGTGCAGGGGGGTGAAGCTGATAAGTGTCTGGACAGGGTTAAGCCCTTCGGGACCCCATGCTGCCTTTAATGCTGGGCGTGCAGCTGCCCGGCTGGCACGTCCTTGCCCATCCCCCACACTCAGACCCTGCCCTCGCTCCCGGGAGCCCCCGCCCTACTGCCTCACTGCCCTGCAGCCTTGGGTTTTTCCTGTCTAGCTGCTTGCCCTTTCTCCTGCTGTTGCCTCCAGGCTCAGCCACAGTGGTTGACCCAGGGGCCACCAGGGCCAGGTGTCCTGGAGTAAATCTTCGGAAGGACACTCTACCTCCCTCCAACCCACAGTTCAACCCCTTCCGGTTTCAGGTGGACGATTAACCACAGGTGGAGACTTGGGAGGACCCTGGGGTCGTTGGCATTTTTCAGTGGCTACAGCCAACCTTGCCAATGGCCAGGCCCTTCAACACCAGCTCCCTCTCCCGCCAGGTTTAGCTGGGTCAGGGCGTTCCACAAGAAACTTGGAGGGGAGCTGCTAGCCCCCGCAGCGGGCCCTCCAAGGCCCGGCCTCCTCTCCAGCAATCCCCACAACCGCCTGCAGTGCAGTCCCACTCCAACCCCTCCGCGGCTGCCCTTGTCCCTAGCTCTTGGGGGGCAGTCTCGGCCCTTCCTGACCTGGCCCTCCCCCTCCCTCCAGGCTTGGTGGGCCCCTCTGCAGAGTCTCCAGGCTTGGAACCTCCTACGCTTCCTCTCCAGGTAGACACATTCCACCAGATGCAGCGCCTGAGTTCCTCAGCCCACACCAAGTCCCCCACTCTCCAGCAGAGAGCCCCAACTGGAGGTGTTTACTCAAGCCTGCCCCTCTGTCCCGCCTCAGCCCAGGTTGGGGGGCACGTGGGGTGAACGGCTGGAGTGTGTTCCTGGAGAAGCCGCGTGTGCACCCCTGTCCCTGCAGCCCTGGCCTCTGCTCCAGGCATGTGAGGTCCTCCTGGAGGCTCACCTGGCCCTCTTCCTGAATTCCCCGCTGGGGCTCCCCGGGCTCCGCCTCCTCCCACCTACCGAGAATGGAGCCCCTCAGCGCCTGGGTGATGATGTGCAGGTCATCCACATCCACGAAGTGCAGATGCTTCTCAGTGGGGGCCGAGGCGGCGGCCGACAGCTCCAGGAGGTTGCCGCGGCCAGTGCTGACGACGAAGACGGTGACGCCCAGGTCCTTCAGCTCCTGCATGGGGGGCCCCACGGGGTCGCTGGAGCCGCCGTCTGTCACCCACACCAGCACCTTGGGCACCCCCGGCCGGGCCCCCGCCGCCTTGGCAAACAGCTGCTCCTTGGCATATGCCAGCGCCAGGCCAGTGTTGGTGTCACCCATGCGCTGGGCTGCAGCGTGTATGGCGTCCTGGATGGCCGAGCCTGAGCTGTGCTGGCCGAAGGGGAACTCGGTGTGCGGCCGACTGCCCACGTGCACCAGGCTGGCACGCAGGGCCCCAGGGCCCAGGGGCAGCAGGGCCGCCAGCCGCCCCAAAAACTCCCGAACTCGGGAAAACTCATAATGAGACACGCTGGCCGAGCTGTCCAACAGAAACAGCAGGTCCCCCTGGGGGGCAGATGCCGGGGGGCCTGGGGGAGAGGGAAGGGTTCAGCCCCAGGTGGTGGCCCCCAGACAGCCCCACACCCAGGTCAGAACCCCCAGGGCCTGAGCTTTCCCTAAGCTGGTATTTGCCCTTACCCAAGAAAGCCCTGAAAGCCTGCTCAGTCACACCCCAAAGGTCCTGGGGTGGCACCCCAGAGGGGAGAGGGGTCCTAAGCCAAGAGGAGGTCCACACTCTCAGCAGTTCCAACTCTGCATCCTGGCCACATGCCTGGGGCACCCCCTGGGCTCATGTCTCGTCTGCAAAGGAGAGCTGACCCCTCCAAGCCCCCACACCCTCCCTGTCTTCAGCAGACTCTGTGCGCAGGCTGGACCCGGCCCAGCCCCCAGGAGTGGTGGGTGGATGGGTCTGGGCCACCAAGGCTTAGCTTTCAAGAAGCAGCCTACACCGCTCAGCCTCCAGGTAAAGCAACCGGTGGGGCGTGCGGTGGGGGCACAAAGGCAGCTGGGGAGACTGGGGACAGAGGTGGAGGCATGGGGGGGGCAGAGGTGGAGGCATGGGGGGAACAGAGCGCTGACTGCAGCCCCTCCCACAGCCCGGAGTCCCGGTTGGAGTCCTGACCCCACTTACAGATGATGTCACCCCTCCCCCGGCCCCCATCCTCTGCTCCACCTGGACCCAGGAAGCAGGTTACCTGCTGCAGCAGCCCGAGGGCCCTATATGTCCCTCCGGGGCCTCCCCCTTCCTCCCGGCACCCCGGGGGGCAGACGGGGCCCTTCGCCAGTGTGTCATGAGCAGACAGCGGCCTGGGGTGTCTCGGTTCTGGTCCCGGCCTTGCGGCCTCAGTTTCCCCCAACCCAGTGGGCCGACGCCAACCCTCTCACCATCCCTCTATTAACGATCACGCCAAGGAAAGGGAAACTGAGGCAGGGACAAGCCTCCCCGA
>NW_020174791.1:3543948-3545077 GCF_003031525.2 Neophocaena asiaeorientalis asiaeorientalis
CGTGCGGCGACACGCGGCTCTCACCGGGATGCCGCCGAGGCACACGCGGGTGGCATGCACACACAGACACTGAGGTCTCCCTTTCCGGCTGTAAGGCCTTGGAGTCAGCCCTGTCCCCTACCCCCTGCCCCTGCCCCCAGCCAGGAGCCGAGCAGGGAGCCACCAAGCTGGGTCATCCCTAGGCCCGCTGCCCTTGGCTCCGCAGTGTTGGGAGTCCCTGAAGCCAAGCCCAAGAGAGCCCCAGGGGGTATGAGAGTGTGTGGGTGACACCAAAAACAACGTCCCCCCAACAAGTCCCAGGCTCTGGCCACAGAGACTGGGGAGGGGCAGGTGTATGGGAGCTGTGACATGTTCCTCCAAGGAATGACCAACAGAGATTAGGAGGGTGGAACTCAGAAAGGAGACAGGGCGTCGGGAGAGGAAAGAAGCCTGAGACCTTCAAGGGGAGCTTCCGGGGGGCACCTCACCTGGCTTCTTAGAGGAAGAGGCATAGGAGCCGAGGATGGCTGGTTCAGGCCTGTCCAGTGTGATCGTGCTGGGCATACCGCTGTCCCCATAGGCCCTGCCCAGTGAGGGGCCCAGGGCTGAGGCCAAACTCCAGGACTGAGGACAGAACCCCCCAGGCAGCCCACTGGGGAAACCCTCCACTGTGACCAGGAGCCGCGCATCTGGGATCCTGGCTAGACCAGAGCAGAGGTGGTTGGCTGCAGGGGACATCCTGAGGGACACTCAGTGCCCCCAGGGCAGATTCCTTGCCCTTAGGTGAGATGGGGCAGTGTCCCGTGGGCAGGAGTGAGGTCCAGGAGAGCCCTGCCCCCCTCCCTCCTAAGATGCCTTCCTGTGGGGTCACCGCCGCCCTCTCCCACTCCTCTCTGTGCAGCTGGGTGGGGGGCACAGGTCCCCACGGGGAGGAGGCAGGGCCATCTCTGCCAGGATGTCCCCTCCCTTTCCTCCCTCCCCAGGAGGATGCCCAGCAGGGAGGACGGATGGGACTCAATGGTTTTCCTTCCTCCCTCTGGCAGGTGAGACGCCAGGCTGGGAGACAGACTGGAGCTCTGACTTTGCCTAAAAAAGGAAGCAGCTCAGCTGAGCCTGAGGAGCTGGGGCAGGAACAAGCCAGAAGTGTGTC
>NW_020174791.1:3545153-3555841 GCF_003031525.2 Neophocaena asiaeorientalis asiaeorientalis
CTCAGGCCTTGGCTGGGACCAGAAACTGCCTGGTGCTTCCGCCTGGGCCCCGGGGGGGCGGCAATGGGCTCGAACCCCCAAAGTTCAGGGTGTACCGCCCAGAGGGACCGTGCCTGGCCCCCAGCCCTCCGGCACCCGAGGCTGAGCAGGGCTGCTGCGGAGGTGGGGCTGTGAGCGGAGGCAGCTGGAGGAGAGCCGGGGGCCCCGCGGGGAGCTGACCCAGGTGCAGACGGCCCACACTGGCTGGCTGGCCTGGCTCCTGTTCTAGCTTGATGGGCGCCCACCAGCAGGGAGCGGGCAGCACCGGATCTGCCCTGTGGGTCCCCACTCCTGCCCAGCGGTGGGCCCACTGTCACACTTCGGCTGTGCTGCTGGGCTGACGGGGCCTTCTGGAAAAACTGAGCCACTCTTCTTGGCCATGACTCAAGCCCTCGAGGAAGCAGGCGTCCTCCTCCCTCCAGCCTCTGTGTCAGAGGGAGAAGGGACGGGGGCCTGGCCTTGGGAGTGGTCAGCCAGGGCCTCTCCCTAGCCTTGGCCGAGCTCGGCCACCTGCCTTGGCCACCTGATGCTCGTGCTGAGCTCTGGCCTGACCCCCGCAAACTGAGACCACCCCACCCCCACCAGGTCAGCTCTGCCCCCCTCAGTCAGTCCCCTGATCTGCTCTGTGGCTCAGCCGGCCACACCACCCCCTGCTGCCAGCATCATGGTGAGTATCCTCCCCCCCCCCCCCCCCGAGGTGAGACATGGGCAGATGGAGGGTCCCCAGAGAACACAGGAGTCAGCCAGGGGTGTAGTGGTCAGGGCCAGGGCTGGGCTTGAGACAGACGCCAGAGGAAGCACAAATATAATGGCCGGGAAACATCCTTTCTGAAGCAAGACAGGCCTGGGGGCAGGGGGTGCAGAGAAGGACGGAGGCGTCCTGGACACATCCGGCTCTGGCCCCAGCCCCCTCCCTCCCCCGGGGCCAGCCCCTGCCTGGCCCTGTGTTCTGGGGACCAGGAGGAGGGAGCAGCCTGTGGCCTTGGCCCAGTCCGGGAGTCCCCAAGCATCACTTCCCAGAGCTGGCGCACCCTGCCTGTCGGTTCACAGGCAGGTGGACAGGGCTCCACAAAACCCAGGGACAACGTCTGCTCTCCAAGGCACCGCCCCTGCTCCCCGCCGGTCTGCAGGAACACGCCCTCCTCCACACCATCCAGGCCTCTGCAGAGAAGAAGGGCCTTTTGTCCCCAGCTCACTGTGGTCATGTTGACCCCTGGGAAAAGGGCAGCTCCCGGGGCCTCTGACCCCACCCCTGACCCCAGCTGAGAGTCCGAGAGGCAGAGTGGCTCGGCCCCGCCCTGCCCCGCAGAGATGCCTATGATGCTGGTTTTCGCGTCAGTTGTATCTTACACAGGCACCCACACACACACAGCTGGGAACACAGAAACCAGAAGTGGGGGTCGGCTGCTCTGGGCCTGGAGGGTAGCGTGGGCGAGCCCGAGGCCCCCTGACTGCACGCAACAGTCACAGGAGCAGAGGGAAGGGGTGGCCGAGAGTGGCAGGGCCCAGAGGCCCCGGCCGACACCCACCCACACATTCTTCTAGGCTCGACTTGCCTGTTTGTGGTCAGGGACGTGCCAGGGCCTGAGGGCCAGTCCTGGGGGTCTGGTGGTCCCATCGTCTCGTTCCCTAGGGGCCCGGGCCTGCCCCTTCCGGCCCCAGAGACGACCCCTGCCCAGTCCTTCAGCCAACAACACCCAGGGTGGCAGGGAAGACAGCTGATGGGGTGGGCAGCCTGGGTACGGGGGTGGGTGCCACCCCATCTGCATTCATCAGTTATCTGTGTGCTGGGCCCAGCCACACGACAGACTCTGCACTGGGGACGTGCAGGCACTGGGCAGAGCCCCTGTCCTCCCAGCCCTGCCGGGCTAGAACGAGGATGGGCAGCGGCGAGTTTGCAAAGATGCATGTCTACTCATCTTCCCCTTGGAGGGTGGGGTCATGTCAGACCACGGGGCAGGAGCTAGAGGAAGTACCAGAGCCCTGGGGTGGGGGCCTGCCAGTGTATGTGAGGGCAGCAAGGATGCCTGGGAGGCATAAAGGGCAGGGGCGGGCTTCATGGGGGAGGCGAGGGCCTAGGGGCAGGATGGGGACTGATGCCAGGCCTCGAAGAAGTAGAGGCCCAAGGGCACAGCTGGGAGGCAGAAAGACAGGCAGGCAGCAGGTGCTCCTGGTTTTCAGCCTGTGCAGGGTACTGAACAGTGGTGCCCTTCCCGAGGGGGGACCCCTCCCTAGTTTGGGTTCCCTGTGCTGGAACCTTCTGTAACAGGGAGGTGACCCTCATACCCTGTCCTAGCCCCAAGCAGGGTTCAGGCAGGCTTACATAGGGAAAGGGAGAGCAGGGAGGGACAGAACTGTGTCAGCACCTTGGTTGGGGGGAGTCCCCGGGGTGGGCGTGGGACCATGGGGCAAGGGGAGGGGCCTCAGTCCCCAGAGTCAGCACAGGGCTGGCTCTGCCTGTTCCTCCCCAGCCCACCCAGCACAGCTCAGTTTCTGCCCAGCACCCCTTGCCTGGCCCACATGCCTGGGTGGGGCCGGGCTCACACCTGGGGTACAGACCATGGGGACAGAACGGGCCAGCTCTCCTAGCCCTGCCTAGCTGCTCACCACTCAGAGTGTGCCTGCAGACACCTGGGCTGCTAGGAAATGCTTTGTGAATCAATAAGTGGCCTTGGGCAGATCAGGGAACCTTGCGAAGCCCAGACTCTACACCTGTGGGGTCTGGACAGTGCCCCCCCAGGGGTGTGAGGGCCGTCAGACAGAGGCGATGCAGGCACGCCCTCACATGCACACACATGTACACCCACACACGATGCACACGCGCGCACACACGCACAGGCACGCGCGTGCACGTGCACCCCCATGGCCAGGCACGCTCTTTCGGGGCAGGGGCCTGGGTACTTGCAGAAAGAGAATTTTTTGCCCAAAGTGGAGGTCACCTCTGACCCACCCAGTAGCTCAGGGCCTCTACCCTCCACTTTACCGTCCTCCCTGATGGCTGGCCCCCTGAAGCAGACCCCTAGGCTCCTCTGTCAACCTTCCACAGCCTCCCACAAGTATTCCCTTTGTGAGTGGGTGGGAAGAGCTGGAGCTGAGGCAGACTGTCCCTGGGGCCAGCTGGAGGCCACGCGGGGCTTGGGCAGGCCTGGGAAGCCGGCACACACCTTAGGAACCAGTGAGCTCAGCAGTTGAGCTCCCCATGGTGGCCTCCCCACCCCCACCAGGCCCAGCTGTTGTTTTGGTGACTCCAGGGCCAGGCGGATCCTCAGGACAGTCCTCTGACGCCTGGCCAGAGCCTGCCCAGCCCTAGGCGGGAGGGGAAGGAAGGCGGCTGCGGACCGGGGAAGCTCTCCTCGGGCACGGGGCAGCCAGTCGGGCTCCCATCTGACCGGCCACAGACAATAGGAGAACCCCAAGGACTCCTGCTGGACCTGAATCAGCCCCGCTTCGGGCCCTGTTCAAGCCACGAGTGAGCCCTGAGCGCTGATCCTTGGGCACATCTGGGCCCTGACCTCCTGGTCACAGGTGGAGCCCTGGTGGCCACATGGTGTGCTAGATCCTTTCCAAGGCCTTCCACCTATTACTAGATTCGGGACGAATTACAACAAACATTTTTTTTTTTTTTTTTTTTTTAGGGCCCAGCCACTCCACGGCATGTGGGATCTTCCCGGACCGGGGCACGAACCCGTGTCCCCTGCATCGGCAGGCAGACTCTCAACCACTGCGCCACCAGGGAAGCCCACAACAAACACATTTTTAATACACTGCTGGGCTTACAAGGCAGTAGATATCTTCCAAGCCCCCTCCCCTCAGGAAACGCTAGAAAGAAGTGCATAAATCAACAGAAGAATAGGGAACAGAAACCCAGGATGATGAACGGAAACAAATGGGAAAGCAGAGAATCCCCTGAACACAGGGATGGAGCCACAGTGCATCAGGGCCACAGTGGGGGTGCCCTGCACAGCGGGGTACTAACCAGGACCCTAACGGGGGCCCAGGTTGGTCACGGCTCACAAGGGCATCCTCTGTGGAGGGACGTGGCCTCAGAATGTTCACAGGTGGGGGCTGATGCTTAACAAGTACAAACGTTCAAAGAAACGACATGCTGTTACTGAGTCAGCAGAAGCAACAAATAACAGATTTAGGCCCCCAAAGGCAAAGGGAGTGCAGGTGTTAGGCACAGTCTGTAAAATAACTATGTGTGCGGCTTCCCTGGCGGTCCAGCGGTTAAGACTCCACGCTCCCAGTGCAGGGGGTGAGGGTTTGATCCCTGGTTGGGGAGCTAAGATGTCGCATGCCGCAGGGCACTGCCAAAAAATAAATAATTAAAAGAAAAAAAAGAAACAACTACGTGTGAAATGTTCCAGAAGTCGAAGCTGGAACCCAAATCACGAGCATATGCACCAAGAGATCATCAAAATCATCAGATTTGAATAAGAAGTGACTAGTATAACTTTTAGATAGGGCGACATCATAATTTAAGTTAAATGGATGTGATAATCAGCAGATTAGACTCAGCTAGTGCTTAGTGAACTCAAAGAGGGAGATGAGGAAACTGCCCAGAACGCAGCACTGGGAGACAAGGAGATGGAAAACACAGAAGAGAGTTGAACTGACACGAGTGGTGAAAGCACAGTGGGAAGCATTCACATAATAGGTGTTTCCCAGGAAAGAATGTGTAGAATGAATGAGACAGAATTGAAGAAATAATGGTTGAGAATTCTCCAGAACTGCCAAAAGATGTGAATCTGTAGAAACGGGACACACCGTGTGTACCAAGGGGATAAATAAGAACATAGCCACAACCACAAACATGCTTAAAAGCACAGAAAGCAAAAGACGGAAAAGATCTTAAAATTATCCAGAGAGAACAGACAGAGCCCTCACTCTAAACACTGACCCCGGTCTCGGGCTGAGCCCTGCATGCCCTAGTGCTCTGGCCGCTGAAGTTCTGGAACCGTGGAGCGTGGAAGTCTCCCCACCTCTGGCACTCGCTGGAGGCCGCTGCCGGACCAGACAGGGGGCCCGCAGGGACTGCCCGTTGTCGGGGCACAGGAGCCCAGGACAGCCACAGTGGCAGAAGCCAGGAAGGCCGCCTCTCTCCGAGCCTGGCCACGCGCCCCTTCTCCGAGAGCCATCTCCCTGTTCTCTGGGGGCGTCCCAGCCCCTCGGCGGCTGCGGGGACTGCGGAAGCCGGTAACGGTGGGGAAGGGCCGTCCCGGTCCGGGGGAGTCCGGTGCCACCTCGCGGCCCCTCGGAGCACTGCGCACGGGGCCGCGCGGCACGCACGGGATTTCCCGGCCGGGACCTGGACGCAGACCCTGAGCTCACCAGCCTGGAGCCACCGATCGGGGACACGGGGGGAGTTCGGGGGCCTCCGGGATTTGGAGAGGCCTCTGGGGTCACACCCAGGCTTAGAGCTGCTCCTCCCCGTCGGGGTGGCGGCAGGGTCCGGGACTCCAGGTCGGGGGTGGCAGCAGCGAGCGGAGGCGTCGGGCCAGGCGGGAGCGGGCGGCCGAGGCGAGCACCAGCAGCGGAGGCAGCGAGAGGAATCCCAACACGATGAGCGCCGCGGAGCCGCGGTCGGACAGCAGCGCGCGGCACGCAGGGCGGGGCGCCGGGTGGACCTGAGGGCGGGGCGGACGGTCAGGCGGGGCGGTAGGGCCTCAGTTCCGAGACGGGGCCTGGCAGCAGGTGGACGGGGCGGGAGCTAAGCCCGGCTTCGGCTGTGAGTTGGCCGGGGGCGGGGCGGAGCCGGTGCAGCTGGACCGGGGCGGGGCCGGGAGAGGAGACAGCGGGGCCTGAGGTCTGGCAGAGCCGGCGCCGGGGGTGGGGGGGGGGCGCTGGGGCTGGCTGTGAGGCAGGCATTTCTCAGCCGAGGATGGGAGATGGAGACCCAGGCGGTAAATGGCCCGAGTCGGAGCCCCTTGAGGGGAGGCTCAGAGAATAGCTCTCTCTGCTCTCCCATGGCCCTTTCCTAAGTTGGCATCTGACCCTGAGGCCCTACCCTGGGGTGTTGCCAGCTGGCGCCACCTTGTCTACTGCGGCCCAGCGTTCTGCCCTCTTCCCCCGGCCCCCCCTTCCCCAGATGGGCAGAAAGGGGCCCATCTGCCTATACCCTCCCTATCCCAGACCAAGCCATAACCCCTTCCATACGTGGGCAAACCCATCCCAGGGGAGGAGGGGTCTTCAGGGGGGCTGTGTGTTGGGGGAGGCTGGGAGGATGGGGACTGTGGACTGGTTAAATCTGACAATATCTTTATCTTCTCTTCCTGGAACCCTTCTCCTCTTCCCACCCTGCCCAGCTGTCCAGGCCCTGGCAGCTCCTGGTACAAGGCTGAGAGGCCTCAGGGGAGGGGAGAGAGCCTTCCCCTTGGGTGGCAAACAAAAGCCCTTCTTTTGCTGTGGCCAGTGGCGGGGGGAGGGGGGCTTGGCAGGAGAAGGAGCTCTTCAGGGAGGGGCACACGTGCCTCCAGGGACCTGCACTCCCCGAGGACCCCAGACAGTCCCTCAGCCCCGCGCCCGTGGACGGCTCAGCTCACCCTCGAGTGGCACAGGAATCCCAGGTACACAGTGGTGGCCGCGGGCAGCAGCAGCAGCAGGAACACGGCTGCGGGCAGCAGCAGATGGAGCACGAGCCCAGCCAGGGCCCGACCCAGCAGCAGCAGGACCCCCAGGCCTTGGGCAGCCAGGCCTGCCCACCCTGGGGACATCAGGTCTGAGGCCTGGCCGTCAGGAAGCCTTCGGGGCAGCATGGGTGCTGTGTCTGAAGCACCTCCTCCCTCATCCTCCTCTGTCTCCCTCTCCTGCTCACTCATGCTCTCTTGGCAGTGGGCCTGGTGGGCTCACAGTGGTGGTCACGTGGCTGGACTGATGCCCATCCTCCGCCCCCCGCCCAGGTCAGATTAGCAACCTTTTAACCCCAGGTTGCCAGGTCAGACCTCCACCCAGACCCCAGCAACCAGATAGTGGACTCAGCTGGAGGGCAGGGCCCTGGTCCAGGTAGGTCCAGCCCTGACCATCAGTCTCCAGGGTCACACCTGAGCCTCAGGTCCTCGCTGCCAGGCTGACCCTCTCTCTGCCAGGTTACTACAGCTCCAGCCCTGCCCAGTCTCCCCCGCCAGCCCCTGCGTGCTCTGGTCGGAGCCCTGCACAGCTGTCCTGAGAGCTCAGCACTGGGCTGTCCTCACCCCAGGTCCCGCCCTCTCCCCACTTCCAGACCCTGCACACAATGGTTTCATTTCATCAGTCTCAACTCTGGCAACTGCCCCATCCGTAGCTGCCACGGGAAGGTCAACATCTGACCTCGCCCCCTCTGGTTCCCTCATCCCCAAACCTGGCCCCTATCAGCATCAGAACAGCCCCAGAAGATGCTGGGTGCCCACACTGCAGGGCTGTTGAGAGGGCACATGGGTAACGTATGTGAAATGCTTACTGTGAAACTCAGCACACAGTAGGTGCTCGATAATGGCAGCTGCCATTACAGGTATCCTTGGTGTCAGAATCCAACCCATCCTGAAACAGGGGGAGCGTGTATTCTGTGATTTCAAGTAAGCGGGGAGGAGGCATTCCCAGCCCCTCCGAAAACCCCAACTAATTTCTCCAAATATTACCAAAATACTCTTAGCACCTAACAGCCTCCCGGGGTTTCCGTGCACGACATACAGTGTTTTAAACACCACTTACAGGGACTTCCCTGGTGGTCCAGTGGGTAAGCCTCTGTGCTCCCAATGCAGGGGGCCTGGTTTTGATCCCTGGTCAGGGAACTAGCTCCTGCGTGCATGCCACAACTAAGAGTTCACATGCTGCAACTAAGAAGCCTGCATGCCTCAACTAAAGATCCCACATGCTGCAACTGAGAACCGGCGCAGCCAAAATAAATCAATAAATAAAATTATTTGAAAAATAATAACAAATAAATAAACACCACTGACATTACTAGCTGACACTTAAACCACTGAGTAGGTTGTCTGGGAGCTGGATGAAGGAGGCCGGGTGGCACCAGATGTGAATGTTTCTCTTTCCCTCCCCCTACAGTCCGCCTCATCCCTTCCAACTTTTCTTCTAACGTTTCCCAGGCCTCTCAAGCTCACCAGCACCCCTCAGACACGTAGGGATGCAGGACGATGACAGCGACATGCACAGCTTGTTCAAGGGACGCGGTTGGAGACACGCCGGCCGGGACAGCTGCTGAGGCCCCCTGCAATGCACGCCAAGCCCTGCTGCCCAGCACGTGTGCAACTGAACTGCTTGCACTGGCACACGCGTGTGAAGATTTCACGGTAGCTGTTTATTTATTCTGATAGTGAAGTTGCGGTAAAAAAGAGAGTTCAGACAGCAAGTGTGGTGGACTCATCTCCTTTCTAAGCCCCGCCCTCTCCCCCAGGTCTTCCACTCATTCATTCACTCACTCAACAAGTACTCCGCTGAGCTCCCGCTGTGCGCCAGGCACGATGGATGCCTGTGGATTCAAAGCGGAGGGAGGCCAACAGAGGCCTCTGCCTGTAGCGGGACAGCTCTTTGCAGGTCACTGAGCAAGCTGCAGTGCCCAGGCCATGGCAGAAGCGGGGGGACAGGCCCCACGGCCCACTCTCACTGCCTTCTGCCTGTGGGGAGGCCACCAGGAGGCAGTTTCTAGCTTCCGTGCCTCTGAGGTACAGGACGGTGCACGGGGCCCCCAGGGCGCGGCTGCAGCACAGAGGCTGCTCCTCAGCAACGGGGTGCCCCTCCCACCCCATGTCCTCGTGCCCCTGTCATCTGGCCCTGCTCCTTTCAGCGTCTTCCTGGGTCATCCCGTGGGGACAGAGTGCAGAGGGCTGACACCCTTGCTTTTCTGGCCTTTGCCGGCTGCTTAACCAGTAGATTGTCTGCATCCACCCAGAACACCTTGCTCCTTACGGGACGAATCTGCCAGCCTGTGCGACGTGCTCTCACGAAGCTCTCATTCTAGAGGAGGAGTGACCGTGGCGTACGGGGTGGGACCCGTGTGGCTGGGGAGTGGGACGGGGCCTCTCAGCTCCTTGCCTGGAGACCCACCCTTTGGATCCGGCACCTGGAAGGGCTGCCTCTCTGGAGGGCAGGGCCCTGAGGACACCTCGTCCGTCTCCGGAAGCTGGGGAGGGGCTGGGGTGGGAGCCACCACCCCAAAGCCGTGCTGCCTCTTGGTGAGCCGTCATGAGAGGCGCTGGAGGGACAAGGCTGCAGAGGCCGCCCCACGTCCTTCTCCCGTCTGGGCTCTGGACGGGTGGCCTCACCCAGGGATTGGGGGATGGGAAGGCACCTTCAGGGCCTGCCACCCACCCCGGCCCACCCCGCCCCAGGGCCCCAGAGCCACGGTGACCAACCTGGAGGCCTTACTGAGGGCTTCCTGCAGCACCACGTCCACCGTCCAGATGTAGCCCGTCTCCGATCAGTCCTCCCTCTGCCTGGCTCCCTCCTTCAACTGCCTGGGGCTCTGCCCCTCTACAGCCCCTGGAGACCTGCCTCAGTCTCCTCTCAGGGGGGCTTCCTATCCCACCCCTTGGTCCAGGTTGCCTGCCTGGTGTCCCTGGAGAATCTTCTTTCCTCATGCGGCATCTGGGTGGGGGGAAGGGTCCCACCTCACCCTGCCCACCACCCCAGCCTGGTCTTAGCCAGCAGGGACAGGAGTGGGGCTGGTGGGCAGGGCTTGAGCGGGGGACCCGGGGGAAGGTGTGTGGGTGTCTCCTGGGGACGAGTCGTGGCACATCAAAGGCTGTGCTCCTCGAGGAGCTGTGGTCCACGGGCAAGTTCCTGCCTGCCTGGTCTTTGTCTCCCGGGAGGGAGGACAAGCCAGAGGCCCTGGCAGTTGGCAGGGGCTGACGGCTGCTGGGACAGGGGCTGTGGCCCGCAGGCAGGGCCTCCCCCTTAAGTTGCTGGGTAAACAGGTGGAGAACTGGCCCTTAGCCCGGCCCCCGGGAGGCCCCACCGCCACCGCACAACTGCAGCTCCAGCCTTCCACCTTCTGGGAGCAGATACCCCACCGCTGGGCCTTCAGGGGGAGTTTCATGAAAGGGCCACCAGGCTGTGGCTGGGCCGGGATGGCATGTAGAGGACCCCCAGACGGAGGACAGAGCCCCTGGGTGGGCTCGCTTTGGGGGTAGCTGAGAGCCAAGGCCGTCTGAAGGCTAAGTGGTAGCCAGGTTCCCCTGGGGAGATAAGGGGTTCATGTCGGCCTGGGGACAGTGGGCTGGGTCTGGCCTGGGCCTCCAGCATCCATGCTGGATTCCTGTTCTTTCCAGATGGACTCTAGGGTCTCTGAGCCCCGGGAGCAGGACCTGACAGAGGCAGGGGCAGAGCAGGAACTACGGTGGTTGGAGCTGGGCTCCGAGGAGGCCCCAGGAGCTGGGACAGAGGGGCCCAGCGCCCCACAGGCCTGGGGGCGCCTGCTGCAGGCCGTGTGGAAGGGTCACGTGGGCCTGGTGACTCAGCTACTGCGGCAAGGGGCCAGTGTGGAGGAGAGGTGAGCCCAGGGGTAGGACCGGGTACTCCACGGGGGTGGGGGTAGGGATGGTGGCTTGTGTCCCTTCAGTGGGAGATGGAGGCATTGGTCCCTTGCGGGGTGGAGAGGGTTCCCCCCTGGGCAAAGGTAGCAGGTCTCTTCCCCGTGCCCCGCCCTCGCCCGTGCCGCC
>NW_020174791.1:3556028-3592212 GCF_003031525.2 Neophocaena asiaeorientalis asiaeorientalis
ACGCCCGGGACGGCACTGGGGCCACGGCGCTGGGTGTCGCTGCCGACCTGGGCCGCCGGCAGGTACGTCTCGGCCCGGGCCCCGCGTGATCGTGCGGGTGGTGGGGAGGGGCCAGGCACCAGGGCCCTGAGTGCCGCCCTGCCGTCACTCCCCTTGGTAACCAGCTCTTGGAAGCCCAGGGAGGGCGCTGGGCCGGCAGCACCAAATATTTATTGGGCGCTGGCCGTGGGCCTGAGTCCAGCCGGGCCCCGGGCGGTGCAGAGGGGCCACAGGCGGCTCAGGACCATTAGGGGGCAAGTGCGGTCTCCAAGTAGAGACCTAGCAGGTGCCATAGGCGGCACCAAATAAGGAAGCAGTGTGGAGAAAGGGGGCGCTGAGGGCAGCTGAGCACTGTGTGGACCGCCCAGGCCAGCCCTGCCCCTGCCCCCTTCTCTTCTAGGACATGGAGGTGCTACTTGAGCATGGGGCCGACTCAAGCCTCAAGGACAGGCACGGCCGCTCTGCACTCCACAGGGCTGCTGCCGGTGGACATCTGCTCGCCGTCCAACTGCTGGCCGCCTGGGGAGCAGACGTGGACGCTCGGGACACGTTGGGCCTCACCCCCCTGCACCACGCTGCCCGGGGAGGCCACATGGAGGTCGCCGGCCACCTCCTGGCCAGGGGCGCGAAGGTCGACGCTGCTGGCTGGCTCCACGTGACCCCCCTGCATCTTGCCGTGGAGCGCGGCCATGGCTCCACCGCAGAGCTTTTGCTGAGCCGGGGGGCCAGCCCCACCCAGAGGACACAGTGGGGGGAGGTGGCCCAGGATCTGGGGCCTGCCGTCTCCACAGCCTGCCGTGGAGAGCAGGAGGTGCCCCATGGGCCCCAGGGCTGCAGGGCCAGAGCAGGACCAGAGGCTGCAAGCTCCCACGGCCTTCAGGGCGTGCAGGCTCCTCTCTGCTGGTCTGAGGCTGCCTGCCAGGGTGCACGGGAGAACACCCCAGAGGTTCCTGGAGAAGAAGGAAGCAGTGGCTGGAGCCCGAGCAAGAAGCGTGTGGCTGACCTGGAACTATTCCAGACTCCCAGGGCCACGTCAGCCCTGTAGCTTCAGCCCTGTGCACGCTCTTTGGCGGAGAGACTGAGTCGTGGCCACAGAACTGACCAAAACCCAATGGGTTCCTGTTTGTGCGTCCCCCATCGGGGTGTCAGCCTCGGTGCTCCCCCCGGGCACACCGGCACTCTTACTGTGTTTCCTTAGATTCGGTATTTGTCTCTTGGCACCCACTCACTAATGACAGGGCCAGTTGTCCTCCTCTCCCCTGCTGTCCCGACCCATGCCCTGAACGGCTGCCTTCTCTCACGTGCCCAGCTGACATCCCCCTGCCCGAAGTCACCCAGGGCCAGGCCTGCCTCTGTGCACCAAGGCCCACTGGATTATCAAACAAACCAATCAGAAGCTGTTTCCCTGCCCTGCCCTGCCTTTCCTGCGGGAACCCCAATAAAGGCCTGAGCCTTCCCCGGGCCCCTGCTCTTACCACCCGATCGACACTGCTGTTTCTGCCTGTGTCCCTGTGGGGCGTGGTGTGCCCTCCCCTCAGGAAATGTAAGGCATAAAAATCTGCTTTCAGGAGCTTCCCTCGTGGTGCAGTGGTTAGGAATCCGCCTGCCAATGCAGGGGACACAGCTTTGAGCCCTGGTCCGGGAAGATCCCACATGCCGTGGAGCAACTAAGCTCGTGCGCCACAACTACTGAGGCTGCGCTCTAGAGCCTGCAAGCCACAACTACTGAAGCCCATGCACCACAACTACTGAACCCATGCGCCTAGAGCCCGTGCTCCGCAACAAGAGAAGCCACCGCAATGAGAGGCCCGTGCACCGCAACGAAGAGCAGGCCCCGCTCGCCACAACTAGAGAGAGCCCCTGTGCGCGGCAACGAAGACCCAACGCAGCCAAAAAATACCCGCTTTCAGTAGCTTTAGCCTCTCCCTGTCATCACTCAGCCATCTCTGTAAATTAAAAACCCTGCAGTGCGACAGATACAGAGTGACAGTTGTCTCTGATTGTCCACACCTGCATCCTCATAGAAAATCAATGTCCTTAGATTTTTCTGGAAGAACAGCTTTAGAGGACAGATTTCATCTTTTGAAAGTGAGAGCCGTCTTGCTAAATTAGCGACTGTCCGGGGACCCTGGGAGCACTTGGATTTTACCCCCAAGACAACGGAAGCCTTTGGGGAGCGTGAGCTCACGTGACATGGTCTTTCTGGCTCACGGGGCCTGCAAGTGCAGGGTGAACTGTAACTGGGAGGAGGAAACCCGGGAGACCAGTGAGACGGTGACGGCATAGCAGTGGGGGCGGGAGAAACAGGCAGAATTGGGACAGTTCTGTGGGCACAGCCCTCTGGACCTGCTGATGGTTGGATGTGGGGAGGGGCAGGGAAAGGGAGACATAACAATGACTCCTGGCGCGGCCTGGGCCCGAGGTGGAGGGGTGGGTGGGAGAGCAGATGCACAGGAGACGAGAATGGGGCAAAGATGAGGCCTGGAGTGACATCTCTGGAGTCCTCAGAGTAAGGGTGGGTTTTCTTTGTTTTGTTTTTGGATTTTTGGGGGCGCGCCGAGTGGCCTGTGGGACCTGCGGGATCTTAGTTCCCCAACCAGGGATCAAACCCGAGTCCTCTGCAGTGGAAGCGTGGAGTCTGAACCACTGGACCACCAGGGAAGTCCCGGGGTGGTTTTTAAAGCTGCAGGATGGACCTCCAGCCAGCCTCCAGCACAGCCTGCGGACTCGACCTCAGAGCACACCCACAGCCCGACTGCCTCTCACCTCCCCCGCTGCATCCACCATGTCCAGGCCACTGTCAGCCTTGCCTGGAATGCTGCCGTAACCAGGCCAGCCCCCAGCCTAACTGTTCTTCTCGCCTGATCCCTTGACTCCCAAGGGGCTGTTCTCAGAATAGTAGCCATAATCCTGTTCACTGTCCTGCGCAATCCCCCAGTGGCTCCCTTTCACAGAGTGTAGACCAAATGTGGTGTACGGTGTTGTTCGCAGATGCCTCAGCGACCTGGCCCATTGCACGTGCTTCTACCTCAACATCTGCTGACAGGGGAGCCTGTGATGACTCCCAAAGTATTTCACTACAAACTATGTATTAGTTCAAACGTAAATGCGGTGGAGAAACCTGGCAAACAATACTGTAACCAAATGGTCAAAGCTGACATCACCCGTGTTGGGACAAGCTGCCATCGTGGCCTCCTGGTGCCACGCACCGAGAAAGACACAATATAATTTCTGAAGTATTCTGCTACAAATGTGTAACCTGATTCTAATCACGAGGAAACATCAAACTCAAATTGAGAGGCACTCTACAAAGTAAGTAGCCTGTACTCTTTAAGAATGCCAAGGTCAAGAAAGACAAAGAAAGGCTGAGGGACTGTTCCAGATTAACCCTGAAAGTTAGACATAAGAACTCCACGCACTGCATGATCCTGGACAGGGAAAAAAGCGGTAAGAATATGTGACAGAACTGGAATGCAGACTGTGGACCTGACGGCAGTATTGCATTAATGTTGAATTTCCTGATTTTGATCCTTGCGCTGGGATTTGTAAGAGAATGTCCTTGTTCTTAGGAAATACACAGTGAAGTATTTAGCTATCTCCAACTTCCCTTCAAATGGACCAGAAGAATACCCCAATAATGTGCTTATAAACATTTACGGAGGGCTTCCTTGGTGGCACAGTGGTTAAGAATACGCCTGCCAATGCAGGGGACACGGGGTCGAGCCCTGGTCCGGGAAGATCCCACATGCTGTGGAGCAACTAAGCACGTGCGCTACTGAGCCTGCGGTCTAGAGCCCGCGAGCCTCAGCTACTGAAGCCCGTGAGCCACAACTACTGAAGCCCGCGCGCCTAGAGTCCGTGCTCCACAACAAGAAAAACCACCTCAACGAGAAGCCCACGCACCGCAACAAAGACCCAGTGCAGCCTAAATAAATAAATAACTTCATTAAAAAAATAAAGTGCACAGCTCCGCGGCGTAAGAGGACCAGGCCCCTCGGTGGGACGCAGCGCTTCTCCGCTCCACCGGACGCCACCCCCGGCCGTCCGCCCTCCAGCTGCCGGTGAGGGGGGGGCTGGGGGGGCGGGATCCTTTCCTCCACCGCCTAGGCCCTGCCCAGCCCCGGCACCGCCCCCTGAGCTCGAGCATGCGCACAGGAGAGGGATAGCGGCGCGGACCCAGAGCGCACGCGCAGAGACCCGGAAGTTCCCCTGGGTGAGGGAAGAGCTGACCCGGAATCGCTGGGGAGGGGTGGCGACCGAGGTGCGACGCTCACCTTGGTGAGCAGAGGCGCGGGCTGCGGGCGCCATGGTCTTCCTCACGGCGCAGCTCTGGCTGCGGAATCGCATCACCGACCGCTACTGGCGGGTCCAGGAGGTGCTGAAGCACGCGCGGGTGAGTGTGCCGTGCGCCCCGCGCCCCCGTCTGGCCCGGCGCGCGCGGGTCCCGCCGACCGCCTCCTCTCCCGTTTCTTGACCAGCACTTCCGGGGGAGGAAGAATCGGTGCTACCGGCTGGCCGTCAGGGCTGTGACGCGAGCGTTCGTGCAGTGCACCCGAGCCCGCAGGCTGAAGAAGAGGAACCTGCGGACGGTAAGCGCGGCCCGCTCGGTCTCGCCCCGCTGCCCCAGCCCTCCCGAACCCGCGGGGCCTCGCGGCCGCAGGTGCACCGCGCCCGGCGAGCCGCTCCTGTGCACGCGGTTCGCGCGCAGCCCCGTTGGCACCGGCTAGGCCCGATGCGGTGTGCGGGTGTCGGGGGCGCGAGGGTGGCAGCGGGTCCGGCGCGGCAGCCTCACACGGAACCTGCTGGACAGATGCACGCAGAACTTCCCCAGCCCGGCTTCCCCTGCAGCGCTCAGATCTCTCGCAAGGCCTGGAGCGGACGCCGCTGCCCCGCCAGCCTGGCCCTTCTCGAGGCCCCTGCCTCCTCCCCTCCAGGCCTTCACCTCCCTGAAGCTTCCACCTGGACCCTTGCTACGCCCAGAGCTGTGTCTGCCCCAGAATCTCTTGCTCATCTTTGTATCCTGCCTCGGCGCCTAAAGATGTGTGTGGAGTTAATGCTTTGCAGCCGGCATTTGGATAAAGAGCACCAGCTTTTGCTAACTGTTCTTTATACTTCAGCCTGAATAGGACACTGACTTTTGTATTTGCTCTTACAAAAAAAACCTTTTAGTCCAGTGACAACCTTCGTTGAGAGATGTGGATGTAACATACAGCTGGTTCTTAAGCATCTCAGTGTTTCTCATTTCAGCTCTGGATCAGTCGAGTTACAGCTGCTTCCCAGGAACACGGCCTGAAGTACCCAGCATTCATCCTCAACTTGATTAAGGTATGGTCGAGGATGTGGTCCTGCCGAGACGTTAAACGTCTTCATAACCCGTCCAGTTGTCGGGGTCCAGCAGCGCGGGCAGTGGAATGTTAGCAGCCCAACTTTGCTTTTGTTCTTGGAGTGGGGTTCTGGCGGGTTCGGGGACGCACCACACTGGCTCTGCCGCTGCCCCGCTGGTAGCACAATTGGTAATAGGGTATGTGGCACCAAGACATAAGCCCTGGTGTTGCCCCGTCAAGAGAAAGAGGTAGAAAAACTTGGCTTTAACTTTAAAGTTTAATTTCAAAGTTTTTACACTGAATGAATTCTGGTGAGGTAGCAGATCAAGTTGAATCATAGTCAAAAAGGAGGGAAACATCTTGGAGGGAATAAAGCAAGCATGTGCCACAGAACCTTGGTCACTTGCATCTGGTGAGTATGGTATTCCCTCTGCTTTTGTGTGCATTGACGTTTTTTCTTAAAAAGCTAGGGGGAATGGGTCCTTGTGCCAGGCCCTGTGTCTGGCACTTTACAAAGATCCTCGGGGTAAGTGTAGGTGCGACACCTCTGTTTTACTGATGGGGAACTAGGCTCAAAAGGAGAGGGACTCTGCCCACAGCACAGGGGTCCCAGGTGGTAGAACAGGACTGACTTCTCCTGCACAGCTGCCTTTAATGTCAGGAGACCATCCCCCGCTTCTTTCTGCACCCCAGACTCACTGGCACTGTCCATCCATTTTCTGTTGCTTCACTCGGTAGATGACTTTGGCTCTCTCATGTAATGAGCGCCCGGTTTTGATCTTAATTCCTCTGCTTGTGCCTCACACACCTTTTCTGTGTCTTATTTTTCATCGTTTGTGGAATGGAAATTGTGGTTTCCTCTTCCCATCTGCCTTAAAGGGTACCCCAGGCCAGAAGTCTGGCTGACAGCCCTTGGTTTCCCCCCCGCCCCCCGCCCCCCTTCTCCTCCCGTGTCCTGCTTGAACAGGACTCACCACTCCCTCTCCCCCACTGGAGCTCAAGTGGTGTGTGCTAAGGTGATTCAGATCACAGGGTGCTTAGCCGTGTTCCAAGTCTTCCTGTGTTTCACTGAAATGCATTTCTGATGCTGATACAGGCTCTAATTTTCTTCCCAGTGCCAGGTGGAGCTCAACAGGAAAGTACTTGCAGATCTAGCCATCTACGAACCAAAGACTTTTAAATCTTTGGCTGCTTTGGCCAAAAGGAGGCGACAGGAAGGATTTGCTGCTGCCTTGGGGGATGGGAAGGAGCCCGAAGGCATTTTCTCCAGGGTGGCACAGCACGTCTGAGGGGGATGCTGACACCCACTGACGGCCCTTTGAGGCTGAGCATCTTGGGAAAAGTTTCCTTCTTCCCCCATGTGATGATTATACTAAAATAGGGACTAAGAGTTATTTGTCAACAATGAGTAAGTTTGACTTGCATTTGTGTTAATTTACATTTCAGTAACAGGCCTGAGAGAAAAGGCCTTATCTGCCTCTCTTGGCACAGGTTCAGAAATCTCACATGGATTGTGTAAATAAAATATTTGTGTTCTTTGGCACAAACACCTTGGGTCGGCCCTGCCTGAGTGCCCGTGTGCTGGGTGGTAATTAGGGCAAGGCTTCCCCTAGGAACCCTAGATCCTCCTGCAGGCTGGGGGGTGGCAGCAGGCCCTGCTGGTGCTTGACCTCCCCCTTCCCCTCCTTGGGTTTCCAGCAGGGACTCCCTGGCGCAGCTCTTCAGCCACTGAGCGCTAGCTGGTTTCCCTCACTCCCCAGACCAGCAGGCAGGGTGGCTGTCCGGGTCCTGGGCTCGCCTTAGCCCCCGCAGGCGGGGTGACCATCAAATCACCTGGGGAGCCTTAATGTAAGGGTCTCGGCCCCTCCCCCAAATACCTGACTTCATTAGTTCTGGAGTCAAGCCCAGAAATCTCTGACAGGGGCCGCCTCACAGCAGGTCTACCAGCCCTGCTTCCCTTACAGCCCTGTCCTCCCCCTCTGACCGCTCCCACGCAGAGGTGTCCACCCTTCTCTTGGGCTGGAATGGAACTTATGTGCCCCTCCTGCTCAGGAACAGGGCCTCCCCTTGGCCTTCTCCAGGAGCCTCGTCTGCATTCTGAGCCCCTTCCAGCTCTGGCCTCCTGTCACTGGGTCTGTGAGCAGCTCTGCCACGCCCTGACAGCTCTCAGCAAAGCCGTCTCCTGGTCCCCAAGTCCAAGGGACACAGCCCTTGCCCCGGAGGACCATGCGCTCCCTTCCCTCCAGGACTGCCGTCCTTCCCCTCCTGTACACGCTCTGCTCTAGGAGAGCTCTTCAGGCCCACCAGAGCAGTCGCTGTCTGCTTGCTGATGACCCCTGTGTTTACCTGGCAATGCCCGCCTGACCGCACTCCGAACCCCCATGCTGGGCCCTGTGGCGATGCCGTCCCCCACCCTTTGCCAGCCCTGCCCTGGAAGTCACCCTCCTCAGACAACACCCATCTCCAGCTCAGTACAGAGCCGGTCAAATCTTTTCACTCTGCCCACTTTCCTCCATCCTCATGCGGGTGAACATCTCTTCCAGCTGCAATTACTGCTCTGGCTTCTTAAGAAGCCCTTGTCGCTGTGTCCAAACATGGCCACTGGACCAAGCACTTGGAGGCAGGTGCCTGAGTCCTGTTCTGCCATGCTGAGTGCAGTGCCTGACTATGCGCCTTGTCAGAAAATGGTTCATATTGTAAACAACAGGGTGGAGGATACAAAGAGCTCTCTGGCGTGGCGGACCAAGTTCTGTGCAAGATGCACTGCTGTGAAGGAGCTGCCTTCTCTTCGTTCATCTTGATAAAGGCAGGTGGGGACGTGGCAGACAACTGTGGGCTGTTCCTGGCACCCCTGCCCTGGCCACAGAACCAGGTTTCCCTTTGTGCTGTGGCCGTGTCCCTGGCTCCAGAGTCTGGCCCTGACTGTCTAGAGCCATCAGTTTTTCCCTTTCCTCTGGCCAATCACTGTTAGGGGATGGACAGGCAGCCCAGACAGGGCCCACAAGAAACAAGTTGTTTCCTGGAGTGTGCTGCTGTGGCCCGCAGAGAGGAAAGCTCCCTGAGCTGCCGGCTGGGGTAGGGGAGGTGGGGCACTGTAGCCATGTTGCCCACAGAGGTGAAGACAGGACACTGGCGCTTAGTTCGCACAGGTCTGAGCTGCAGGATCAAGTCTCAGCAGGAGTGAAGTCAATGGCAGCCACTGGGTTTGGGCAGGTTTGAGTTGGGTGCAATCACTGGCAGCTCCCAAGTGTTTGAACCTGCCCCCACCGAGGCTCCTACGCTGCAATCTCCTCTCCAACCTGCCCCCCACCCCAAGCTCCCCCTCACCCAGTCTTGCTTTTCCATCATCCTCACACAGGTTCTTTCACTGGTCCTGGTGAAAGTTTGGGATAACTGTTCAGCAACGGATAACTAGATAACTCAGATGCTGTCGCAGCTGAGGCGAGAGCAACACTGCTGTCAGCTGACGTAAAAACCACCAGAAGCTGGCGGTCACTAATCCCGAGAGCGCCTGATACAACAGATGAGGAAATGGAGGGTCAAACCCCTGGATGGCTCCCCGCTGTTGGCAGGATAAAGTCCAAGCCCCTTCCCATGGCCCCCGGGGCATCCCAACCTGGCTCCTTTCCTCCCAAACCTGGGGGAACTCATGCCTCTTGCAACTTTGTAGCTGCTGTGGCTTTGTAGAAACATCGAATTAAACGTTTACAGCTACCCTCTCTCTCCTTTCTGGACTCAGCTCTGAAGGCGAGAACTTTGGGAATCTGGCGTTAATACCTGTACCCCAAGACCTGGACTCAGTAAAGGCTAGAGAGTAACTGACCGCGCCGGCGGCCACAAATTAACTCAGGGAAACAGCATCTCGTTGCTGCTGTGTGTGGGCTGGGGGACAACTTACTAGCGCGTGCGCCCATCCTTTCAGGTCGGGGGCCTCGGAAAACTCCGACAGCTCCATTCAAGCCCTGAACCACATACCCGAAGGACGCAATCCAGGCGGAAGGAGAGCCGCCTCCCGGTCCCGCCGCGCGGGTCCTCGGGGCAGGGGGCGTCCCGCCTGGCCCTGCCCACGAGGGGTCGACCCCGGGCCCCCCAAGCTCCCCTCAGCACCCGCCGGACTCCTAAGGAGCCTGGGGCTGCGGTGGGAACCTAGAGAGCTCCCGGATCTTTGCACGTAGTGCACGGCCGAACCGGGGCGGTTAGCCCATAAAACATGCCCGGGGCTGGCACCTGCGACTAGTGCTTCCGGGTCGTGGCCGAGACCGCGGTCTAGCCCGGCGCCGCAGGGCCTCCTGGGTAACGAGCCCGCTCCCGCCCGTGTCGGGTTCCGGCGTCCGCCGCGCCGCTGACGGACAGGCGGCCAAGCCAATCGCAGCAAGGGAGCGCCGGGTGGCCCGCCGGTCGAACCAATGGCACGCGGCAGGGCGGGGCGGGGCGGTCGCGGCCGTAGTGCGTCTCGGGGAGCCGCCCT
This sequence comes from Neophocaena asiaeorientalis asiaeorientalis, assembly GCF_003031525.2. Classification (NCBI taxonomy): domain Eukaryota; kingdom Metazoa; phylum Chordata; class Mammalia; order Artiodactyla; family Phocoenidae; genus Neophocaena; species Neophocaena asiaeorientalis. The sequence goes on from NW_020174791.1 coordinate 3,565,860, forward strand.
GTCGGGAAGGAGCCCAAGAGGGAGTCGGCGGCGCAAGATGGCGACGGCGACGGCGACGGCCGGGGCCGGGGCTCCGGGACCGGCGGCCCCCGCGGCAGCGGCCGGCACGACGGCCTCCGGGAGCACAGCTCCCGGGTCGCAGGGGGTGCTAATCGGGGACCGGCTGTACTCCGGGGTGCTCATCACTCTGGAGAACTGCCTCCTGCCGGACGACAAGCTCCGCTTCACGCCGTCCATGTCGAGTGGCCTCGACACTGACACGGAGACCGACCTCCGCGTGGTGGGCTGCGAGCTCATCCAGGCGGCCGGCATCCTGCTCCGCCTGCCGCAGGTGAGGGAGCGGCCGCGAGCCTCGGGCCGAGGTAACCGCCGCGCTGGCGCCGGGAAGGCTGCCGGCCCCTTTGTTGGCGGGGGGGCCTTATCCGGAGCCCACTCCGTGTCCCCGCCCGGCACCCGGGCGCAGCGCCGAGCCCCTCTTCGGACCCCGACCCCGCTCCTTATTCCCACCTGGCCCCGGGCCCACCGGCCGACCCAGGCCCAGGGAGTCCCCGCTGCCGCCCACCGGAGGTGATGAGAGAGGCGAGGCAGCGGGACGCGAAGAGCCTTTGTGGACGCGGAAGCATTTTAGTTTTTGATTCTTTGTTAGGAGTCTCGTGAAACCTAATAATTTAGCTTTGAGACCTTTGAATTGGGTTTTGAAAAGGATGGAACCTTTCTCTTGTGCAGGTTGCCATGGCTACCGGGCAGGTGTTGTTCCAGCGGTTCTTCTACACCAAGTCCTTTGTGAAGCATTCCATGGAGGTGAGGCTTCCTCCCGTCTTTCTTTACCCCAGAAACGTGTTGACAGGAAACCTGGGTTTGTTGCGTTGCCCGTTGCTCAGAGGAACGAGTACTTGTCTTCCAATTGCAGCGCTGTACTTGGGGGGTTGGGAAGCCCCCTGTACTGCAGAGGTTTTTTTTCCAAGTGGCCTTTTTCTCAGGGTGCACGGCTCTTAACCGCCGTTCTTCAGCTGTTGGAGACTGTCGTCCTTGGAACAAACATCTCTGTGTTGCATCGCTTACGTTTCAGCACGTGTCAATGGCCTGTGTTCACTTGGCCTCCAAGATAGAAGAGGCTCCAAGACGGATACGGGACGTCATCAACGTGTTTCATCGCCTTCGACACCTGAGAGAGAAAAAGTGAGTTTTTATCAGACCTGTCGTACATATCCGTCTCTGTTTTCACGGCTATTCCGTTACATTAACGTTTCTGAAACAAGGTTTAGGGGGTGAGGTTTTAAACCTGTGCCCAGGAGGAGGCGTGGTGCCTGTGGCGGGGGTGGGGGGGTGTACCCAACAGATGCTGTTTAATCAGTGAAGGAACCACAGTCAGGAGGACGGGGCGCTGTGGCTGTAGTTTGGCCGTGGCCTTGGTTTCGTGGTTTGCCCACGTCAGCCTGAATGCTCTAGAGCTGGGTTCTCAACCTCAGCACTGTTTACATTTTGGGCTGGATGATTCTTTGCTGTGGGGACTGTCCTGTGCGTTGCAGGATATTTAGAAGCATCCTTGGCCCAGGCTTCCCAACGCTCCAGCTAATGGAGGGCCTTTGTAAAATGCAGCAGCCTTGGCTGTTTAAATGCCGTGCTTCTGTTGGTGTTTTGGTTTTCCCTTCATCCTCAATACATCTGCTTGTATCTTGAGGCGGATGGACGGCATGGAGTCCTTGGGCCATGAGATCTTGAGACCCTCCACTCTGTTCAGGTGGCGTTTATCATCCGTAAAGAAAACAGGGAGAGGGTCATTGAGGTGAGGTCAGCGCTGGGGTTTGAGGAAAACTGTGGTTTTGTTAGTTACAGGAAGCAAACTTCCTGACTCTGTATCTGTTGAGATTGTCACTGTTTGGGGGTAACCGTGGGATTTGATAGGCTTTGTTTTATTTGAGCCTTATGCAGATCGTGTGCTTTGTATTTGTAGAAAACCTGTGCCTCTACTGTTGGATCAAGATTACGTTAACTTAAAGAATCAAATTATAAAGGCAGAAAGGCGAGTTCTCAAAGAGTTGGGTTTCTGCGTCCATGTGAAGCACCCTCACAAGGTGGGTATGAGGCCCAGCTGCCACGTGAGTCCACCAGAGTCATTGCTTCATTCTCACCTAGATCGGAAACTGAAAAGGATTAAATGTGTCCCTGATTTGGTTTTCCAGTTTTTATCTATAATTGGAAAATAACTGTTTTCTTATTAGCTTTCTTGTATCACGTTTATTTTAATAGTATGTTTCTAAAAGTTTTGGAAATTGCATCTTTTGAGCTTTCAAAAACGGTGATGAACTTGTAAAAATGAAATCTGTCAGTTTACTTTTTCTTTCTCAACAGCTGTTTTTCTAAAGCTGCTTTAGTAATAACCTTATTTTCTTTTATGGGGGAATTGGAAGAATTCTGAACCCTTTATTTGGAGATGAATGAAAGCTATTTTGCACTGTGTATCAGTTGAGCATACGATACCATGTATATCTTCTATGTTACACTCAAACGTGAAGAGTGCTATTTTCATCTCTGTTTCCATCCTTTTTTTACTCGGGGTTTCCTCATATCTTCTCTTGTTTGATTTTCTGGTATTAGTTCAGAATCTCGGTAGATTACTCACCACACGTTTAAGAGCTTTTTCTTCATTTGCTGAAAGTATTTTCACACCACGTTTTGTATACGTTGGTGACTGGGGTACAGAAATGTTCGGGGCAGGCTAATCTCACTGGTGGAAAGTGTGTCGAAGACGAGAATGAGCATCAGCCCTGTTCCGGCCGAGACAGACTTGGGTGCAGCTAGGTTCTCACGCGCGTTCGTGGCACCTGGCTGCAGAAGCAGGGAGCGGGCGCGTCGGCAAGAGCTCCCCTCCAGCTGAGCTGTGCACGGGGCATGTGACCGGGAGCCACCCCTGGGATCTAGGACGAGGCCCTTATTTGCTGCATGGATGCCCTCAAGATCTGAATTCTGGGTTCTCAAGGTGCTCGATAATAATTGCCTGACCCATATCTTCCAGATAATCGTTATGTACCTTCAGGTGTTAGAGTGTGAGCGTAACCGACACCTGGTCCAGACCTCATGGTGAGTTGGCCTTCCTTGTTTTATGAGACCAGCCAGGGCAGTGCAGGAGTTTGTTGATTTGAGGCACTTGGGCAGTGGGTAGTCGGTCCCATGACTTGGTTGTGGGCTGGAGTTGTCTGAGTGCCCAGTGTTCCTGCCATGTAAATTCCAGCCAGACTCCCCAGATATCAGGCACTGGTGGAACGGTAAGGTGGCCCATACCCGCCCTGCCCCTGGAGGAGAGCAGTCACTGGGCTGCCCTTTGGGGGCTATGGACTTGGCACGTCGGGGTCTTTCCCTCAGCTGCCAGTGTGGACTTAGAGGTTCACGGTAGCGTGAACTTGCTTCTGACTGCCTCAAGGGAATCCTGTGGGAGGAAGAGGGGGTGTAAAGCCTTCCTACAATCTGGGGACTGATTTTAACAATGCATTTGCTAGAAGTGAAGCCTGAAGTAACAGTTCAGAGCTGGGTGCTTTCCCACAGAGTGAAGTGTGTAAGGGTCATATTTTTGCTGCCTGAATTGTCTGGTGCTGTGCTGTGTCTAATGGAGAACCTATTTTGACTTTTCTTTTCTGTACTCTTTCAATCAAAGGGTAGCCTCTGAGGGTAAGTGACTAAGACTTCTCCTCTCCTGTCCAAGCGCTTCGGTGCAGGGACAGCGGCCGTCCTCAGCCAATCCAGTGCAGGCTCTCCGCCGAAGGCTGGCTCTAGATGGTGGTATGCGCACGATAGTCTAGTGCTGGCCCACTGCTGCTGTGGTTCTCTGACGATTGTGCTTCTTGTTAATCCTCTGTCGTGCTTGGTAATTGTATTGATTAGAGTTGATAACTGTCTTGCCATGAATTTTGTCCATTTGAAACTGCTCTACCTGTGCGATAAAGATGCAGTACCTTCTCTTTAAAAAAATGGGAAGCTGTGAGAACTGGCTGGTGGGAGTTCAGACAAGTGTGGGATGGTGTTTTTATTGCTGAAAGCCCTAGAGTTGCTTTTTCAGCACTAAGTGTTGACACAGTCTAGTAAAAGGTGTGCATCTTTAAATCATTCCATGGACACTTTTTATATTGTGACTTATTTCAAAAATAGCAGTTAAGTTTAAATATATGTTTTGAGGACTTCATTTGTATTTTTTTAGGACCTAAGAGTAAACGGTTTAATAACATTATCACTATCTGAGTACTAAAGTTTTTCTTACTAGAACCAAAAAAGTTACTGACGGTTATGTTTATCAAATGTTTGAACCGTTTACTTGCAACTCTCGGGACATGTGGCCTTGGCTCCATCACACAGGCTTTTCCTTGGTCCCCTCTGGGTGCCTGGAGCGAGAGCTTCAGAGCCAGGTGCTGCTAGTGGGCAGATGGAGAATTTATCACTGAGGAATTTCTCCGTGGGTTTGTAGGTCACCTTCTCCAGGATTTTGGGCAGAGATAACCAGGGTGGGGGGTGCATCAGTCAGACCCCAGCACGACTTGGCTCCCCTCTGGATGGAGCCTGGTACCATGGGGGGATGTTACGAGCACTAAATACGTGACCTGTGCAACTGTTTTCTTGTGAAATTAGTCTTTTGTTCTTGCAATGTTGATAAAGTTAAGGTGAGATCTGATTTTTGGTCTATTAAATCTTAGAGAAATATATCTAAATGAAAATGTTGAAAATGTAGCCAATGTCAAAACTCTTTAATTTTTTTAAAAGTGCAAATGTTTTGTATTTTTATATCTTCTAAAATGTGATAAAGTTTTTTAAATGTCCTGATTGTGATGAAACTTGTAGTATTTTGTTGCTTTTATGTGATTTTATGAATGTTCATTTTAAGACTCCTTGTTGAAATGGGACAGTTTGGAAACGGTTCTTTGATAAGCCTGAGAAGAGGATTTCCCTTGGGGCACTGAGCCCTCTGCATGATGTTCCCATACACCCAAGGGCGTTTTCCCCCCTTTTCAAGTGGACTGCCCGTGTGGAAGAAGCCACGCCGTGAGCACCTCTCCCCGGAAAAGGAGTGCAAGAGGACGACTTGTCTCAGAAAGGCCCTCGCAGGCTTTGTGCTGAGCCCATTCATTTGAGTTTGCATGTTTCTCTGCACTATGGATTTTGAGCATTTAGGTTTCCTTAATCAGATATGTTGAACTGCCACAGTAGACATCTTTCCGAGGCACTGTGTTTTGCATGAGAGCAGGCCAAAGGTTGAGAGGGAAAAGTAAAGTTAAAGTCGGTTCTCTTTCATAGCAACACGTATCGTCTGACATTCAGCCAGCTTTAAAAATTTTTTTCAGTTATTTCCCTGTCTTCCTGTCGTGTATTCAGAAGAAGCAGCTAGAACGTTTCTCCATGAACTTGTGAGATTCACAGGACTGTCTAGCTCTAAGTCCTGGCAGTAGACTTACTTAGTGGAGCAGTGACTTGACTTAGACAGTGCAGACAGGTGGTGTGGGCATTGCCACGGGTGTTGCAATTCTTCCTGCATCTGCTTTTCAGGAACTACATGAATGACAGCCTTCGCACAGACGTTTTTGTGAGGTTCCAGCCTGAGAGCATCGCCTGTGCCTGCATCTATCTTGCTGCCCGGACGCTGGAGGTCAGTGCCGGGCCACCCCGGGGGATTCACCGACCCCAGTGAACTTCTACATATTGTGCTTCAAATTATGCTCATTGGAGCCAGTAAAAAGCCTACATGCTGGTGACCGGCAGGCTTGTTTTTATTGCCCTGAGAATCTTGTCAGCAATGAAGAAAAGTATAACAGTGATTACTTTTTTGTGTTTACAGATCCCTTTGCCCAATCGTCCCCATTGGTTTCTTTTGTTTGGAGCAACTGAAGAAGAAATTCAAGAAATCTGCTTAAAAATTCTGCAGCTATATACTCGGAAAAAGGTTTTGTGTCTTTTCACGTCACGTGTTCCTCTGTGTTTGACTGGAAGCATCTGGTCTGAATCCTGCACTCTGGCTTTTCTAGGTTGACCTGACCCACCTGGAAGGTGAAGTGGAGAAGCGCAGGTACGCCCTTGACGAGGCAAAGGCACAAGCCAAGGGCCTGTTGCCCGGCGGCACCCAGGTGCTGGACAGCGCGTCGCGGTTCTCACCTGCCCCCAAGCCGGGTGAGCGTCAGGGCGCGCGTGTGCTCCTCTCAGGGGTGGCCCTCTCCTCCAGATTTCTCTTAGAATCACGTCTGCAGCTAGTCTGAGCACTCTGGGGGGCTCCTAGGAAGTCTGTTTTTCTGTTTTCATTAGGAAGGGGTATGGACAGGCTCCTGAAATGGCTGTTTACCCAGTCTAGCCAAATAGTTTGTCTTTAATGAAAATCTCATAAATCTGGAGCAGTAGATCATGTTGTCATATTCTAGAGTTAGGTGTGACGCCTTTCCCCGGTCCTGGAGGAGCGGGACGGGTGACCTTCCTGCGTCTGGTGGTTCGAAGCCCGGCGGGGAGCAGGGAGTCACGGTCGGCAGCGGCAGTCCTGTGGGAGAGGCCCCACCTTGCTTGGCTGACCCGTTTCTCAGCAGAACAGCTGTCGGGTTGTAACTTCTCATACTTGATTCTAGCGGAATCCCCCAAGGAAGGCCAAGGAGACAAGCCTTCCCCACTCTCTGTGAAGAATGCCCGGAGGAAAGTGGAGGGCGTGAAGAGAGCCAAGGCCGACAGCCCGGTGAACGGGTGAGTGTCCACGTGCCCCGACAGGCCGCTGGGGTTGGCTGCAAAGACGTGGGGTCTGAAACTCTGCTCTCCGCCCTGTTCTCAGCTTGCCGAGGGGGCGAGGGGCTCGAAGTCGGAGTGGGAGTCACGAGCAGAGTTACTCCAGGTCCCCGTCGCCATCCGCTTCTCCTAAGAGAAGGTGTGTGCCGCTCGGGGCACTTGGGGCTGCACCTGGCAGGGTGGGTGTCTTCCCTGGGAGGTGGTGTGGCCTCTCCTCAGGACAGTTGCTCCTGACCCAGAGGTGGGCGGGGTGGGCGGTCACCCACCCAGTGGTCTCCTTCACAGGAAAAGCGACAGCGGCTCTACCTCTGGCGGGTCCAAGTCACAGAGCCGCTCACGGAGCCGGAGTGACTCCCCACCCAGACAGGCCCATCGGGGCGCTCCCTACAAAGGCTCCAAGGTAAGGAGCTACCGGAGGTCCAAGGACTGCAAGTACTCTGCCCAGAAGCCACACAAGTCTCGGAGCCGGAGCTCGTCCCGCTCTCGGAGCCGCTCACGGGAACGGGCGGATAATTCTGGAAAATACAAGAAGAAAAGTCATTACTGTAGAGACCAGCGACGGGAGCGTTCTCGCTCTTACGAGCGAGCGGGCCATCGCTACGAGCGGGACCACCCCGGGCACAGCAGGCACCGGAGGTGAGGGCAGGCTCCCTGAAGGTCTGCCCTTCGGCCCTCGGCATGCTCACCTCGGCCACTGGCCCTGGGGCGTGACTCTTTCTGGAAATGGTTGTTGACTCGGGACTGTGTGATGAATTTGGAGATGGAATGGAGAGGCCAGCAAGCCGCCCTTTAGTGTGGCCCGGGCCCAGCTCACCCCGCCCGCCTCAGCAGCCGCCCTGCTGGTTGCAAAGGCGGGGTGCGCACCTCCCAGTGGCGTGGCTTGGTGCTACGACAGGCTGTCTCTTCACTTCCATACCGATACTCAATTACGTTAAACCAAGAAAATGACTTTTCGAACCTTTGCCTATATTAGGTTGTACTTACGTACGTATTTTGCAATGTTTCACTATGAGAAAATGGCCTTAACAGCCCCTCACTCTGTCCACGTTGTAAATAAACATGTTTAATACAAGTTAAAGCTATATACAAAAACTCAGAACTTGAATTCTGTCAGCTTAAAACTTGTGTAGAGAATTCTGATTTTTTAAATGTGAAGGTATTTAGATCTGTGTTGAAAGTCGTATATTTTTATCTGTGCGATGCTGAGTGCAGGCCACCGGCTCCTAAATAGAGAAGTTTCCTATATATACGTTTTATGTGGTTAAATAAACACAATTCTCTCTACTCAGGATATTTGGAAAGTTAAAGGGTTTGTGGTCTGTCAGCGTGCTTGCCGGCTCCCGCGCACAGCCGGCAGTGCCTGTTCTAGTGGCGCGTCTGTGCTGCCGTCTCTCATCTCATTAAAGCGTCGGGTTTTGTATTGAGTTTTGTGCACCTGCTCTTCTGTGAGGGTCTGTGAGGAGTCGGGGCTGTCTGCTGCTGGTGGGGTAGAGGGAGGGTTTGAAAAGGACATAATGGTCTGGAGTCCCCTAGTGCCTGAGGGACATTGGTTTGTAATGCGCTTTTGTCAGGTTTTGTCAGGCTGGCGGCAGCCAGGAACAAGGACCCCAGAGGAGCATCACCCAGGTGGGGTCCTCCGTCAGAGTGGGTGGCGGGCGAGTAGACAGGGTGGTGGTGAAGGTGAGCAGGGTGGGCGTCGGGCCTGTCTCTGGGTGCTGCGTGTGCTCTGTGCAGATCGAGGGCTGTTGGGCCTGTCCTGCGCCCCGTGTTGGCTCTCCCCAGACCAGCACTGCTGTGCGGGTGGGAGGCGTGGCCTTCCTGGAGCCAGTGGGCCTGGAGAAAGGTGCTCGAAGTCAGTACAGCCAAGAAGGTGTGAAAGCGGCAGGGTCAGTGCCCAGGGTGCAGGTGGCTCACTCTTATGATCAAACCACAAAAGCCTGGGGAGGCCGTGCAGCTGGAGGGAGGGGTGGGCTCCAGGACGTGTTCAGAGACCTTCCGACCTGGGAACCGGAAGCAGTCCCTTGGGCAGAAGGGTGTCCTCTGGTGACTCAGTTACGGAGCTGGGCCGGGAGCCTACGGTTTCTGCCTTCCTACTGGCCTATCGTCCACTCCCTGCTTAGACAGGTTGGGGCCTGGGGGTGTCCAGGCCTGGCCATTTCGTGCCTAAGACTCAGTGGAAGCAAGCAAGCCTCCCAGTAGAGCCAATGAGACTCCCCACATCCCAGTGCCAGCAGGAGCCCCCCGCACGTCCATTCTTGAGATCCTGCCATCCTAGCCAACCTCAGCGAGGACAACGGAGCCTTTCTGGCCCAGATGGGTGAAGTGGTGCCCTCGGAGCCCCCTACCCTGAGGAGCAACGCTGGGTCTTAGCCAAACACCATGCTCCACGGAGGCTGCTTTTGGTTTTCGGACAAAAACTTCCCATGGGCACAGGATGGGAGCTTGTTTGCTTTGAGGAAGGAAAAAACACTCCACCTATGCAAAAAGCGTTAGACGCGGGGCCTCCTCCGCTTATCCAGACTGGCAGAGAGAGGAGGCTGCAAGCCAAAGGGATGGGGCGGCGGGTCCAAGACCCCCGAGTCCTTCCTGACGGCGCCCCGACTCTGCCCCCAACGCCCGGCACGGCACTCCTGGCACCCGGGCTGCAGAAGCCCGGGCCGAGCCGCCGTCACCTGTCTGCCAGCTTCCCTCCCATCCTCGGGAGGAGGGCTCGGGGGTGGACGCCACGCCCCGCAGACCCGGCAGCTCCGGTTCTTCGCCTCCGGCCCCAGCAGCCGCAGTATCTCGGGCCACTTCCGTCGCCCTTGCAAACCCTATTTCCGTCGACAGGATAACGTCCCTTCCGCAGTCCCGAAACGCCACTTCCGGCCTCCCGGGACAACGGGCCCCTGACCCATGGGGGGGGCGACGGGAGTTTGGGCCACGCAGGCGCAGAGGGCCCCCCGGGGTTGTGGGAAATGTAGTTTTCTAGCCTCCGCAAGGGACAGGCGGAGCCGGCGAGCCGTGGGAGGAGCTGGGGCGGGGCGCGGGGGGGGCGGCTCCTCCGGCCGGAAACCGTCGCTTTCTGGGCCGGGTGGGACCTGCACCGACGCGGAGCGGGGCGCCGGCCGTAGGAACCAGCGGGCGGCCCACGCGGGCTGGGGGCCAGTTTAGGTACGGACCGGAAGTGCCTTAGCGCGGCGGCTGAATGGCCAGCTGAGACTACCGGTTGCGTCTGGGAAGAGTCAGCGTGAGGTAGAGGCGTGTGGGCTCCAGGGACGGCGGAGGCGACCGCGGTCGGCTGGGGCTCGGGGCCTAAGACCCGAGCGTCGACACCACCCGCGCGGTGGGCGCCTCGGGGTAAAACTAGGTTCAGGGAGTCAGTACCTGCCCAGAGTCGCGCAGCTGGGGAGCGGCGGAGGGTTTGAGGGAGGGAGCCGTGCTCGAAGCAGCGTGCTCGTGGTGGGATAGGGTGGTGAGGGAGACGGGGTGCGGGAATCAGGGCGAGACCGGAGTCCCCGGAGTGACCTAGGCGTGCACCTGTGTTCCAGCTCGGCTGAGTGCCTGGGGCCGCCGCCAAGCACAGACCATGTTCATGGTGCGCCTGACTTCCCAGCTGCTCAGGGCTGTTCCCCGGGCAGGTGAGAGGCCCCGTGGGGGCAGATGGGCGGGAGGCGCACCTGGGTTAGGAACGTGGCGTCAGCAGCTCAGTTCCCCCCGCTGCAGTTCACCAGCGGGAGGCGGGGCCCGGCCACAAACTACCTCGTAAACGTCCAGATTTCACAGAGGGGAAGTCTGGGCCTGAGAATGTCAGCTCCCCAGGCCCGGTGGCCCTGCATAGGTCGTGTAGCCCCACGAGCGGTAACTAACTGGGCCATCTTGTCTCCTGCAGGTTGCAGTGGGCCTTGGCCTGTCTGCGGAGTGTTGGGCAGGCATGCCTGCAGGCCTCGTTACAGCATGCAACCAATAGGCCCAAGTGGGGTTGCCTCCCTCCCTGACCGGCGGGTCCACATGGAGCTTGAGGAGATGCTGGTCCCCAGGAAGATGTCTGTCAGCCCCCTGGAGAGCTGGCTGACCGTTCGCTACCTCCTGCCCAGACTGGACGCTGGGGCCCCAGGGACTGTGTCTCCAGCCCAAGTCTATGAGTGTCCGCCCAGCCGGGTGGGGGAAGGGGTCGAGCAGGGGGGTAAGGAGGTCTGGGACGCACCCCAGATACAGTGCAGAAACGTGCTCAAGATCCGCCGGCGGAAAATGAATCATCACAAGTACCGCAAGCTGGTCAAGAGGACCCGGTTCCTGCGGCGGAAAGTCAGGGAGGGCCGCCTGAGACGGAAGCAGGTGAGCGCGGGCCCTCGGTCCAGAGCTGGGCAGGGTGGTTGAGGTGCGTGGCTGTGCCGCAGACCTGTTGGTGCTCCCTCCCTCTGCCCTCGCAGATGAGGTTCGAGAGAGACCTGAGGCGCATCTGGCTGAAGGCGGGCCTGAAGGAAGCCCCCGCAGGCTGGCAGACCCCCAAGATCTACCTGAAGGGCCAATGAGTCTCGTGTGTCCCTCCCCCAGCCCTGTCACTGCTGATGACCCATTGTAATAAATATTCAGAGAACCTAGTCATTCTTGCTGGCCTGGACCCTCTTCTGCCTGGGGTGAGCTGTCTTGGGGTTGAGGCTGGCGCCAGCGTCTGCTGTTACAGGAGACACAAGGGCCCTGGGTGGCAGATTGGCGGTCCCTTCCCCGAGCTGGCCCTTGTCCTGGTGCCAGGGCTGCAGGAGTGACAGCCTGGCTTTTCACGAACTGGTGCATGGGGACAGCTGAGGAGAGTCCCAGCCCTGCCCCTGAGGAGCACGCAGATGGGAACTGTGCCAAGGGGACCAGCTTGGAGGTTAGGGAGTGCCCCGATGGCGGTGGTGATGTGGTTAGGGTACACGGTTGACTCTCTGCAGTCGAAATACCCGAGCAGAGCTCATAGTCAGCGCTCCTCTGTGGTGCCAGGTTCAACCAACTGTGCGGCGTGTGGTGCTGTGAGACCTATTTACTGGGAAAAAAAACACGCGTGCGGCTGGACCCGCACAGTTGAGGGGGCAGAGAGGGCCTCACTGGGGAGACGGGGAGGGGAGGCAGGAAAGGGCCTCAGAGATGATGGGTGGGGTCCTTCAGGCCCTGCTACCTGGGCCTCAAGTGCAGTCCCCTGCTCAGCTGCAGCTGGGGACCCGTGGCCTGCTGTGAGCTCCTTGGCCTCTGCCACTTTCTGGGGCCCTGAAGGGGGGTGGCGAAGGGCTCACCAGGAAGGGATGGCCCACTCTGGAAGGTTCAGGGGTGGGCTGGCTGAGGAAGGGGTGCCGTTTATGGAGCTGGGGAAGCGTAGAGCCTTAGTGTGAGCTGGTGGTCCTCAGAAATCCCAGGTTTCTCCTGCGTGGAGGGGAACGTGTTGTCGCTAATAGTGAGGGGCCCCTGGGCCTCTGTACCCAGGCCTGGGGGGCTGGACTGCAGGCGGAGGAGCCCGGTCAGAGTCCGTGAGTGCAGGTGAGGCTCGTTCTCATCCTCAGCGTCTGCCCGGCTCCCGATACTGGGTTCAAGGAGGGGAAGGTGGGTACGTCTCTCCTGAGCCCCGGAGTGGCGTCTGCGAGGGACACAGTTCTGTTGCTGATGCCCCCGTCCCGCTTCACACCAGGGCGGTGTGGTCTCCTCGTGTTTTGTCAGAGTTGCGTCTGTGGCCCGGGTTGGGTTCCCTGCAGGTTTAGCAGATCTGGGGGCAGGGGGTGTGCTTGGACACGGGCTTCCCAGCATTTCTCCTGGAACGGAACAGACAACCCCGATGCTTCAGTGAGCCAGGTGGGCCCCTGTCCTGTGCGTGCCTGCCAGCCGGGTAAGCAGGCGTCTAACCGTGGGGCCTGTGTGAGTCCCTGTCCATCAGGGGAGATGGGCTCATAGAGTAGCTGCACAGAGTGGGCGTGAGAAGCGTGAAGCTGACCCTGACCTGGAGGAGACCAGAGGCCCTTGAGGGCACAGGATTGCTTCTATGGGTGGCCACTAGGGGGCAATGATTAGCCTCCTGGCAGCCCTTGGGGTCCCGGCTGAGGACCAGGACACGGGCATCCTTCCTGGGTCTCAGTTTCCTCAGCTGTGGGTGGGGCAGGGGTCCCAGGGCCAGGGTCTGGGCCTCAGCAGTGGAGCCTCCCTCGGGTGGGATTGTCATGCCCTCTTGGTGCCAAGTCCGGCCCCAGCTCCACCAGGCCTCCCAGCAGGGCCTTGGCCTGCCAGTGACGCCCTTGGCTGACGCCCACGGCCGCTGAGCAGCTGCTCCCGGTGTTTCTTCCAGCCCCCGTGTGGGAGCTGCCCCGTGGCTCACCCCACCCTTCCCTGGCTGAGTCTGGAGACAAAGCTCAGCTGGGGCCATGAGTGCTGGGGATACAACTGGCCGACCTGTGCAGGGGGGTGCAGACCCAGACGCCTGGAGGCTGCCAGCTGGCAGAGCGCCACAGGGCCCTGGCACCCGGGTCACCTGCTCCAGCCTCCTCCACCGTGAGGTGGGTGCCAGCTGGGGCGCCCCCAGAAGGCAGGCTGCCCAGTGGTTCCAAGCCACGTGGCCTCACCATTCCTTCACAACAGTGGTTCTTAAGTGGGCATTCGGCCACATCTGGAGACAGTTTTGGTTGTCACAGTGGGGGTCACAGTTGGAGGAGGCCGGGGATGCTGTGAAATGCCCTACAGTGCACAGGGAAGCCCCTGCCCGAGAGCAGGTAGCCCCGGACATCAGTGGTACCATGGTCGAGGCCCCTGTTCCTGAGGTCACCGATCCTGTCGGGTCAGCTCCTGGGCTGGCCCAGCCCTGCTCTTTCTCCCCAGTCCCTGTCCCTTCCCCTGCCCTGCAGGCCCTGCACCTTGGCAGCCCTCTCCCTGCCCCAGCTCGTGTGTGCAGACCTCATCCTGCCTGTGGCTTGGGTGCCCTGGGCCCCAAGCATGATCTCAGGAGGTGGTTTGGGGGTTTTATTTTTACTCTAGCTCCCCCCGGACCACCAGAGGCCTCTCCCCACCTCCCGACGGGGCCTCCACCCTCCCCCAGCTCCTCCCCACGGCTCCTGTTCTAGCCCTGGGCACCCCCTGAGGTGGGGCGCAGAGGGAGGGCCCGTGCTGTGTGATGTGGTTCTGGCCTGTGGTCTGCACTTAGCCCGTAGCAGTGCCTAGGGCTTGGGTTCAGCCAGAGGAGGGCCCCAGCGAGGGCTTGAGCCGATGGGGGTGGTCTTGGGCACTGACTGGGGATCTGCCTTTTGGACCCAGTGTGGAGGCACCTCCGTGAGCTCAGCCGCCACCCCTTGTCCCTGTGCTCCTCCATGCCCGGGGCACGGCCAGTGTCTTCTGGCCTGGGCGTTCCTGCCCACACAGTGGGCCAAAGAGGGAGCCAGGCGGGCTCAAGCCCTGCGGGAGGATGTGAGGCTGGACACTGGGCCCTGGGAGGGGCTGGCTGGGGCCCTGCCCCAGTCAGACACGCATATACGTGTGCGCCCCCAAACTGCATGCAAATAGCTGTGCTCCCCGCCGTCCGAGGAGCCTGCAGGCTGGTGAGGGCGATGGAGGGCCTCGGTGTGGGGCAGAGGTTGGCCTCACTCCCCTGGCCTGGCCATGGCCCGCTGAACTTGCCTGGAAGGATGCTGGAACCTGGGGGGACAGAGGAGGCAGGGAACATTCCTCTCCGGGTCTGAATTTTGGAAAAAGCCGCTGAAGGGCTCTTGAGCTGCAGCCCCAGGATGGGGCAGAGGAGTCCAGACCTGGGTCTGGAGTTAGCCTGAGGGTGGGGGCCAGGGGGCGACAGCCCCTGCCGCCTGGCTGGCAGCCACAGCCCCTGCTCCTTGTCGGATTCTGTCTAGTGCTGTCCTCAGCCTCACAGGGCACTGCTGGACCATTTTTGGATGAGCGGGCTGAGCCGTGGCATTGGGTCCCTCACCTGACCTGGGGGTCACACGTCAGCCGAGTAGCAGGGCTGGGGCTCGAGTTCACCCCAGCTGAGACTGCCGCCTCCCAAACTGGAGTTCTCTGTGTGGGCGGCCTCTGTGTATTTTGAGGATCCTTCCCGGCTGAGTAGGGAGGGAAGCACTGCAGACTCAGGTGGGGCAGCACCAGGCCGGCAGCCCCCTTGCTTCAGCTGTGCAGCGGCGGGGCTGTCAGGGCTCCTGAGGCCAAGAGGAGGGACGGCCTCAACCTGCAGGCGGGTGGGAGTTGTGACACCTCCGTGGGAGCCTCTGAGCCGTGGCCAAGACTCACGATCGGGGTGAGCCAGGTCGCCGGCATTCATCGTGCCTGTGTTGTGTGGAGTGTAGATGGACCCAGTGAATTTGGGAGCACAGGACAGGGGTGACTGCCCCATGACCTGGCACCCCACACCCTCACCACCCCAGGGTAGGTGATCTGAGGTGCAGGGTAGGAGACTGATTCAGCCTGGAGTCCTGCCGAGTGGACCTGGCCACCCCGAGGCCCCTCTGGGTGGAGGAGGCCCCAGAGGCCACCAAGACTGGGAGTCTATCCTGGAGTCCCCAAGGCCTTGGAACACCAAAGCCCTCACGTGAACAGGGTGGGTGGGTCACCTCCAGGTCCTCTGGGGCTCAGACCTGAGCTTCCCTGTGAATCCGGGCAAGGGTACCCTCTCCCCGTCAAGAGGGGCCTGTTCGCTTTGCTTATTCTTGTTGGTTTTGTTACTTTGTATTTACAGTTGAATTCTTATTTGTTGATTTGCCGGCCGGTTAGGATTGTACGTGGCTCAGTGTGGAGTTGTCAGCCCCTGCCTCACCTCACCTCACCCACCCCGAGCCTGCGCCAGGGCAGCAACTTCAGCTCCTCTGCTGGCCTCGGCCTCCTCCGGGTGTAGTCTACCACAGTTTAAATGGCCCCACAGCTCAGCAAGCTTGTATCTCCTTTCTCATTCAGCTCTTTATCCTCCAGTCTTGTTTTTTCTTCTGCACGTTTTTCTATGTATCACTAACTCAGCTCCAAACTTGCTGACGGAATTTAAAAACTCTCACTTCCGTCCAGCTCCTCAAGTGACTCTTGTTCAGGTGGAGCCGCCCTCCTGGCGCCCTGTCTGGGCTGCCCTGGGCCCTTGATGGCACCAGCAGGGTCTCCCTGGGATGCCCTTGGCCTGATCAGCTGGAGCCTCTGTTTCTGGAATGCCGTGTTTTCCTGCCTTGTGGTTTACTTTCTTGTTTTCACAGAGTACATCCTAGAATGGCTTTCTGAGAAAAGGTGCATCAGAGATAGATTGTAGAATAAGAATTATGTTTTTAAACTATTAGTAATTGACATGTTTGAGTGATTCCTTCCACCACAGGCATTGTGCTAGGTTCTTCACAGGACTTACCTCACAACAAATCTATAATGAACCTTGTTTGATAAGGGAGGACCCTTAAGTACAGAGATGAACTTGCCCACATGGCTGCGAAGCCATGATTCAGCTCTATTTGACTCCAAAACTTAATTTTTTAAAAAATAAATTTGTTTATTTACTTTTGGCTGCATTGGGTCTTAGTTGTTGTGTGCGGGCTTTCTCTAGTTGCGGAAAGCAGGGACTACTCTTTGTTGTGTGTGGGCTTCTCATTGTGGTGGCTTCTCTTGTTGCGGAGCACAGGCTCTAGGCACGCGGGCCTCAGTAATTGTAGCGTGTGGGCTCAGTAGTGGTGGCTCGTGGGCTCAGTAGTTGTGGCGCATGGGCCTAGCTGCTCCACGGCACGTGGGATCTTCCCAGACCAGGGCTCGAACCTGTGTCCCCTGTTGTGGCACTACATTTTGTTTTCCTCGTGGGTGCCATGTGCTGCCCCTCCTCACTGCCCCTCCTCTGACTCGGTGGCCTGTGAGTTGGGGGACGTGAGTGTCTGTTCACGTGGAGACACTGTCACTGCTTTTCCTTCCCCGTGAGTTTTTGTTTTCCCTGGAATCAGTAATTGTGTTTTTTTTTTCCTTCCTTTTCAGTTGCTTTAGTTTTCTGTGCCCTCATCACAATTTCAACACCAAGTTCTCAGCCCAGCTCCCAGAAACAGCTGAGGTTCATTCATCTCAGAGTGAAGTCTCTTCCTGGATTTCTCACCTGTCCAGCTGGCTGTTTGCCCATCACATCTAGGCCCAGCTTTCACCCTGGGGATTCTCTCAGACTCTCTGCTCCCCTGATCCCTCATCTTCCCTTTTCCTTCCCTTTTTTTTTTCTTCATTTTTAACTTTTTTTTCTTTTTTCCTTACCTTACTTTGAAAGAGCACATCCTCCAGTCTCCTGCAGAAAGAAACACAAGAGAAAATTTTGAAACCTTGCAAATCTGCAGACATCTTTATTGGGTCCTGTTTCTTGGTTCACAATTTGGCTGGATATGGAATTCTAGGTTGGAAATTATTTGCTATAAAACCCCATAGGTGTCACTCTGTTGTCTTCTGGTTCCCAGTGTTGCTGTTGAGAAAATTGAACGCAATTTGAGTCCAGAGCCTTTGTGATTTTCTCTTTCGAAGCTCCTCTTTTCCTTCACTGGTGGAGACACTCCCAGTGACATATATACTTTGGTGTGGATCTGCTTTCGTCCCCACAGGAGCCCATTTCAATCTGGAAACTCCTAACCTTCTGGGATTCAGTTTGGGGACGTTTTCTCGAACCGTTTTGTTATCATTTCTTCCACTCTGTTTCTTCTCTTTTTTTATGAAACGCCTGTTGTTTGGATGACTTTCTCTTCTATATTTTATCTCGTTGGCATATTCAACATTTTCTTCTAATCCATTTAATGAATTTCTTTCATTTCTGTTACCTTCTTAATTTCTAAGAGACTTGATTTTTGAGTGTTTTTAGTGGTGTCCTGTTTATGTTTCACGGGTGTGGTGGCATCTCCTTGTGGGGATGTTAATGCTACATATTTTCTCTGCCCCCCACCGCCAAGTCTAGTTTCTGTTTCTGCCAAGTGCGTTCCTCTGTTGACTTTGGCCTCTGTTTCCCACATCAGTGGGCTTCCTCTGGTGGCACTTGGCTGTGTGCTTATGTTTGAGAGTGAGGTCTACCAACCAAGACCCCCAGAAGTGGCTCTAAGTGCCCTCCCCCACTTCTGGTGGGAGCCAGGACTCTTTGGAGACATGGCTAGTTCCTGGTAAGGTTGCCAACTTCAGCAAATAAAAATACAGGCCCCTAGTTAAATTTGAATTTCAGATAAGCAACGAATAACTTCTCAGTATGTCCTGTGCGATGTTTACCTGGAAACCCTAACACCAGACCTGTGGCAGGAAGCGCATGAGAACCTGCCGTGTCTCTTCATGTCAGAGGCCACGGGAGGCACCAGGAGGGTGCAAAGGGCTTCACTGGCCAAAGATGGGACAATATGAGGGCTAAAGCACACGAAGCGTGTTGAGACCCATCCACTGGGCAGCCATGGAGGATACAGAGGCCCAAGTCCCAGGGTCTCGGCTGAGATTCTATTAGGTTCTTGGGCCGTATGACTGGGCTCATTCTCTGAGCATTTTAGTATAACTTCCTGTCTTCCTGGAAACCAAAATAATGTATATTGATTATAAAGCTTCCGTGCTGATGGCCTCAATAGACTAATGCATGCTTTCATAGATTTAAAATAGAGAACGTTAGATTTCCGGAAAGAAAAAAGGAATTGAACTTCTAATGCTTTAAAAAAAAAAAGTCATTTTCTTGCAGAATCCACAGCTAAAAAAATAAAACCTGGGACAATTGTTCATCGTTGGATAACAAGCAGAGAGATGTGAATTCTGGCAGAGAGCAAATGTTGCCGAGGAGACTTTATGTCATATAAACATCAATATTGTTTAAATGTTGGGCTGGAAAATGTGGAGTTTAACAACTAGTGGTAGAAAAAGTTCAGGGAATTTTTTTTTTTAAAGACTCAATCTTATTTACTTATTTTTGGTTGCGTCGGGTCTTCGTTGCTGCACGCGGGCTTTCTAGTTTCTGTTTGCGGTGAGCGGGGGCGACTCTCTGTTGAGGTGCGTGGGTTTCTCATTGCGGTGGCTTTGCTGCGGAGCGTGGGCTCTAGGCACGTGGGCTCTAGAGCACACGCTCAGTAGTTGTGGCGCACGGGCTTAGTTGCTCCGTGGTATGTGGGATCTTCCCGGGCCAGGGCTTGAACCCATGTCCCCTGCATTGGCAGGCGGGTTCTTAACCACTGCGCCACCAGGGAAGCCCCCATCGTTCACTTTTTAGCACTTCCTTCCTTTTCGGCACTCCAGGCTTATCTCGTGTTCCCGCCCGCACCCTAAGACCAGCCATTTCTCCAAGGAGCCCTGGTTCCTTGTATGGGAAGTGGTCTTAGAAACCATTTTGATCTGGAGCTGGGCGTGCGCACTGCTGCTGGGCCTTCTCAGATGACAGAGCCGACCACGCATCCGCACACCTATAACCGCTGCTACAGGCGTCCGCCTTTATTTGTGCTGCGCTGAACATGAGTTCACAGCAGTGTCTCCAACTGTGATCCCGACCTCGCGGGTCATTCCAGCCCCTCCTGCTTTTCCATAACCTGGTCCACGTCCCCTACGGCAGTATCAGAGCTGATAAGCCACAGCCGGTGGGAAACACTCGTGTCAGCTCAAGCACAGTGCTGCGTGCAGGCCCCTCTGCCTTTGGTCACAGGCTCTGCTCACTCCCGAGGCCCTCAGGTTGGCACTTCCACACCCCTTCAGTGGTGTTGCCCCGTTTGTGAGTCAGCCAGATTTCTTGGCCTCATTCTGATTACCTGACCACCTAAATGAGTTGTTTAGACTTTTCACACATTAAGATTCCCTCTTTGTGCCATGCAGTTCATTGGATTTTGATAAACGCATAGTGCCGTGAATCCCCCTAATGGGGGATCATACAGAACAGTTTCGTTGCTCTGAAAAATCCCCTGTGCGCCACCTCTGCATCCCTGCCCCCGGCTTGTGGTTTCCAGGTGCTCGTTATGCAGCAAATACCCGGAGCCTTTCTAAAGATACTGAAATTCACAGAGAGAGCGAGTGCCTTACTGTCTAAAAATAGCCCTTCTTTGTCCAGATTACCTCTAATTTGGACCGTGAAGTTAAAACATACGCTGTGTAATACATACAGTTACGTAAACTAAAGCTCTCCGTTTAAATTTGTCAATAACAGTATAAATATTTGTGTACTTAGAATAAACATTCACAGAGAGGTATATCAATATCGTTAAGTGGAGGAAGTGTATATATTATATAATAAAGAGGAAAAGAGTTGTCTTTTACATGCACAGCATATTCTAAACAAAAAGAAAAGCTGTTGTTTCCTCTGCTGGGTCAGGGAGTGCATTTCTCTCCCCCAGGCTTATCCCCATTTGGGCCCTTATCCCCTCAGGTTCCCACCACGACTTGACCCTGTTTTACCAGATGGTCCTTGTTTCTAAGATGGCAAACACTGCCAGTAATCATTCAGTGCTGTGCTCGTTTTAGATGCTGTCACCCGGATTGGTTAAAACTCTAGCCAACGTGATCCTCATGTCTTGTGTGTGGTCAACAGTGACGACGTGCCTGCCCCAGATCCAGGCCTGAGATCCAGACTTGGAAAAACTGACAGTGTGTCTTAAACCTCACCTGTCTTTGGGGTTCCCCCAGACCGCCGTTGGCAACACGAAGGCCTCCTCCCTTGGATAAAATGAAGAGCAGTGCAGACGATGGAATATACTTATCACTACCGTATTTAACCACCTCTTCGCAAGTTTGGAAGCCCCCGTTTACGAAGCCCGTAATATGGGAAAGTCAGACTATTTATACACAAAAGGAATGTTGTTCTGACTGTGTTGGAGCAACTTTGCGATCTCGCGTTGGTGGGAAGCTGCCACGTTCGCGTGTGCGGCGAGGATGGCTCTGATTGCTGTGTTGTGAGGCCCTCCCCGCCAGTACCTGCAGGTCGGAAGGCTCTGTGAGGTAAACACACTCTCGTGACTGAATCCTGGGGAAGTACGTGACACCTTAAAAGAGATTCCGCTCTCTGGCCTTTGGACGTGCTGTGCAGCCGCGCGGCAGTGGTGGCCTCCCAGGAGCCGTCTCCGGGGTCCCTGACTGTTGACGCGACAGGAAACAGCCTCACTAGACAGGCCGACACTTGCCACACTGTCCCCAGGGGCCAGCTCAGGGCCGGGGGCCCCTGTGCACCAGAAGCAGATGACCCGGAACTTGCAGTCCGGCCCGAGTCCACAGGACAGGCAGAGGAGTTGGACGTGTCTCGCTGAGGTGGTGTGGGCATGAGACAGTACAGGCTGTAATGAAGTGTCTGTAAATGGATCTCATTCAACTGGCCCTCAGAGTTCAGGAGAAAATATCACAAGAAACTCTTAATACAGATGTGAAGCCAGTGATTCTTCAGAAAAACTGAAAATTCTGGAAGCGGTAGGAGGGAACCACTCAGGACGGTACCCGAGGGGTGGCCCTGGGTCCAGTCGGGACCAGGAAGCTCGGGGAGTCTGGTGGTTGGTTCACCCCCACTCCTCCCACCCCCCTAACCCCGACAGCAGAGGAGTCCTTGGGCTGGCAGGCTGGGCGGGCAGGGGAGGTGGGAGCCCTCCAGGCTGCAGGGCCGAGGGGCGTTGGTGGCCATGCCGAGGGCCGCAGGGAGGCCAGGTCAAGGCTTCGGGGTGGCTGAGGGACTGTGTTGCAGGCAGGACACCACGGACCACCCTCCCTCCCTCCCGTGGCTTCCCCCACACCCTCTGTGGGGAGCTCGAGCCCCTCTTCATAAAGCAGAGCTGCTGAAGGGAGCCTCGGTGTCACCAGAACCCGTGGTGAAGGGGCTCCCTTGCTGGAAGCATCGCATTTAAAGGTAAATCTCCTTGGTGAGGCGCCAGGGACCCAGGGCGCCCGTCCACGTGGAAGCAGCGCTCGCGGCCCCCAGGAAGCCAGCCTGGTGGCTGCTCTAAGCCTCGTGGCTGCTCTAAGCTTGTCAGCCCTGGCCTTCCCAAGGCGCCAGCAACCAGCTGGACCTGGGGACTTTGTAACTTTGTAACTCCTGCAGTGAGAGGCACCACGGGTGAAATCTGCTAGGAGTCAGGTCTGTGGTCCTTGATTCCTGCCTGCAAAACTGATGAATCGATAAGGACGGTAAGGAAACACTTCTGGCATGATGGGAGAGAAGAAAATACAGTGGCCAACCTTGGAGCCTGAGGTCATGGTTCGAGTCTATGACCCATACAATCCGGCCGGTGCCCCTGCACCTTCATGAACAGAACGAGCCAAACAGAGGGGACGCAGGCAGGCGTCAGAGGCGCTGTGGGCTCGGTTCAGGCCACCGCAGGCACGCGAGGCACACAAACCTTTTGGTTTCCCAGCGCATATAAAAGTTATGTTTAAAGTGTAGGCTATTAAGTGTGCCATAGCATTATGTCTAAAAAACGTACATGCCTTAATTTTTAAAAAAAAATTGTTTATTTTTGGCTGCGTTGGGTCTTCGTTGCTGCGTGTGGGCTTTCTCTAGTTGCGGCAAGTGGGGGCTACTCTTCGTTGCGGTGCACGGGCTTCTCATTGCAGTGGCTTCTCTTGTTGCAGAGCTCGCGCTCTAGGTGCGCGGGCTTCAACAGTTGTGGCACGCAGGCTCAGTAGTTGTGGCACACGGGCTTAGTTGCTCCACGGCATGTGGGATCTTCCCAGACCAGGGCTCGAACCCATGTCCCCTGCGTTGGCAGGTGGATTCTTAACCACTGCACTACCAGGGAAGTCCCATATATATTTTTTTAAATTTTACATGCCTTAATTTAACACTACTTTGTCTCTAAGAAATGCTAACCATCATCTGAGGCTTCAGCGAGTCAGAATTTTTTGCTGGTGGAAGGTTTGAAATAATGTGAGAACTACCAAAGTGTGACACAGAGACATGAAGTGAGCAGACGCTGTTGGGAAAATGGCACTGATAGACTTGCCTGACAGAGGGTCACCCCAAAACTTCAGTTTGTAAAAAGGGCAGAGTCTGCGAAGTGCAGTACAATGAGGGGTGCCTGAACCCTGTTAATGCCACGCAGGAAACCACTGATGTGGGTTTGACCACGACCACTAAAATCTTTGATCTTGGCTCCCTGACATTTTCTCAAGATAAAAGGGTTGGCTGGCCCATGAAATAATGGATCTAGATTTCCAGATTTTCTCGTCTGTATTTTCGAATCAGTGTCCCAGTGGACTGATGACCTCCCAGCCTCTGTCTGACCTGTGGTCTCCACCGGAAGGAGAAAGAGAGCCTCCACGGGACACCCGGCTCTTCGGACATGGGGCCTGCAGAGCCCCTGCCTCACGGGGTGAGCCCCGGCACCGGGCAGGCCACCAGGTCCCCAGAAGAAGGACCAACACACTCACAAGTGACCTGGTGCTTGTACGAGACCTGGTCAGAATGAGAAGAGCAGCGTGAGGGGGAAATGGCGAGTGCCGTGGCCTGTGACACGGCACCACCCTCTGGCCTCACCTCGTCTGATGATGGGTCAGCGCAGCTCCCAAGGACACCCCAGGGACCCTGCTGCTCAGCGACCTGCCCCCACAAGCCAGTCCCTAACAAGACGCCATCCCTGAGACCTGTGCTTTTGTCCTTTTAAGTCCTGCCCCTGCTTTGCTCAGGGAGACAGTCGTATTTGTCTCCTGTTGCTGCATCAAAAATCCACACAAACTCAGCAGCTTCCCTCAACGTGTTCATTACCGCACGGCTGGCATGGGGCACGCGTCTGGATGTGAGTTTGCTGGGAGCTCCGCCCAGGGTCTCACCAGGTGAAACCTGTGTCGGCAGGGCTGTGTCCTCACCTGGGGTCCTCTTCCAGGCTTATCTGGTGGGTGGCATAATGCATTCCTTGCGGTTGTAGGACTGAGATCCATTTTCTTCTTGCGGGGGTGGCTGGGGCCTCAGGGTTTGCACTTGGGTCAACCCCATGGGCGCTTTCACAGCCCAGCAGGCAGAGAAGCTGAGGCTTTTTGTCCGGCTGAGGTGCATACTCTGCCTCAGGGAGCAACCTGCAGTCACGTCTGTCACGTGGTGCGAAGGGCTATCCCGCCAAGGTTGGTCACACTCTGGGGGAGGAAACGGGCTGGGTGCCCTGGGGAGCATCTCAGAACTCTGTCCATTTCCCTGATGTGTTCGTGTAAATCCTGACGGGTCTAAACTAACCATCTTGGCGTTTCCTGCATCATCAGACCACATCTCTCCCGCATGTAAACCCCCTTAGGCCTCATCGTACTTCACGTGAGAGCCCAGCACGCTCTCCCCTACCCGGCAGGCAGCTTCCTGGGCCCCAGCCTAGCTATTCACTTGTGGGTGTGGGTCCCCGAGGGGCTGTCCTGGTTGGTCTGGCGGAGGGAGCCCCTTACCTGTGTTAATCTCGCCATGTTTAAAATGCCCTCATTCATCAGCAGCTGGGTCTGCAGGCTGCCTGCCCTCTAACAGCTACAAGAGGGCAGGAGCTTGGCAGCCGGTGCGGTGCTGAGTCCCAGTGCCTGGCACACAGTAGGTGCGCAGCGTTTGCTGAATGACAGCGTGTGTGAACACGTGTCTGTGTGTCTGGTTGTGCGTCTGAGTGCCTGTGGTTTCTCCTCCCAGTGATCCTGGCTGCCTGGAATGTCCGGGTCCCCAGGATTGGAGCCAGAGTCTGAGTCTGTCTCAGTGGGGCTCGCTGGCTGACCCGCCTTGTCTGGCCTGGACTCCTAGGAGAAGGGGATGTGGGTCCAGGGCTCTGGTCTGGCTGGGGCTGGGCTGGAGCTCAGGAGGACCATGGTGATGTTGCAGCCGTTTAGTTCCGGTCTGTTCTCTCCTGGGCCTCTGTTCTCATCTGCGGCTATTTCCTGCCAAGGACCGGGGAGGTGGGCTCAAGCAGAGAGAACAGGATGGGGCAGGGAGGAGGGGTTTGCAGCCTTCCCCTGCCCTGTCCATCCTTGCCCAGTGGTGCCAGGAGTGTGCTTCCTCCTTCAGACTTCTGTACTGGGGCTGAGCCGAGGGCTGGATCTGCGATGCCAGGAATCCACCGACCTCCACGCAGGGCTGAGAGAGGGAGGGCTCTGCAGGGAGTTGAGGGTGTGGCCCGGGTGCTTCCAGGCTCTTAGCTCAGCGCTGGGAGCTGACCCCGCTCCCCTTCCAGACTGAGGGGCCGGACCTGGGCCGTCTCTGCCTCCCTCCAGCCCTGCCTGGACATCTTCCCTCTATGGAGGAGAGACAGCCTGGCAGCCAGAGGCAGGAACAGAGGCCTGAGATGGAGCAATAGAGCGGTCGAGGCCGATGGAGAGAGACAGACAAGGGCGGGGGCGCAGAGGAGGGAGGAGGGCTGGGAAGGAGGCCACCAGTGCTAATATAAACCAGTTAGAAAAACAGGAGGAGAGGCCAGGCCTCAAGGCCAGCCAGGCAGGGCTTGTTTATCCAGAATGAAAGGCCCATGAGGAGCTGGGGGTGGGGTGCGGAGACAAGTCCTGATTCCAGTTTGGAAAGGGGGTTCCGCCTCCCAGGGTCTGGATCCTGCTGAGGAAATGGGTCCGTTAGGTTGGGGGTGGGGCGTCCTCACAGCCCTGTGTCCTCCCAGTGGGTCCTACCTGTTGTCAACCCTCATTCCCTCTTGCTGCAGTAGCAGCAGCTTCCTCCCCTTGCCCGGAGCCCAAGAGTCTGGCTGGGCTGGGCTCCTTGCTCGTCTGAGGACTTGGGGAGCAGGGCAGGGTTCAAGAGAGACTCCAGCCCACCAGGGCCTGGGGCCTGTGACCATAATTCAGTCCAAATGGGCAGTCCAAAAATGCACTGTGGGTTTTTGTGGTAGTTTGGTGGATTTTTTTTCTTTTTTTTTTTTTTTTTGAGGTTTGCTTAACTAGAAAGAGTGGGTTTGATACACAGTGCGTGCTCTGTTATTTCACATTTGTTTACGTGACTTCGTAAGTTTTCCCAGAGCTTCAGATTTGTGCCTTCTGTTGGGAAGGCTCCCATGCCCCACTTCATTTCCTCCCCCTGGGAGGGGTGGGGGGTGATCCTGGGGACACCGTACCCGGGTCTGGGTGGTGTTTCTGCTCTTGATGGTGGGCAGATGGGGTGGGGGCACCAGGACAGGGGGTCACCCAGCTCCCCGCTCAGCTCTCAGGGGCCCCACCCTCACCCCCTGGCTGGCTGAGGGGACTGATGAACAGCAGTGCCCATCATGCTCTCCGGAAGGGGCCCCCCACCTCCCCAGGGCCCGTGCGACTCTTATCCCCACCTCACAGTTGAGGAAACGCAGCCCCCAGAGGCGAAGGGTCACCACAGGGCCAACGGGAAGACCTGGTGGTCTGGCAGCCTGGGGTCCTTGGGGTCAGACCCAGGATGCCTTTCTGCTCTCCTGCAGTGGGGGGATGCCTTGGCCAGTGTTCACTTACAGAGGTGCTGGTGAGGAGATACTCCCCCCAGAACCCCAGACCTGCAGTGGCCCCAGAAGGGCTCCGTATGTATGTCACAGACACCCACGAGGCATCTGGGGCCATACCCTCAGGCCCCACTGCCCCTTCTGGGCTGGGCTACTGCCACCTTCTCCAGGACCCAAGCCAGAGTGACTCCCCTCACCCTTGGGAACACAGTGGCCAAGGCCTGACACCTCCCACCAGGCCGGCCAAGGACCAAGGACCGGGGGAAGGCGGGGAGGCCAAGGGGCCGGGCAGGAGCGGAGGGGGCGGTCTGCTCCGTGATGTCACAGCGGGTGCTGGGGAG
>NW_020174791.1:3592223-3597317 GCF_003031525.2 Neophocaena asiaeorientalis asiaeorientalis
TGCACATTCCTCCATCCGGCTGGGCACCCGGCCACATCTCTGGAGCAGGAATTTGGCGTGTGGGGTGGCAGATGGTGGGGTCACTCCCCACTTCCAGCCTTCTCGTGCTTCAGACCTCTGCCCTTCGGGAAGGCCGAGGGGGCTCCTGGGTGGGGCGCCAGCCGTCTGAGGACCCTGGAGGGCGGGCTTGTGAGGCATGGACCCCGGGCAGGTGCCACTCCGGATGTGCACGTACAGAAGCCCCGCAAACCAGCCAGAGGTGTCAGGCGCTGGTACTCTTGTGGCCTTGCTGCAGTGATGGTTAGGGTGGCCACCATTCCTGAATGAGCTGGCCTGGCCCCACCACTCACCCGCAGCCTGGGCAGATGGCCATGAGGATTAAGCGGGGGCCTGGGAGAGGTGGGGGGGGGGGGAAGGAGACCGCCGCCTCTGCCCTCCCGGCTTCTCTGGATTTACCTCCACCTGTTAAGAGGGTGTCACTAGCACCCACCTCAGCAAGGACTACCGAAGGGGCCCAGGGAGCCAAGTGGGGGCCGGTTCGGGTGGGTGACCCCTCCACAGTATGACTCTTGCTTCCTCTCCTTCCAGGCTCTTCTGTCCTTCTGTCCTCAGGTTAGTGACCACCCTCCCCTGGGAACCCTTGCTAGCCCCATCCTGTATCTGTCCCCTTGGGTCTCACCCCTCCCGCGGTCACTTCCCCTCTCCACCAGGGCCAGCCAGGCCCGCGACCCCCGGCAGCTCCGTGGTGTCCGAGTCTGCAGTGAGCTGGGCAGCCGGCGCCCGGGCGGTGCTGCGCTGTCAGAGCCCGCGCATGGTGTGGACGCAAGACCGGCTGCACGACCGCCAGCGCGTGGTCCACTGGGACCTCAGCGGCGGCCCGGCCGGCGGCCCCGCGCGCCGACTCATGGACATGTACTCGGCGGGCGAGCAGCGCGTGTACGAGCCGCGCGACAGCGGCCGCCTGCTGCTGACCCCCTCCGCCTTCCAGGACGGCAACTTCTCGCTGCTCATCCGCGGTACGGCCCGAGGGACCGAGGGACAAAAACGGCCCGAGGGACCGAGGGACCGAGGGGGGGGAGGGGGCTGCGGGGGCATGGGCGAGGCCGCGGAGCTCATCGCTGGGTTCCCCCGGTGCGTAGCGGTGGAGGACACAGACGAGGGGCTGTACACCTGTAACCTGCACCACCATTACTGCCACCTCTCTGAGAGCAAAAAAAAAAATACTCCGACAAGAAGTCCAAGTCCAAGGGGTGAGTGCCCCTTCCGGCTCTCCCGGGGACCAGGCAGACCTGCCCACCGCTCTAACCTCCCACCACCCTCCCGCTTCCAGGAAGGACGTGAACATGGTGGAGTCTGCTGTGGCTGCCGGCGACCAGGCTCTTTACAGGAGGGAGGACATCCGACTAGGTGAGGGAGACCAAAGGGACAGACTGTGGCTCCCAGGCCTGGGGTGAGGGAGGCACGTCTCTGAGACCTCACCCTGCTCTCTCCCTGCATCAGGTTACAAAAACAACCTCCTGAAGGAGAGGGTTGAGCTGTCCCACAGCCCCCTGCCCGCCAAGAGCATCGACTTGGACAAAGGTGAGCTGAGGTGCGGGGGGAGACCCCTGCCCATCTCAGAGCTGGGCTGTCCCCTTGCCACCCACTCAGAGCCCCAAGGCACCAGCCAGCCCTGCGGGCAGGAGTCCCCTGCCGCCTCAGTGCCCCCGAAGTCCCTGGGCAGCCCTGATGGTAGTCTGCCCTGTTTCCCCCGCAGCAGAGGGGCAGAGGGCAGACACCCGCCTGTCCCCTTGGCTTCCAGAGTTCAGGAAGGAGTACTGCAAATAAGGCAACCCCGGGCTCCTGGCTGGGCCAGCAGCTCTGCCAGCTCTTGTCTGTCCACCTCGGAAGACTCTTCCTGACCCCCATGCAGCTCGCCTGGCCCCCCTTCCAGCGGCTGGTCCCGCTGTCCTGGAACTTGGCCTGGACTGGTGCAGGGTGAGGCTGCCTCCAGACCCCTCTTGGGGGCCACCTGATCCTCATTTGCGATCGTGGGCTCCCTAGGACTCTGCCGGCACTGCAGCCGGGCCCCTTCCGCAGCCCTCGGCCGGTGCTCTTCCCTCCTCGCACGGCCACGACCCCGCTGATGTTCACCAGACTCTCAGGCTCTCCTGGCCTCTGCCCACTGGGGGCTGGGAGCCCCACCTCTGCAGGGAGAGGGCCGTGAGGGGGCTCAGTGGGGATTCTTGGAGCTGGGGTCAGCCTCAGGCCTGGCACTCCCACCCCTTCCTTGCCCCGTCCTTAGGGGAGCTGCCTGCCAGGCTGTCTTGGGCTCTTCACGGTAACCCGAGGACCGTGCACTCCAGGCCCGGGGCTAGTGTCCCTCTGCGCTGCCTCTGGCCTCCTGGGGCCCCCTCTCTGCTTCCCACCCTGCTTCGGCCCTGTTTCCAGCAAGCTGCCTTGACAGTCACTAGGCTCCATGTGACTTCTGAGCCTGACTCCCTTCCCTCGGCCCCTCCTTGGGCTGGAGTCCAGGCTGAGGCCTCATTGGACTGCGTTTTGGCTGAGGACGGGGGGCGGGGGGGGGCGGTGAGGATGGTCTTAGAGTGGCCGGTGCTGCCACTCCTGACACCCCACATTTGCTCATCCTGGGGAATTGCTATCATCTCAATAAAGACCACATCTGATTTTAGACTTGGCCCCAGCTATGCCTCTACAGCTCCCCTCCATCTCCCCGGGGGGCAGAGTCTGGCCCTTGGGGACCCCCAAGTGTTCTCCTTCACCTGAAGTCCTACTGTCATCACCCATTCCTCTGGGTGGAAAGTCTGGGTCTGGGTGTCCTGAGAAGGGCAGCGTCAGAGTTGATTGTGTGCACTTGCTCCTGGTTGTGAAGCAGTTTCAGATCCTCTTCTGAGGGCTTACTGGACCTGAGGACAGAGGGCAGACTGTATTAGTTCAGTCCTCTGAGAAGAGAAGCAGATGCCAGGATGGGCTCAACAGTGAGGAAAAAGGGGGAGGAAGCAGGTAGTGGGAGAGCCCTCAGAGGGGTGCCACCAGGACAGGAGGGGGAGGGAAGGGAGCCGCGGTAGGAAGAAGCCTGTTTCTCCAACCCTGACCCCATCCTCCAAGGCCCTCAGGGACAGCAGGGGGCAGGAGGGGCGACTGTCACCCCAAGTTGGAAAACCCAGAGCGATGGGCTGAGATCAGGACCTTCCAAATGAGGAAGCACGAGCCATGCACGCGGGGTGGGGGGTGGCCCACAGGGGGCTCCCTCTGCATCCGAGCTGGCACCTGGGGGAGGTGAAAACCCCGGGGTCGTTTTGATGAAGGCCCAGTTTCAAGCCCTCACACAAAGAGTCACGAAATGTGTTCCTTACAGATCCTGGGGCGTGCGTGTGTGCACGCTGGGTGTGTGTGTGTGTGTGTGTTCACGCGTGCGCGCTGGGTGGGGGTGTGTGCGTGCACGCTGGGTGGGGGGGGTGTGTGCTCGGGGAGCCAGAGGAAGGGCAGTCCTCCATCCAGGTCACCAGTGAGCAGGAGATGTCCAGCAGGGTAGCAAGCACCTAGAACTTGTAAGGTGGTTGCGGCAGCAGTCACTGGCTTTCACGGGCTCAGCTCTGAGTGGTTATTTTAAAAGGTGCCCAGGAAAAGCAAGGCAGGAACTTGGCGTGGGAGTCCTGAGCGTTGGTCCTCATCTGAACGTCCAGGCTCTGGGTGTGAGCAGGACAGTCATACAGTGAAACACCTGGGCAGTAACTCAAAATAGCTGCTCTCTCGTCACACCCCCACAAGGACCCCACAGTGGCAACGGGAGGGAGGCTGGGGCACGGAGCTGTGACTCCCCCCAGCCCAGTGATCCCCGGCCCCAGTGGCCCCATGCCACTGGACAAGGCGCTTCCTGTCAGGGCTCAGGTTCCGGCCACAGACTCAGGCCCCTTGCAGGGCCCCAGCCCGACCACGTGAGCATCAGTCCCGGGATTGGCTTCTGGCTACCAGCCTCTGTCCTGTGCCTTGGGCTGAGGGGCAGGAGTGCAGCTGAGGCATCAGAGCCCCTGCATCTGTGTGACTGGCAGCCTGGCCTGGGGGATCTGGTCCCCCGGTGAGCTCTCAGGGTCTTCCTCCCTAACCCTGAGCACCCAGAAGAGAGCCATGGCGGACCCTTCCTCTAAGGCAGTCCTGCCTGGGGAAACTGAGCCCCGAGGGGAGAAGGCCCAGGCTTGGCTGAGCGGGTGCCCACCTCACAGAGCCCAGGGGAGTGGAGGGCAGGACCCCTGCCTAGGCTCACCTGGGGGTGGTCCCCGGCCTGGACTCAGGGACTTACGGCCAAACTCTGGCTCCTCCAGTCAGTGATGGACTAATGAGGTCTCCTCTTGTGCTGGCCCACTGCGTGAGGATGGTCGTGACCTGACAGATGGGAGAGTCTCAGCTCCAGCCAGCTTCAAGGCAGGGCGCTGGGGACGGGCCTCAGAGCGCCACGTGCCGCCCACCGGCAAAACTCTCAGGCCGCATCCTAGGGCCTCTCCCTTCTCACTCTTGCCAGCGTGGGCCTCCTTCTAGTGGCCTCAGATTTTCCTCCTTGGGTGGGGGTAGGGAGAGCCGCTCTCCCCATTGGGCTGGACCCTTCACAGCCGGAGGGGCGCTGCTCCGCGTCTCCCTTGACCCCAGGCAGGAGGACCCCAGGCAGGTTCGATGGAGAGCGGCCGGGAAAAGAATCCCTACACCTGCTGCCAGAAGCACCGTGCCCCTGCGTGCGCACACCTGCCCGCGCTGACCCCGCTGTCGCCTGAGCATCACATACACGTGCTCACACTTGCATTCCCTCGTCCACGGGGGCACCGGCATTCCCTTGGCCCGTGTTTCTCGGAGCCCCCGTGTGACCCGGCAGAGCTTGGAGCTGGCGCAGGGGCGCAATGTGACCGACTGTCCTCGGCTCCGGCCCGGACACAATTCTCAGTTTCCCGCGGTGCCCCCGCAGCCCGCCGATGTGACCACGGCGCCTCCGGACTCTTAAGAGGAGGACCGGAGCCTGGCCGCACGGAACCCCTCCGAGGGCTCCAGGCCGGGTGCAGAGCTTCCTGAGGGCCCCCACCCACCTCCTCCCCTCGGGGCAGCCCC
>NW_020174791.1:3597528-3604364 GCF_003031525.2 Neophocaena asiaeorientalis asiaeorientalis
GGAAGGGGCCGGGCCTTAGCGCCGCGCCATGGCGGAGACCAAGATCATCTATCACATGGACGAGGAGGAGACGCCGTACCTGGTCAAGCTGCCCGTGGCGCCCGAGCGCGTCACGCTGGCCGACTTCAAGAACGTGCTCAGCAACCGGCCCGTGCACGCCTACAAATTCTTTTTCAAGTCCATGGACCAGGACTTCGGGTCAGTGGGCCACAGGGCCTGTGCGCGGGCGCGCGTGTGGGCACCTGTCTGCGCCAGGCAGGGCAGATCCTGGGGCTGTGACCCGGGCGGTGCCTCCCCGTGCCTGCGCGCCCCGGTGCGGTGTGTCCCACCTGTCTGTGCCCTGAGCAGGGGACGCCTGGGCCCCTGACCGCCTGCCCAGGAGCCTGAGAGCTCTGGACGGTGGGCACGCGAGGGTCCTGGCTTCTCCACCTGCCCTGGGTCCTGTCCTGAGTGTGACTTGAGGTGGAGGTCTGTAGTCCAGGTCGACCTCGAAAATACCACCTTGGCACCTGTCAGGCTCAGGGTCCTTTGCCCCCCTTATGTGGAGGGCAGATGCTTAGGGATGGCCTGGAGAACTTGCGATTCATGGGGCTTGGAGTCAGAGGAGTGTCCGAGTGTTGGGAGGGGAGGGGTTGGGGTGGGGACAGGGTGCCGGCCACCCAGTGGGTTCCCTAGTTAGCATGGGGGAAATGAGGTGATCTGGGACAGGGGCACAGATCTGTCTGCTGGGGTCTGCAGACGTTTCTGGAGGCTCAGGATAGCCTCCTCCTGACCCCCTTCTCCAGGGCCCTCGGGACAGGGCAGAGGTCAAGGGTCACTGGGCAATGTGGGGCTTTATTCCACCCACCCCTGCCCCGGGGTTGCTGGCCACAGGGCTTCTGTCCCTGCTGAGCCACATGGCACTTGGGTTCCTGGGAGCGGCCCAGGCCAACTGCTGACTCGGGGCAGCTTCTGTGTCAGCGTCCGCATGTCTGCCCTTAGTGGTGGCTGTTCTGGCCGTGGGGACTTCCCGCTTGTGCTGGGCTGGGCCTCTGGAACGGTGAGCGGTGAGCTGGAGGCTGGCTGTCCGCTTGAGGCCTGACCCGGCACAGCCACGGGTAACCTGAGTCCCCTGCTCAGCGGTGCTGGGGCGGGGGCGCGGGGGGGCACCCAGAGGCCTCGTGCGCCGAGCAGGTGTGCCTGGGTGCCCTCAGGCAGCCCGTGTCCTTGTTTGTGGCTGCGTCTCGGGACTTTGACATTGAGCCATTTCCTGGATTCTGTGGTTTGCATGGGCCTTGGGCAGGCCCAGGTCAGGTCAAGCTGAGGCTACTTTGTGGCTCTCAGGAAGGCCTGAGGGACATGTGGGCAGCTGGACTCTCATGCCTCCCCAACACCAGGGAGAGGCAGAGAAGGGGGCATGTGCTCTTGGCAGCCTCCAGCCCTGCCGGGCTCATGTTAGGAGCCACCCCCAGGCTGGGCTCCCCTGGGTAGGGCGTTGATTTGGGGAGCCAGCCCTCATTGGGTGATCTCCTACAGTCTCACTGCTCTGGGTCTGCTGTGCTTTGGCTGTGAGCACTGGGTATGTGAAAGGGTGCTTTTGTTTTTAACTTAGTGTATTATTTCAACAAAAATTACTGAAGTCACACATGTTCTGTCACAAAGCAAAGCCAGCAGAGAATGTGAGGCACAGTGTGTGCCCAACCCCCTAGGTTGGACCATGATCTGGGGTGCATCCTGAGGGCCCTGACCCTGGTCCTCTGTCTGGTAGCTGCTGAGCTGCAGAGACCCCTGCCCCCATCAAGGTGCACTCCCAGCAGAGGCTGGGCCTGCTGGAGGATTTGCAGGACCCATGGGTGCCCTGGCCTAGGAGGTCAGTGGGCAGGCAGATCTGGGTCTTGAAGCACGAGTAGGAGTTCTTCAGGTTGTCTCAGCATGACTGGGATGAGGGGGGAGAGAACAAGACCGGGCTAGTAGGCTGGGCTGGGATGGGGAGGGATTGGGGTGACTCTGGAAGGCACAATGGGCAGACAGAGCAGGGGAGGCTCACCTTATTCCCCACCCCCGAGACCTCTGGTTTGTGGCCTGTTGGCCTCAGGGACCCTTGGAGAGGATCTGCCTCTTCCTCCCCTCCCCTGAGGTCTACCTACAGAGCTCCAAGTTTTATTTATTCTGTACAATCATTTACTCAGTGTAATAAATTTCCTCTGGGAGGGGCGGAATAGTCACTCACACTTTAGTATAAACGAGAGCTGGAAGCTCACCCTAGATACCTAGTGGATGTAGCTGGAGGTTGGGGAAAGTGGGGGCAGGTCCTGGCTGGGCTGGGGCAGCAGCCCCCTCATAAGAGGGGTGGCCTCAGATTGGGGACTGTGAGGGCACCTAGTGAGCCTGGGCTTCCTGCCCCAACCCCTCAGCCCACTGTGGGCTGGGCCCTGAGTTCCTGGGGCCTCTGTTCCTGGCCACGGCTGGCCAGGAAGGGAACCCCTTCCCTTACTAAGTCTAAGGTGTGGCCACCGCCCCATGCTCTGGGCCGGGTCCCACTCCCCACGGGCATCTTTGGCCAAGTGGGTGGCAAGTCCTGCGCCCACCTCCCACTCTTCCCATGCAGGTCACAGGTTTTGTGTCCCAGCGAAGCTGGGGAGGGTGTCTGGGCTTGTGCTCGGTTGGCCTGGAAGTGCCAGGCATTGGGTTTGGTGAGCGGCAGTGCAGTGCAGGGAGACGTCTGGGCCCAGCCTTTGGGCTGAGTGGCAGAGGGTGAGGGTGTCTGGCTCACAGGTTTCTGCTGCCAGGGCTGCCTTGCCGATTCCAGGCCCGGCTGGACTTGGCAGTGGCCCTGGCCCCTGCATCTCTACGCCAGGAGCTCCGGTCTGTGGGGCCATCTGTCTGTGGGCCCTGGGGGGTGCAGTGGGGGGCTGCGCTTGGCCTGGCGCAGGCTGCCCAAGCTCCCACTCTGCCCACCATCTGGGGTCAGTGCCCCCAGTGGTGTTGGGAGAGTCTAGATGGGTCACCCCCCAGAGCTTGTGGCAGGGCTTGGAGGACTTGGATCCACTCACCCCGAGGCCTGCAGAGCCTGGGCCTGGACAGGAGGCAGTGAGGGGACAGAGGAAAGCTCTGTGGGAGCTGAGGACCCCGACCCATGGGGGAACACTGTGCCTCTGGGGACATAGTTGGGGCCATCTCACTGGGCCTCTGGGAGCCCAGGGGTCCCCCTGGGCCCCTGGCTCAGCTCCAAGGGCCCCCGCTCTGAGCAGATTCCTCTGCGGGGCGAGTCTGCAGGAGTAGCGGGCGGGGCTGGGCAGCCCAAGTTCTAGGGTAACTGGGATTTCGCCGGGAATCCTGCGGTTGTGGGCAAGATGCCAACGGGGGTGCCCCTGGGTGGCCACCACGAGGTTCAGTGTCTTCACCGACCACTGCTCCTGAGGTCTACTCTCAGACCTCAGGGGAGCCCTGGGGTTGTGTGGGGGGCATTTCCCCAGGCTTGGCCAAGGCCTCCCCCAACCCCACCCCCGACCTTGTCCCTATCCCTGGCCATCGCCGGGGGTGGGCAGCGTGTGCCCCTGTGCCCTTTGTCCTGGGGGCTGGGGCCCCTGCCCCTCCCTCCCTGCTGTCCCGGCCCAGCTGCCCCTCAGCGCCCCAACGCCCGGTGGAGGGCAGGAGGCTCCGCAGTGCAGGCTGCAAGGTGTGTTTCGCAGGCTGGAGAGGGCCAGGGAAGCAGCGCCTCTGGGCCCTGGGAGGGGCATTCGTGTGTGGGTGGGCTACATGGGGGCCTCAGGCAGCCCCGGGCGGCGGGTCACCTGGAGGCTCTGGCCATGTGGGCACTCAGTGTGCCCCTGGGCCCCCCTGCCTGGGGTGTCCACCTCTGGGGGAGCCAGGCAGGCCCCGTGGTGTGAGTCAGAAAGGGCGAGGGCGGGGGCGGGGGGGGGGCGGCAGGGGAGGCCACCGGCCGGGCCACCTGGGCTGTGAAGTGGGAACCAGGTCCCTCCCATGTCTCTGTCGCCGCAGTCACTCAGAGACAGTGCTTGGGGCCTGCTGGGCCCCTGGGAGGGCTTGCTGCAGCCCCCTGTCTGTTGGCTGCAGCTGGCAGAACCACAAGTGTCCCCAGGCCACCGCAGGTCTTCCTGGGGTGATAAACTTCTGTGTGGCCTCCTTGACTAAATCTTGGGCTGGGTCTCGGCCTCCCCAGAGCTCAGCTCTGCCGGACTGTGATGTGTGAGTGGGCGCCACAAACAGTGTCTGCTCCTCACTGGGGGTGGGGGGGGGGTTCTGAGAAATGACTCTTTCTGTCCCTTGCTCTGTCCACCTCATCTGTACCTGTGTGGCTGGCCCTGGGATGCCACACAGGCACAGAAGGGGGGGTCACCGAAGGACCCTGGCGGGGCGCCCCCTCCCTCCCAGGCTGGCCCGTCTCCTCGGTCCACTCCGCCCTGAGGCCTTGGGCCCTCTCCTGGTGGGTGGGGTAGACCGGAGCCTTGCTCTCTGCATGGGAGCGTCCTGTCCCACCTGTTGCTGCCAAGGACTAGCCGAGTCGCGGTGTCTGGGCCCAGCGGGCCACAAGGCCGCTTCCCGCCTGCTCTCCCGGCTCCTGTTTCTGCACTGGGCCCAAGCCCAAGTGTAGGAACCTGCCACGCTGGGCGGGGCTGGCCTCCAGGGGGCAGGGCCTCGGGGCACCTCCTGCCACAGGCCCCACCCTGCCTGCCCTGCTCTCCCAGCCTCCGGGCCTCCGGGGAGGCTGCAGTGTGGGATGTGTCTGGGCCACAGCACTGCCCGCCCTGCACCGTGGCCCTTCCCCTGCTGCCCTCCTCAACCTTTTGAACCTGACACCTGGACCTCCCCAACCAGTTTCTGACCCCAGGGTCACTGGCCTCCTTCCCAGTTAGCATTGCCCTGGCCCTTGGCGACCTGCCTCTCCCACCCCACCCCAAGCCCACCTGACTGGGGGCAGCATTAAGGGATAGGCCAGGGCTAGCCGCTGGGCAGTGGGTATGGCTGGTGGGGCTCGCTGCCCTCCAGGGCCTGAGGCTTCTCTGTGGCCCCAGCTGGCCCTGAGCTTGGCTGCCCTTCCAGGTCTCGAGTTGGGCTGGTGCCGTGAGTGGGGGTCTGTTTTTGTCTCCCTGGCTGGGCCGATGGGCCAGGGGGGCGGCCGCCTGCCCTTGGAGTGTGTGCGTGTCGGTCTGTGTGTTGTGCCCTCTCGACCTGCCTGCATCTGTGCTGAGGCCTGCTGTGAACCAGGCCCTGTTCTAGGCTGGCAGGGTGGGCTCTGCCCTCACCATGCACAGGCCGGGGGGGGCACAGAGGCGCAGAGCAAGGCAGATACTCGCATTTTAGGGCCGTCCAGGCAGTGACTCTTGGTGCTGGGAGTGTCTGGGTCCCCTTGGAAGGATGGTAAAGGTTCCTGGGAAGGGAAATGCCGGGTGGGGGCATCTGCACAGGCTGACATCTGGGCGTGTGGCTGGACGCCCCGTGTGGCCTGCACCCCAGATGAGCTGGGGCCCCTCGTCCAGAGCCCAGTGCTGGGAGCAGGCCCCACTGCAGTGGCCTCACGGCTGCATCTGCCTGCAGGGTTGTGAAGGAGGAGATCTCCGACGACAATGCTAGGCTGCCCTGCTTCAATGGCCGCGTGGTCTCCTGGGTGAGTCCACGGGATGCTGGCAGAGGGCCCTGGGCTGGTGGGAGTGGAGGAGGCTGGTCACCTGTGCCCCGGTGCCCTGCCAAGGGTCGCCTGGAAGCCGGTCCCTTGAGCCCTGCTCTCCTCCGCAGCTGGTCCTGGCTGAGGGCACACACTCGGATGCAGGGTCTCAGGGCACTGACGGCCACGCAGAACTGCCTCCGCCTCTCGAGCGGACAGGTGGCATCGGGGACTCCCGGCCCCCCTCCTTCCAGTAAGGACTCTGAGGGGTGGCGCTGAGCCCAGTGGTTCTGAGGGGCCTGTGTCCTGCCGGGCCTCTTAGGGGTGGGGAGGGGCAGGTACCTGAGCAGGGACCCACGGTCAGTAGGCGCTGGTCAGCAGAGGAGGGGCGGGCGGAGAGGCCTGGAGTGGGCCGGCGGGTGGATGGGGGCCCCTGCTGGAGTCGAGGTCCCACCAGACGAGGGCAGCAGAGGAGCTGAGAGGGCGTTCGAGGCGTGAGTGGCCCGGCCGCCCCAGCCCAGCCCCCCTCGTCGGCACAGCCCGAACGTGGCCGGCAGCCGAGATGGGATGGACAACGAGACGGGCACGGAGTCCCTGGTCAGCCACCGGCGGGAGCGAGCCCGACGTCGGAACCGCGAGGAGGGTAACGAGGCCACACCCTTGACCTCCCCGGGACCCCATGGGCGCCCCAAGCCCCTGCTGACCCCCAGGTACTGCCCTGTCCAGCGGGGGTCCCTTGGCAGAGGTTCCAGGACCCTAGTGGCCCCCCCAGCAACCCAGCGGTCACCCTGCCAGCTCCCAGGTCAACAGGTGCTCTAGGCTGCAGGGCCGCCCGTGACCTCCAGGGGACCCCACAGCCAGCCCCCATCCCTGCTGTCCCCACAGCCGCCCGGACCAACGGGCACCCGAGGGGGGACCGGCGGCGGGACCTGGGGCTGCCCCCCGACAGCACGTCCACCGTGCTGAGCAGTGAACTTGAGTCCAGCAGCTTCATCGACTCGGAGGAGGACGACAACACCAGCCGGTGGGCGAGGGCTGGGGTGCGGGGCGGGGCGTGTGCGCAGGGTGTGTCCGCGTGCGTGTGCACGTGTGGGCAGGGGGCCCTGCTGGTGGCTCGCTGTCTTGGGGGGGCGGCTTTCCACAGGTCTGGCCCCGCCCCCGCCCCTCTGGCCTCAGTTTCCTCAGCTGCGTGGGGGAGGGGTGGCCAGGCCCTGACTCTGCGCCGACTGCC
>NW_020174791.1:3604707-3605854 GCF_003031525.2 Neophocaena asiaeorientalis asiaeorientalis
TGGAGGCCCGAGAGGGCAGGTGGGTCCCAGCCGCGGTCCCACCCGCGGCCCCTCACCTGGCGCCCCCCCACAGGCCTCCTCCTTCAGCAGCATCACGGACTCCACCATGTCCCTGAATATCATCACCGTCACGCTCAACATGGGTGAGGCCTCGGCGGGGCAACACCTGCTCACCCCCCCTCTCTGCAGAGAGGCACCACTTCCTGGGCATCAGCATCGTGGGCCAGAGCAACGACCGGGGCGACGGCGGCATCTACATCGGCTCCATCATGAAGGGCGGTGCCGTGGCTGCCGACGGCCGCATCGAGCCGGGTGACATGCTGCTGCAGGAGCTGGGCCGGGGGAGCCACTGGGGGGCCGGGGGGCCGGCACCCGCACCCACCGCGCTGACCCCTCGTCCCCAGGTGAACGACGTCAACTTTGAGAACATGAGCAACGACGACGCGGTGCGGGTCCTGCGGGAGATCGTGTCCCAGACAGGGTGAGGCGCGGGACGGGCAGGGCAGGGGCTGAGAGTTGGGGGGGTCCCCCCGGCGCCTCGCCGTGTGACCCGCCTTCCCCGCAGGCCTATCAGCCTCACTGTGGCCAAGTGCTGGGACCCGACGCCCCGGAGCTACTTCACCATCCCGAGGGGTGAGTGACCCCACGGGGCCAGCGGGGCGGGGGCGGGGGGTGCCCAGCGCGGCCTGAAGGTCCTCTCTCCTCTGCGTCCCTGTGCTCTGCTCTCTCTCCCGCCGTCCGTCCGTCCGTCTGTTGCCGCGCGGTGGCCGCCCAGCTGACCCCGTTCGGCCCATTGACCCGGCCGCCTGGCTGTCGCACACGGCGGCGCTGACCGGAGCCCTGCCCCGCTACGGTACGAGCCCCTGCTCCAGCGCCGTCACGCGCACCAGCACCTCCTCACTAACCAGCTCGGTGCCCGGCGCTCCGCGTAAGTGGTGGCTCACGAGACCAGGAAACTGAGGCCCCAGGCGGGGGCCTGGCCGCAGCGCCCCGCCCCGGATGGTCGGTTGCACCCGAGGCCCAGCCCATGCCAGGCTCCGGCAGTCTGATGCGGCGCTGACTGGGCTCCGCCCTCCTCCCAGCCTCTGTTCACGTGGTGGAGGTGGAAGATGCCTGGAGGGGCCCGGCCAGCCCAGGGGTCTGCCTG
>NW_020174791.1:3605886-3606642 GCF_003031525.2 Neophocaena asiaeorientalis asiaeorientalis
GCCGCTAACATGACTAATAACCCCGAGCTCGCGGGGGAGGGGGTTGAGAGGCCCGATCTCCGCCCGTGGGGTCCTCGTCCTGGTTGGACCCCAGATTCTGATGAAGCGCCTGCAGGGTAGGAGACGAAGGTCCAGCCCCCGCCCACCCCCATGTGCGGCTCTCTGACCCTCGGAGCTGTCAAGCGGTGGGGCTGGACCCCCCAGTCACTGGGCCAGCAGAGCCTGGTCTCTGGGGGGGTGCGGCAGGTGGGGCCTGGGGTCCATTCTGACCCCGCCCCGTCTGTCAGCCACTCGGGCTGAGGAGGAGGCCATGCCTTGCAGAGCTGGAGGAGGTGCCGCTGACGGTGAAGAGTGACATGGGCGCTGTCGTCCGGGTCATGCAGCTGCCGGACTCAGGCCTGGAGATCCGTGACCGCATGTGGCTCAAGATCACCATCGCCAACGCCGTCATTGGTGAGGGTCCCACGGCCAGCAGAGGGGGCGGGGCGGGGCGGCCCAGGGCCCCTGCCTGACGGCCGCCCACCACGCCAGGGGCGGACGTGGTGGACTGGCTGTACACGCACCTGGAGGGCTTCCGTGAGCGGCGGGAGGCGCGCAGGTACGCCAGCAGCATGCTGAAGCGCGGCTTCCTGCGGCACACGGTGAACAAGATCACCTTCTCCGAGCAGTGCTACTACGTCTTCGGGGACCTGTGCAGCAGTGAGTAGGGGCTGCGGGGCGGGGTCCCCAGAGGGCCCGCCCACTACGCCCCACCCA
>NW_020174791.1:3606805-3622468 GCF_003031525.2 Neophocaena asiaeorientalis asiaeorientalis
CCTTCGCAGACTTCGCTGCCCTGAACCTCAACAGCGGCTCCAGCGGGGCCTCGGATCAGGACACGCTGGCCCCGCTGCCCCACCCGGCCGCCCCCTGGCCCCTGGGGCAGGGCTACCCCTACCAGTACCCGGGGCCCCCGCCCTGCTTCCCGCCCGCGTACCAGGACCCCGGCTTCGGCTACGGCAGCGGCAGTGCTGGCAGTCAGCAGAGTGAAGGTGAGGGCCTCCCGCCTGGCCGCCACACCTTCCCCACCGCCTAGCTCTGCCCTGTGTGCCGGTTCCCCCACCCTGTGCGCTCCCATCCGCTCTGTGCTTGGGCCCTGGGTGGCTCCTTCTAGAAGGGGCGAGTGGTCGAAGGGGGGCCAGGGAGAAGAACCCGGAGGCTTCAGGGGTTGCGTGTGGGGGCCGGTGCTCCAGCCGTGGCAGAGGCCAGAGGTAGTGTGGGAAGGACGGGGGCGTCGGGGTGTGGTGGCCCAGGTGGGGGAGTGGCACGGGGACCCCAGGACACAGTGGAGGACAGAGACTTCCGCCTTCCACTTGCAGCCGGAGGTGACAGTTTCATAGACGGCCCAGTCCGATGCTAGGATGTGTGGGGCATCTGAGCGGGAAGCTTGGGGTGTCCCTGAGGAGGGGACCTGTTGGAAGTGTCCCGAGGCTGAGTGGGGTCAGTGAGGCCCGTGGGCCCGTGCCCCCAGCGTCTGGGGAGAGGTCTGGTGGCTGGCCCGGTGGACCCAGAAAGGGACGGGGAGACAGGAGAGTGGATCGGAGGATAGTGATGTCTGAGGGGAAGCCGTGTTGGGCACCTGTGGACCCTGGACAGGCCCAGCCGGTGGGGTCACACCCTGGTAGCAGGGTGTGGGTGCCCAGCCGGGCCTGCTCTGTAACTCATCTATCCCTTGCTTTGTGCTGGGCAAGCCTTAGACTGAAGGACTAGCGGAACGGACCCTCGGGGCCGGTAAGCCAGGGTCTTGCCCGGCGTCCCTCCCGGCACATCCCCAGCCAGTGGGAGTCTTCAGGTTCCCGACACTTCCTGAGCCCAGGAGGGGCTGAGCCGAGTGGCCGGCCAGGGCTCCAGGGTCAGATGAAAGGCGGGTCTTGGGTGGGGAGCCCAAGATGGCCGGCAGGTGCGCCAAGCACACACGGCCTTCTCAGGGCCTCGGTTTCTCAGCTGCAAGACCAGGCCCTCGGTCCAGGCACTGGGGTGAGGAGTGGGGGCCCTGAGCTGGCCCTGGGGTCCCTGCCTGTCTGCCACTGCCCCCCCCCGCCCCCCCGCGCCCCACCAGCGTCCCTGGGCAGGGCCAGCCCAGCCCTCGTGTCTGCATGGCTCCCCCCTCCACCTGCACTCCGGCTCAGGACCACCAGGCTCTGCCCCTGGTTGTCCTCGCAGTGGCTGGCCATCTTGGAAGAGGCAAGGCCCGGCACTGACCACCCCATTCCTCTCCCCCCTTCTTAACCCCAGGAAGCAAAAGCAGTGGGTCCACCCGGAGCGCTGGCGGGAGCAGCCGTCGGGCCCTGGGGCGCGAGAAGGAGAGCCGGTCGGCTGGAGCTGGGGGCAGTGGCAGCGAGTCGGACCACACAGTGCCAAGCGGGGTGGGCAGCGGCGGCTGGCGGGAGCGTCCTGCTGGCCAGCTCAGCCGTGGCAGCAGCCCGCGCAGCCAGGCCTCGGCCGCCGCCCCAGGGCTCCCCCCGCTGCACCCCCTGACAAAGGCGTACTCGGTGGTGGGCGGGCCGCCTGGGGGGCCGCCTGTCCGGGAGCTGGCCGCTGTCCCCCCGGAGCTGACAGGCAGCCGCCAGTCCTTCCAGAAGGCCATGGGGAACCCCTGTGAGTTCTTTGTCGATATCATGTGACCAAGGAGAGAGTGCTTCCAGCCTGGCCACTGCTTCCAGCCAGTGGTCCTGCTGCCCCTGCAGGAGGGGCTGCACCTGGAGCTTTTGTGGCCTTCGTGGCCTTCCTGGGCCAGACCAGCCTGTGCTTCATGCCATGGGGTCTGGGCCTGGCCAGAGTGGCAGCAGGCTGGAGGAGAGGGGCTGAGGGCAGCCCAGGCCACCGTAACCTGGATGGCAGCCCGTCCTCCTGGCCAGAGCAGCTGTGTCTGTGCAGACCCTGGTGGGGGGGGCCTCCATCTCCCTGTGCTCAGGCAGGTCTGACCTGCCCCCCCTTGGCGTGTGCCTCAGGGACCCGCACTCACCCACAGTGCTGTGCACGGGGCCTCAGGTTGAGCTGAGAGGTGGCCGCTAGGCCTGGGCCCCCCTCTTCACCCGGTTCACAGGCCCCACCTCCCATCCTGCCCAGGCCGGGGTGGGGAGCCCTCTCGGGGGTAGGGTCCTAGCCCCGAGGCCTCTCTCTGGCTGCCCAGGGTAGGGATCTAATTTATTTATTTATTGCCTGGCCTGTGTGCTCCACGGGGTGGCGGCCAAGTCAGCTGTCCCCCACTCCCAGCCACTGGAGCAGAGTTTCTTGTGTTCACCCCCACCCCGCAGGGACACACGGCGTGTCTGAAGGTGTGCGGGAGGACGGTGAGGGGGAGATGGCAGGAGAGGGAAGGTGACCCTGAGGGCAAGGGCCACATGCACACAGCTGCTGCCGGGGCGGGGTCTGGGGCAGAGGGCGTGGCCAGCTCGCCCCTCCCCGCGGTCCTGGGGTGGCCGGCCGCGCACGCACGCACGCACGCACGCACGCTGCTCCCTCCGTCCAGCGTCGCTGGCCTGCACACGTCTGCACTGTAGATAGTGTGCAGAGCTGGAGCGTCGTCCAGGTAGTTAATAGAGCTGCTTCTGTGTAAATGCTATTTTAAACACTAAAAAGCAT
The DNA here is from genome assembly GCF_003031525.2 of Neophocaena asiaeorientalis asiaeorientalis. Classification (NCBI taxonomy): domain Eukaryota; kingdom Metazoa; phylum Chordata; class Mammalia; order Artiodactyla; family Phocoenidae; genus Neophocaena; species Neophocaena asiaeorientalis. Next base: position 3,609,615 of record NW_020174791.1, read on the forward strand.
TTAATTTTATGGGACCGACGTGTGATCTGTGTCTCTTTTTTCCCACTTTAGGAGATTGGGGTGCAGGGGCCGGGTCAGCTTCCCCAGGGTCCGTCCGAGAGCTGACTCAGGACTGGCTAGGTGCTGTCCTCTGGGTGCCAGCTCAGCGACAAGGCCCTGGCCGCAGCAGTCCTGGCGGGCGGTCTTCTGTCTGTGGTGCTGGCTCCTGGCTCCGGTGGGGCGTGCTGGGAGTGGAGGGGGGGGTGGGGTGGGTCGTCCTTGAGGCTGGTGCTGGCCTTGGTGCTGACCCCCGACCCTGGCCGGGCTCTGTCCGCGGTGCTGGAGGGGACTGACCACAGTCTACTGGCTCACTGGCCAGGGAGAGAAGGAAGCTGGGTGCCCCCTCCTTCCTGAGCGGGTCTCTGCCCTGCACTGGGGCCCACAGTCAGGCACACACCTCTGCAGAGGGGTCAAGAAAGCCCCACCCCACCTACCAACCTCCCACTCCTACGATGCTTGGACAGGATGCTGGGTGGGGACCCCAGGCTGGGCCCAGCCAGGCAAGTGGTACCCAGCTTTGCCTTCACATGGTTTGGCTGGGGGCTTTCCTGTGCGCTCAGCCTGGGCTACGGGGGGCCCCGAGGAAGCCTCCATGGGCCTCTGTCTGGAACAGTGGCGCTGGGTCACCTGTGCAGGCCAGGGCTTGGCTGGGGCAGGGACAGAGCCTGCCTCTGGGGCCCCAGGGGTTGAGATCCCCCGGAGCTGAGGCCCCTTATGCACTCTGGAGGTCACTGTGGGGTCAAGGTCAGCAGAATGTAGGGCTGGGGAGTCACAGCAGAGTTGGGGCACAGTCTGTAGGTTGCTGCATAGGGACTTGGTCTGGGGGCACCTTGACTAGGTATGAGTTCACTGGGGTGAGGTCACTGGGTCAGGGGCCGCTTGTTTTTTTCCCTGAGTCTCCTTCCTGCCCCCACTGCTGCCTCGCCCTCTGGCGTCACCAGGACTCCCTCCCAGGAAGAACTCAGGGGTGTTGAGGTCCGGCCGCCACAGCAGCAGGTAGCACTTAGGCAGGTGGGAGGTGCCCAGGATGCCCAGCACACAGAAGAGGATGGCACCCATCTGCACGGCGGGCTGGGAGACCACGTGCACGTCGGCAAAGGGGGACAAAGGAGACCCAGGTGATGAAGTAGGCCAGCATGGCAAAGGTCAGGCCGCGGGCACCGTTGTAGCCCCCGGGCCAGCTCTTTACCGGGAAGGTGCCCAGGAAGCAGAGGAAAGCCAGCGTGGCGTTGGTGGCGTGCACCAGGCCGAAGCTGACCCAGGAGCGCACGTGGCAGTGCACCAGCGCCTCCATGGGTGGCACTTGCCAGGCTGTCGGCACCTCCGGCGGGAAGATACCAGCCAGCGCCCCACAGGCGGCTGCAGAGCCGGTCTGCCCAGCTCTGCTGCAGCTCTGACCCCACGAAGATCTCAGCCGCCTGCAGGAAGGGTGTGCTCCAGCAGCCGGTGAGCAGGAGGTCGTGCAGCGGCGGCTGGGCCAGGCAGCTGGCAGGGCTGGGCCGGCCGGGAAACAGGAGGACGCTGAGGCAGACGAGGCCCAGGCAGAGCAGGCCTGTGGCCCCCCACCCGAGGCCTGAACCATGGGCTGTGCCGGCGCCAGATGAAGAGTCCCAGGGCTGCCAGCACCAGGCCCAGAGCCGGGCCCAGAGCAGAAGCAGCCCCAGGAACTTGGGCCGGCGGGGGAGGCACCGGTGCTCCAGTCCGGGGACCTGTGGTCCTGGTCACACTTGCTGCAGAGGGCAGGGGAGGAGAGGGGGGTGCTGGGGGCCGTCGGCTTCCCCCAGCCTCGCCCCTGCCGCGGCCTCTGGCCTCAGAGCCAGGCCTGTGCCCCCGACCCTGCGGGGACCCTCCCTCACTCGTGCGACAGCGTGGGAAGGCCCCCTGGAGGGCTCACCTGGGTTGCGCTGGTCGCTGCCTGCCTTGCAGTCGGCACCGTCGTAACAGCAGGAGTGGAAGCCCTTAACGCGGTGCACCTGGCCCTCCTTGCACTGCCGCGAGCACTGGGGCACGGGCTCCTGGCACGGGCCCCGGGGCTCAGGCTCCGCACGGCTGGCTGCAGCTGCCCGAGCCCCGGGGGCGGCCCCGCTCCCTCAGGCAGGGCTGGTGCTCACCTGGTTTCCCTGCGTGTGCCACCTCATCTGGGAGTGGGCGTCCGGTCCCACCGTACCCACAGCTTCAGGTCATGATTCACGTCCACGTTCCCGTTGGTGTCAAACCGCAGGCTCAGGTTGTGCATGTTCTCCGGGTGCTGGCGGGGGGCGGGGAGCCCCCCCAGCCCCCCAGCCCAGACCTGCTCCCACCGCCCCTCCTCCCTGGTGGCGCTGGTGGCACAGCTCCCGTGCCCTCACCTGCCAGGGCCGCACGGGCTCCCGCACGGGGCAGCCCGAGGTGTCGCAGAGCAGCATGTTGTGGAGCGCCTGGGCCACGCCGTACACGGCTGCGAAGGCGCGAAGGTCTGGCGGTGCAGCAGCCCGTCAGTCACGTTCTCCAGGGTGATGCAGTCACGCTGGGGGCAGCGCGGCCCCACCGCGTGCTCCTCCAGGCCTGGCTGCCCTGCGTCCAGCGAGGCGCAGTAGGCGGCGTCCGCGGCCAGAGCCAGGCACGTCTGCACGTAGGACGGGAACTCGGGCATCTGGGCGCCCTGACGCGGAACGCCTAGCACGGTGCCCACCCGGTCCATGCTGGGCAGCGTCATGACCAGGTTTGAGGGCAGCCAGGCCTCGCTGGCCACCCACATCTTGGGCGAGAGCCTGTAGCGGATGCTGTAGCTGAAGAGGGTGCGGGCGGCACAGGCAGAGGAGAACACCTCACCACCTGCACGCTGCTCTGGTTCACCCGGCTTGGCAGGCCCTGCACGGAGCCCAGCCGCGGGCTGCCGGCTCTGGGCAGCGGCATCCGGCCCTCGCGCGCGATGCAAGTGCCCTTGGTGTCGGCCAGGCCGGAGAAGAGGCACGGGCCCTGCCAGCTGTACTCGTCTTCGCTGCGCACGGTGGCCACCCAGCTCCAGTGCAGCTCCCGCATCAGCTCCACCACGGCCGCCACCTGCACGCGGTCGCTGGGCACCGTGCGGAGGAAGGACGGGAACGTCTCGCGGCTGCTCAGCCGGTCCGTGCTGGCGCCGTAGCTGACCTGCGGGTCCAAGGCAGCTCCTGACGCAGGGGCTCCCGAGGCGGGCAGGAGGGGGGACGCGGGCTGGGGGGCGCACGTGCGGCATGAGGAAGAAGCTGGTGACCAGGGCGACCTCGAAGGAGTGGGGCCCGATGACGGCCAGCACGTGGGGCTGATACTGCATATAATCGCAGTAGGGGGCGACGCTGCAGCTGCCGGCCTTAGCCATGAACACCAAGCTGGGTTTCACGGCAACCACGGGCTCCCAGCACGTGTCGAAGAGGTTGTAGCCCAGGCGCAGCCCCAGGGATCAGGACGGACCCGCTGTTGATCTCCTCCATGGCCGTCGTCGTGGCCAGCGCCCAGAGCAGTCCAGGGGACGAGAGCATCTTCAGCTGAGCCCGGGGGGCAGCGCCCCCCAGCACGTAGTCCCCTGGCCAGCTGAGCTGCCGGGACAGGCACAGCGGGGCCCCTGCCCTGACGCCCAGGACAGCCGCAAGGCCCAGGAGAGCCAGGCCTGGCATGGCAGGTGGCAGCTTCCAGCAGGGACGGCAAGTGAGCAGACTGGCCGGGGCGCCAGATATGGGGAGTCGGGGCGGGGAGGGGCAGAGGATTTGTTCAGCAAAGCGCTTGCCTGTCCTCACCTGCCAGCTCGGGGCCCTGGAGATGTCCTCCGTCTCCTGGGCCCCACAGGTATGCTCACATTGGACTCATCCTGACGCCACCACTAGGCTCTCTGGCTGACAGTGACCCGAGCAGGCAGGCTTTGGGCAGCCGCTGACTGTGACCTTGCTACCTGCCTGTGCCCAAGCCCCTGGCACCCACCTATTCCTGGAGAGGGGTCACCCTGTACCCGTCTGCCAGAGGAGCCTGGATTCTCCAGCTGCCTGTGAGACAGGCTTGGAGGTGCCAGTGCCCCAGAGAGTGGGCACAGAAACACTCCCTCCAGCCCTGGGGAGGCACTGTCGGCAGTCGGGGTGGGAGACTGCAGGGGTGGCTCCCTCGGCAGGCCCAGGGGCAGCCTGGGGGTGTGTGTCCCACAGCCCTGCAGGCCAGCCAGGAGGACAGTGGATGGCCAGATGGCCCGGCTTCCACCCCGTGGCTAGGGTGGGGAGGGTCCCGAGGGGGAGGCCGTGGGCTCTCGGCCTGCCTGGGGACAGTGCACCTTGAGGGTCTAAGGCCTAGAAGCTGCGGGGCCCCGTGGCTGGCCGTGCTCACACCGGCCTGGGCCCTGCCTGTGCGGGCCAGGCTCACAGCTGGGCCTGAGGAGCGGCATGCAAGCGAGGGAAGAAAGGCTGTAACCAAGTGGGCTGCTGCAGCCAGGTCAGCCCCAGGGTGTGCCGGGGGCCTGGGGGCCAGGCCAGCAGCTCCCGCTTAGCCTCTGGGTGCCTGAGGACCCGTCTCCCCCAGTCTGGGGCTGGGGGCCTCACTGACACCAGGCTGCAGGCACCCAGAGGAGCTGGGGGAGGCTAGCGATGGCCCTGGGGTATGGCAGTGGGGCCCGGCAGACATTTATGGGACGTGGTCTAGGGATCCAGTGCTTGCCTGTCTCCACTGCCCTGTGGGGCACGCACACATGGCACAGCACACACGCTACACGCATGCACAGGGCCTGCCCCTGCGCCATTGCATGCACACGTGCACACACGTGCAGCCCTCACTGTCTGGCCCGGGGGAATCCCAGGCTGTTCCCCCAGTCACTGGCCTTTGCAGGCACACCAGGCTCTGGTCCCCGCTGGGTGTGGGGACTTGGAGGTGGCTTGTGTTGGGCACTGCTATTCAGTGCTGGCTTTGGGGCAGCGTCTGAGAGGACCCTCCCTGACAGGCATCCTCCTTCTGTCCATGCCACTGCCACGGCGTGAGCAGCCCCCCTCCACTGGCTGCAGTCCAGGCAAATTTCCTTCTCTCTACACGGTGTGTGGCTGGCCTCAGACCTGCGTTTCCAACTCAGCCACTTAGGTGATTCTGTGACTCAGTTTTTTCACCTCTAAAGTGGGGATAATGTGGACCTTGGCAACAGATGGGGTTCGGCAGGGCTAACGCTTGCACAGAGACGGGCAGGACCCCAGCACTGGCCGGGGCATACCTCACGTCCCTGTGGTTGACACGGCCCTGACTGCCTGGGAGCAGGTACCTGGCACACCCGACACCCCCGTCCTGGAGAGCAGCAGTTCTGCTAAGTGCAGTTTGTTTATTTTGGAAAAGCCATCACCCGTATTACAGCTTCTAAGGGTACCTGCAAGCTTGCACTTACGTGCATTTGCTGCACGGTGAATAACGTCCCCTTGGCACCTGAGGTCCTGGCCTCACAGTGAAGAGGCAGTGGGTGGGGCCAGGCCCCCAAGCACTGGGTGATGGCTGGGAGGGGTGTGGCCACCTGCCAGCCTGTCACTGAGGCAAAGCGGTTGAGGCCCCCTCCTTTGTGCTATGTCATCCTGGGTCTCCTGAGCTCCACGGGGATGGAGCAGTAAGGGGCAGGGAAGAGGGAGCACAGCATCTCGCTGGATGCTGGGGAGGGAGGAGCCAGCACTGGCCCAGAGGAGTCCCGGGATCCTGGGGGTTCTCGGGCTGTGCTATGCAGACTCTAGGCCGCAGGTGGCGGCTGACACGTGTGCAGGGCGGTGGCAGCAGGGCAGTCCTTCCCTCGGGGTTTCAGGTCCTGCTGTTGCTGCTGAGGACACGTGGGCCCCTGGCTGAGGAGGCGAGGGGCGGGGGGAAAGCCTGCAGTGCTGACCCCTGCCCAGGACTCTCTCCCTGTCCTGGGGACAGCCAGCCGTTACAGAGGGGCCCAAGGCAGCCCAGCTGGGCAGACACTGTGTCCTGCGCCCCACGACTCCCCGTAGCTCACAGACTTGACCCCCAGGCAGGGGCAGCTTTTCCATGAACACTAATCCTGACCCCCACTGACTGCTTCCTGCACTTCATCCACCCGGGAGAGGCCTGACTGGACATGAGTGTAACTTAGCTGAGGGTAAAGATGAGATGCCCAGGCAAAGGAGAGGCCGGGCGTGGAGCAGACGGCCAGCGTCTTCCTTCTCCGTGATGCCTGTCTGCAGCGGCTGGATGCTGTGAATGGCTCCCGACGAGCTCAGCTCACAGGGGGACCCAGAAAGTTCCACGGTGGGACTGATGGGTCCCAGCTGCCCCCACCCAGCTCTGAATTAGGGGAAGCCCACCCCACCTGGGCCTGCCAGCCCCTAGGGTAGGTCCAGCAGGGCGTGCTCGGCGTAGAGCCTCTGGGAGATGTCGTAGACGCGTTTGATGAAGGGCAGGGCCTCGCCCAGCATCTCCACGGCCTGCTCAGGGGACCCCACGTTCATGGTCTCCAGGAAGACCTTGCGTGTGGGCAGTGCACAGAAGGCCACGGTAACGGCGCGGCGGATGATCCAAGGGTGGTAGGCGGCCAGCGAGGCATTGTAAGAGTCAGTGCAGAGCGCGGCAGTGCGTGCGTCCTCAGGGCTGGTGCGGACGCCCTCCAGGAAGAGCTGCAGCCAGTGCAGGGCGCGGTGCAGCCGCAGCACCGTCCGGCAGCCTGAGTCGGGGTGGCGGGAGCGCCTCTCCAGGTCTACCAGCTGGCTGCCCACCTCGTAGGCCACCATGGCCTGCAGGGTGCTATAGTGCTCCTGCTGGGGGCCACCGCACAGCTGCTCCATGATCTGCAGCTTCGCCACCACATCCTTGGAGATGAACGAGAAGATGGTGCCCAGGCTGTTCAGGAACCTGCGCAAGGGAGGCGGGCGCTCAGCTGGGGGTGCGGGGGAGAGCACCCCCCACCTTCTGGGCCGCGAGTGAGCACAGCCGACCAGCACCGGGCCGGCAGGTGCCTACAAGTGCCGGCGGGACGCAGGTGGCGCAAGTGGGACGCGTGGCCAGGAAAGGCCCTCGCACGCACCTGACCAGCCCCCTCCAGCTGGCAAGGTAGTGGTCCAGCAGCACCTCTTCCTTCTCGTTGAGACACTGCTTGAAACTGAGCAGGACAACTTTCAGATTAAACTCTGACTCCAAGTCATCCATTTCAACAGGAACTGAAACACACCGGGAGTCAGGCTGTGGGTTGTCTCCTGGTGAGGAGGCTCCCTCCTTGGGTCATTATTTCCGGGAGGGAGGGCAGGGGCAGCTGAAAAGAAACAGCTGGGCTACTGCCGCTCCCCAGTGAAAGCCCACAATAACCCCCACCCCCAGGCCAGCCCCTCCTCCCCAGGAGCCCACCTCGCTCTGCTCGGGTCACACCCTCGCAGACACACAGGCCTGGCGCGGCTCTTAGCACGGCCCCCCGACGCTCAGGCTTGTCAAACCCCTGCCACGTCTCACTCGCAGGAGGCGTCTCTGCTGATTTCCTTGCTGGTTTATAGTCTGTCTCTCTTGAGTGTGTGTCTGTTCCTACTAACTGGAGAAGTATTTGCTGAGTCCCCATCCAGAGCCAGGCACCCATTCCAGTGCACTGAGTGAGACCGACGGCCTGGCCCCGCTGAGGCAACATCCTAGCGGCAGGTGTGTGTGTGTGATAATAGCAAAGACAGGAAGCTCAACACAGTAGGTAAAAGGATAAGCACGTGGAGAGACAGACTGTGGGCTGAGGCTGGAGGGCCACGCCCTTCCTTGCTTGAAGCTACATCGCAACACACAGAGCAGAGGCTGCAGGGTCAGCATTTGTCGACAGATGGACAGACACCAGTCTTCTCACTCCTACTGTAACTGTACCCGTCGCACACAGAAGGGCAGCTGGAGCACACACAGGTTTTCTCACGCTCCGAAGACAGCCACAGGCCCTCCCCCAGCCCCAGGGGAGTCCAGAAGTGCCCCAGGCCAGAGGCCTGCTCTGGATTCTGGCATTCATATAGTCACTCCACAAACACCCAAGTGCCCAAGCGTTAGTGGGTGTCGCTGGGCACCTCAGCCCCTGCCTCCCTGGGTGCCTGGGGCCTGCACTGCGGTGTGGCTCTGACAGGCCCTGGGGACGGAGCTGTGTCTCACCTCATGTCCAGGACAAGCTCTCACCCCTTTGGGCGTGGGGGTTCCTGGCTCTTGGCGCTGGGAGCACTGTGGGAGCCCGGTCGCCCGAGGTGTGGTGAGAGCTCAGCCAGGAGAGCACACTGGTGTGCCTGGGCGGGGTCTGCCTTCCACTCTGCGGGCAAATCGTGCACTGTTCTAAGATCCTGTCCCGCATCTTTGGGGAAAACGGGCCCGCACACCCTCCCCTGCCCACCACCCAGGCTGCTGGGAGCATCTGATGGGGCCCAGTAGGTGCTGCTGAGGCCCTGCAGGCCCCACGGCTTGGCCGCATGCCTGGCACTGGGTGGAGTGCCCAGAGGTGAGCTCACCCTGTCTTCAGGTGTGGGGGACAGCCGGGCCTGGACTCAGGAAGATAACACTCCGGAGGTTTCTAGAACACCCCTCCCCTCTCTCAGGCCCTCAGTCTTCTGTCCACCGAGCAGATGGCCTCTGAGGCCCTCAGGGCTACCTTCCTGGTCACCAGACATCCTGTGGGCCTGGCCTTCCTGCCCAGAACCTGAGCCAGCAGCCAACAGGAGGTGCCAGCAGCCTTTCAGAGCTTGGAAAAAACAGGAAGGGCAGGGGCGGCGCGGCCGGGGGCGGGCAGCCTGCCAGCTCTGGGAAGGTGATGCAGGGCACCGCCAAGGCTCCCCCAGGGGCGGTCCACGGTCCCAAGGTCAGGGCTCGTCCTGAGGCCGGCCTGAGCACCGCAGCCCTGTGGCTGACAGCAAGCTGAAGGACCCCAGGAAAAAGGGGGCAACCCTCCGGCACCACAGCCCCAGTCTCGCCTGCTAAGGGGGCTCCGGGTTGCGCCGAGGTGGGATCCGGGGCTCGGGTGGGTCCTGCTCCAGCTGAGGCCCAGGGATGGCTCAGGGGCCCGGGGTCCGGGCCAGCGCGGGAGTCGGGTCCTCGGCCGCCCCCTCCCACGCCCGGTTCGGTTGGGGTGGGTTTCCTCAACGCCAGCTCGATCCCACCGCGTCCGGCTCACCTGCAACGCCGCCCCTCACCTGCCCCGCGCAGCCGCAGTGGAGGCCTCGGCCCCGCCCCCGGCCACTGACCCACCGCCCGGGATTGGCTGCCGGCCGCCCAATCAGAAGGTCCGATGCGCGGGCCCGAGTTTCCGTCGGGCGCGCCGGAAGCTGGCCCCTTTGGGGTTGCGCTTGCGCAGTGCGTCGCCGCGCGTCGGACGCGCATGGCGGGCTCCGGGACGCAGGCGCCCGGGTTCCGTGAGGCAGTAGTGGTCCTGCCGGCTCGCTGAGCGCGCCCGACAGGATGCCCGAGATCAGGGTCACGCCCCTGGGTGAGTGCGGCGCGGTGCGGCGCGGCGCGGGAGGAGCGCCCGAAAAGGCCGGTGGGAGGCTCGGAGGGCCGGGGACCCCGGAACGTGTCGTCCTTGCCGCGCGGCCCCCTGCCCGGCACCGGTGCTTAGGGCGCCTTTCTTCTGCTTCTGCATCCTCGCCACTTCCTGCCCTTCCACCTCCTCCATCTGTCTCGCGTCTCGCGTCCCGCTTCCCTGCAGCCTCCGTTTACCCGTCTGCGGTCCACCCCAAGTCAGCCCTTGTTTTACTTGACCGCCGCAGCGTTAAAAAACAAAACAAAACAAAAAAACCCTCAAAACTTTGCTTTTTGCAAAAGATGTAAGTGCACAGTTTAAAGGCTCAAGCAGTACAGAACAGTGTGAAGGAGGAAAGATCACTCGGAACCAGAAACAGCTGGGGTCTCCGTGCACACGTGCCAGGGGCTTTTCGGGAACCTGCCCCCTGCCCTGGCCGTGTGTTGGAAGCATCTTCTCCTAGGGATGTCCCCCGCAGCTCCACATCCTTTCTTTTGTGGTGAGCTCTCCTCAAAATAGCCCACCCAGCCCCCAACGTGGACACTGAGCTGTTGACAGCTGCAGTGAACACTCCTGACCCTGGCCTGCTGGGTCACAGCGCACATCCTACCCCACCAAAGGTGTCGTCACCCCAACGGCCTCTCCTAGTTGTTGGCTCCGGGTCCCCTCTGGCTGCTTCAGCCCCACGCTCTCCCCGCGCCTGGTTCTTCTCCAGGGGCCTTTGCAGGATCCTCCTTCCAGCCTGACCCTTTCCCAGGTGACCCCTTTCTCACCACTCATTCTTTTTTTTTTTTTTTAAGATTTTTTTTTTTAAGATTTATTTATTATTTATTTGGCTGCATTGGGTCTTCATTGATGGGCACGGGTTTTCTCTAGTTGTGGCGAGCGGTGTCTACTCTTGGTTGCAGTGCACGGGCTTTTGAATGTGGTGGCTTCTCTTGTTGCGGAGCATGGGCTCTAGGCATGCGGGCTTCAGTAGTTGTGGCACACGGGCTCAGTAGTTGTGGCTCACGGGCTTAGTTGCTCTGTCACCGCTCACTCTTGAATGATCCTATCTTCTTACTGCTTCTTTTACCCCAAATCTGCACCTGGGTGTGCCCCCAAGGTCACTCAGCCACAGCACCATCAGAGCAGAACTACTTATGCGTCACCCTCAGCCTTTGCCACTTTCTGCCTCATGACCCCCTTGGTCTCTCCCACCACAGGGCCTTTGCACAGCTGCCCCTCTCATTCCAGCTGTCCCTCTCCACCCTGCTCGGAATTCGTCTTCTCAGGCAGGGCTGGAAGTTTGTGTGCCCTTCCCTGCTTTACTTTTTCCTGAGGCGCTGATCTCCCCGAATCCAAGTTTGTCTAGGTGATTATTGTCTGTGTTCTCGGACACACACACACACACACACACACACACACACACACACCCCACCTGGAACCTAAACTCCCTGCGGCCACGTGTCTCCTTGTTTTCTTCCCACCCTCCTGTGTGTCCCAGGCTCTGTCCCCACTTCGCCTGCCCAGTTCGGGCCACTGTCTTTGCTCCCTGGGATTGTTGTGGGTGTTCCTGTTGGGAGCAGGCGGCCAGTGCCTCAGAGCTGAGCTCCGGAGTCTGGAAAACTGTCCCTGGTCCCATGCTCAGGAGCCATGTGCCATGGGCGGATCCCGTGACTTCTGGGACTTCACATCCTCGTCTGTGAAGAGGGGCGGCCCTTCTCCCTCCCACACATGTCTGCAGTGCCTCTGAGCGGGGCATGGCTTGGGGCTGGAGGTGCAATAGGAAGCAGGCTGAGACCCTGCCCTCAGGGAGCTCACATCCTGGTAGGGGGAGCAGGCCTGTGAGAGACTTCGAGGCCACTGTCTGTGGCTGGGCTGCCTGAGGCTCACAGGTGAAGCTCGTGGCTGCTCTCACCTGCCGTTGTCACAGGTGACTGAAGCTTCTTGAGGACCAGCCGCGGCCCACTTTGGGCGGTGGCCTGGTCACCCTGGTGTGTGTGGTGCTAACAGAAGGTTCAGAAGTTTCCTTGCAGAGGGAGGCTTGTAGGATCCAAGATGAAAAATAGGTCATTTGCTGTCATCGGGCCTTGTGAGGCTGTGTCCCTTTCCTTCTGGGTGCCCAGACCCTAGAGGAGGTGACAGATGGCCGTATGAGGTGGCCGGGATATGCCCCGTTGGGCCTGGAGCATCTGGACAGGGCTTGGAGGTCAGGACTGTGGATGAGATTCGGGTTATGGTCTGGGCTGGGGTACCTGAGGGGGCCCAGCGGTGGGGCGTCTGTACTGTGGCCACTCTATTTGGTCATTGCTGGACAGCCAGGGCCATGTTTCCCCGTGGCTGGGCTAAAGCCACGCAGTGTCCCTCTGCAGTGGCACCTCCAGGAGGTGCCTGGTGGTCACAGCTCAGATGTGGCCCCAGCTAAGGTTTTGGGAGGGGTGGTGAGGCCCCAAGGAGCCCTGGCTTGCCTCTCTTGAGTGCGGGGACCACAGTCCAGCACCCCTTACTCAGCTCCTGGCCTCAAGCCTGTGGGCCACTGCTTTGAGAGGTGAGTGGCAGGGCCCGAGGCTGGAGGCATCAGGGGGAAGGGTCCAAGGTGGCCTTGGTGCTTTGTCCCCTCCCTGTGCGTTTCCCTTGCCCGTGTGCAGAGGTGGCAATGCTTCTCACCTCACACCTTGTCCACACAGCAGCCACAGAGGGTTCTGCAGGGCCAGGGGCCCAGAGGGTCCTTTAGGGGTCTGGAGCAGGCGGCTGGGCCTTGGCCTTGGGGCTGGGGCCATCCTCGCAGGGGCAGTTTCGGGGAGAGGAGTGTGGTAGCACCTCTCACCCGTCCTCCCGTTCAGGGGCTGGCCAGGACGTGGGCCGAAGCTGCATCCTGGTCTCCATTGCGGGCAAGAACGTCATGCTGGACTGCGGGATGCACATGGGCTTCAGCGACGATGTGAGTCCCTTGGGTGGGCGGCCGCCACCCAGCCTGGTCTTTGGCATCACCAACTGTGGGCCCGGGCCTCGGCGTCTCAGGCTCTGACCCACAGAGGGGGCAAGGTGGGGCACTTGCGCGGGGCTGGTCTGTACCAGATCGGGGCTCCCGGCTCAGGTACCAGCTGGGCAGCTGACCCGCTTCCTGGACGCTCCGAGGCTCTGAGCAGTTGGCAGTCTCGGTGGGCCTGCGGGGTGGGGATGTGGGGGTCAGGCTCAGCTGCACCCTAAGCCCCGGGGGCCGTGCCTGCAGCCCCAGCTGCCCCACTGGCTCCTGAGCCCCGGTGGCATCCTGACCCTTCCCCTACCCCACAGAGGCGCTTCCCCGACTTTTCTTACATCACCCGCAGCGGCCGGCTGACTGACTTCCTGGACTGCGTGATCATCAGGTGGGCACCTTCCCCAGGACCCGCCCACCCAC
>NW_020174791.1:3622717-3631178 GCF_003031525.2 Neophocaena asiaeorientalis asiaeorientalis
TCCCCCTGAGCCCCTCCTTGTTCCTTCCTGGAGCATTAGGCTGACCCCAGAGTGACTGCTGGTTGGTGGCACCGCTAGACGCTCGGGCGCTGAGCCTCAGGGCGACTGTGCTCCGGCCCCTTCGCTCCCTCTTGCTTTGCGGCTCTCAGGGCGGGGTGTCTGAGGCGTGCACGGCAGGCCCTCAGCGAGCGAGGGAGGGGGGACGGTAGCCCCCGTGGGGAGGTGCGGAGGGCCCTCCAGGCTGACCCATGTTGCTTCCCCAGCCACTTCCACCTGGACCACTGCGGGGCGCTCCCCTACTTCAGCGAGATGGTGGGCTATGACGGGCCCATCTACATGACCCAGCCCACCCAGGCGATCTGCCCCATCCTGCTGGAGGACTACCGCAAGATTGCCGTGGACAAGAAGGGTGAGGCCAACTTCTTCACGTCCCAGATGATCAAGGACTGTATGAAGAAGGTGGTGGCCGTCCACCTCCACCAGACGGTGCAGGTCAGGCCCCCCACCCCCACCCCGCTGTGTTGCCGGCGGGGAGCTGCCTGGAGGCGGATGCAGCACTTGGCAGGGCCTCTGCTGCTCCCCGGCGCTGCCTGAGCGCACTGAAGAGGCGGGAGAGGGCACCTGTGCCACCTGAGCACGCCGGGGCTGAGGCGGGGGGGCAGGCTGGGCGGGACGCCGACCGGAGTGTGGGCTGTGGCTCGGTGGCAGTTGTCCGCGGGCCAGCGAGGAGGCAGGAAAGTGATATCAGATGTGGAGAAATTTATCCCACGGCTCGCAGAGTTGTCTGCTTCTCCTCAGAGTCTGGGTTTTGCTTGTTACCACGTGTCTAGCATTTGGGGTCGTCTTATCCTGGTTGAACCTTTTGTCAAGATGAAGTAGTGCATTTCTCCTCAAGAACGCTCTTACCTTTGAGTCTACCTTTCTGGTGACCAGGTCACCATTCTCCCTCCCCCACCTTTAGTTAGCGTTTGCACGGGGCATCCTTTCCCATCTTTGTAGTTTCTTTCTGCATCACGTTTTAAGTAGTTTGGGTTTAATCCAGCCTGATAACCAGTCCTGTAGGTGGAGGGTCTGGACTGTACGGGTAATAGTTTGGGATTTAGCTGTATCTTCTTACCATTTGCTTCTTATTTGTGCTGCCTGTTCTATGCTTTATTTCCTTTATTGCCTTTTTCTGGATTGACTTTTAAAAACTCTATTTCTCCTCTTATTTGGTAAGTAATTAAATATTGTTTTATAATTTTTGTAGTGGTAGAGATTACAAAACACATCCACGACAACACAGCTCTAAGGTACTTGGAACTTTTGGCTCTTTCCGGGACGGTGCAAAAGCCTCAGAGCACCTCAAATGCATTTACTCCTCCCCTGACTCACTGGCTCTTGTTTCCATGTATTTTAATTCCCTCAGCGTGCGAGACCCCTGGGACCTCACCGCTGATGCTGGTAAAGTCAGATTTGCCGGGCGCCGTCTCTGTTTGCCTTTCCCACTGTTCCCCTCTACTGCCTGTGTTCTTCACTTTGTATTTGGGATGAAGAACACCATTGTGGGTCTGCTGGTGATGAATGCTCTCAAATTTTATTTGTCTGCAAATGTTGAAGACTTTTCCCCTTAGGTTTGGAATTCTCGGGCAGCATTTACTATCAGTATTTTGAATGTGTCTTCCCATCTGCTGTTTGGAAGAGAATCTTTTCTTTGGCTGCTTGTGGGATTATGTCCTTTCCTGTGGACTTCGGCGGGATGCTATGCTTGCCCCACCTGTTCTCGTCCTGTTGCGCCTGCTCAGGTTTGAGGCCTCCGGGTCCGCCCATTGCTCTCTCCAGGCTGAATGTAGGTCTTGCTTCTCCAGAGCCTTCATCGTCCTTTTATTTTTCTGTGCTTCATGCTGGCTAGTCTCTACTAGATATTTTAGTTCATTAATTCTCTTTTTGGTTATATGTAAGTGGTTGTTAAATTTGTTGAATTTTTAAAATTGATATATAATTGATTTACAATATTATATGTTATAGGTGGACAACATAGTGATTCACAGGTTTCAAAGGTTATGCTCCATTTATAGTAACTATAAAATATTGGCTATATTCCCTGTAGTACAGTATATCCTCGTAGCTTATTTTGTGTGTAATAGCTTGTATCTTTTAATCCCCCACCTCTGTCTTGCCTTTCCTCTCTTCCTTCTCACCACTTGTAGTTTGTTCTCTACGTCTGTGATTCTGTTTCCTTTTTGTTACATTCACTAGTTTGTTGTATTTTTTAGATTTCCCATATAAGTGATATCATACAGTACTTGTCTTTCTGTCTGACTTATTTCACTTAGCATAATACCCTCCAAGTCCATCCATGTTGCTGTAAGTGGCAAGATTTCATTTTTTTAATGGCTGAGTAGTATTCCATTGTATATGTGTACCACAGCTTCTTTTTTTTTTTTTAAGATTTTTTCTTTTGACGTGGACCATTTTTAAAGTCTTTATTGAATTTGTTACAATATTGGTTCTGTCTTTTATGGTTTTTGGTTCTTTAGCCACGAGGCACATGGGATCCTAGCTCCCCGACCAGGGATCAAACCCGCACCCCCTGCACTGGAAGGTGAAGTCTTAACCACTGGACCGCCAGGGAAGTCCCTTTTTCTCCCTCCCCCGCCCCGGCTGCGCTGGGTCTTTGTTGCTCCATGCGGGTTTTTCCTAGTTGTGGTGAGTTGGGCTACTCTTCAGTGCGGTGCGTGGGCTTCTCATTGCAGGGGCTTCTCTTGTTACGGAGCACAGGCTCCAGGCACGTGGGCTCAGTAGCTGTGGCTCGCAGGCTCAGTAGTTGTGGCGCATGGGCTTAAGTTGCTCTGCGGCATGTGGGATCTTCCTGGACCAGGGATCGAACCCATGTCCCCTGCGTTGGCAGGTGGATCCTTAACCAGTGGATCACCAGGGAAGTCCTTGTACCACATCTTGTTTATCCATTCATTTGTTGATGGGCATTTAGGTTGCTTCCATATCTTGGCTATCGTAAATAGCACTGCAGTGAACGTTGGGGTCTATTTATCTTTTCGAATAATGGTTTTCTCCGGATATATGCCCAGGAGTAGGGTTGCAGGATTATATGGCAACTCTATTTTTAGTTTTTTGAGGAATCTCCATGTTGTTCTCCGAAGTGGCTGCACCATTTTACATTCCCACCAACAGTGTAGGACGGTTCCCTTTTCTCCACATCCTCTCCAGCGTTTATTATTTGTAGATGACCATTTTGACCAGTGTGAGGTGGTACCTCATTGTTTTTATTTTTAATTTTTTTAAATTTATTTATTTATTTTATTTTTGGCTGCTTTGGGTTTTCATTGCTGCGCACGGGTTTTCTCTAGTGGCGAGCAGGGGCTACTTTTCGTTGAGGTGCGCAGGCCTTTCATTACCATGGCTTCTCGTTGTGGAACCGCCCATTGCTCTCTCCAGGCTGAATGTAGGTCTTGCTTCTCCAGAGCCTTCATCGTCCTTTTATTTTTCTGTGCTTCATGCTGGCTAGTCTCTACTAGATATTTTAGTTCATTAATTCTCTTTTTGGTTATATGTAAGTGGTTGTTAAATTTGTTGAATTTTTAAAATTGATATATAATTGATTTACAATATTATATGTTATAGGTGGACAACATAGTGATTCACAGGTTTCAAAGGTTATGCTCCATTTATAGTAACTATAAAATATTGGCTATATTCCCTGTAGTACAGTATATCCTCGTAGCTTATTTTGTGTGTAATAGCTTGTATCTTTTAATCCCCCACCTCTGTCTTGCCTTTCCTCTCTTCCTTCTCACCACTTGTAGTTTGTTCTCTACGTCTGTGATTCTGTTTCCTTTTTGTTACATTCACTAGTTTGTTGTATTTTTTAGATTTCCCATATAAGTGATATCATACAGTACTTGTCTTTCTGTCTGACTTATTTCACTTAGCATAATACCCTCCAAGTCCATCCATGTTGCTGTAAGTGGCAAGATTTCATTTTTTTAATGGCTGAGTAGTATTCCATTGTATATGTGTACCACAGCTTCTTTTTTTTTTTTTAAGATTTTTTCTTTTGACGTGGACCATTTTTAAAGTCTTTATTGAATTTGTTACAATATTGGTTCTGTCTTTTATGGTTTTTGGTTCTTTAGCCACGAGGCACATGGGATCCTAGCTCCCCGACCAGGGATCAAACCCGCACCCCCTGCACTGGAAGGTGAAGTCTTAACCACTGGACCGCCAGGGAAGTCCCTTTTTCTCCCTCCCCCGCCCCGGCTGCGCTGGGTCTTTGTTGCTCCATGCGGGTTTTTCCTAGTTGTGGTGAGTTGGGCTACTCTTCAGTGCGGTGCGTGGGCTTCTCATTGCAGGGGCTTCTCTTGTTACGGAGCACAGGCTCCAGGCACGTGGGCTCAGTAGCTGTGGCTCGCAGGCTCAGTAGTTGTGGCGCATGGGCTTAAGTTGCTCTGCGGCATGTGGGATCTTCCTGGACCAGGGATCGAACCCATGTCCCCTGCGTTGGCAGGTGGATCCTTAACCAGTGGATCACCAGGGAAGTCCTTGTACCACATCTTGTTTATCCATTCATTTGTTGATGGGCATTTAGGTTGCTTCCATATCTTGGCTATCGTAAATAGCACTGCAGTGAACGTTGGGGTCTATTTATCTTTTCGAATAATGGTTTTCTCCGGATATATGCCCAGGAGTAGGGTTGCAGGATTATATGGCAACTCTATTTTTAGTTTTTTGAGGAATCTCCATGTTGTTCTCCGAAGTGGCTGCACCATTTTACATTCCCACCAACAGTGTAGGACGGTTCCCTTTTCTCCACATCCTCTCCAGCGTTTATTATTTGTAGATGACCATTTTGACCAGTGTGAGGTGGTACCTCATTGTTTTTATTTTTAATTTTTTTAAATTTATTTATTTATTTTATTTTTGGCTGCTTTGGGTTTTCATTGCTGCGCACGGGTTTTCTCTAGTGGCGAGCAGGGGCTACTTTTCGTTGAGGTGCGCAGGCCTTTCATTACCATGGCTTCTCGTTGTGGAGCACGGGCTCTAGGCGCATGGGTTTCAGTAGTTGTGGCACGTGGGCTCAGTAGTTGTGTCACGGGCGCTAGAGCACAGGCTCAGTAGTTGCGGCGCATGGGCTTAGTTGTCCCACGGCATGTGGGATCTTCCCGGACCAGGGCTCGAACCCGTGTCCCCTGCATTGGCAGGCGGATTCTTAACCACTGAGCCACCAGAGAAGCCCCCCTCATTGTAGTATTGATTTGCATTTCTCTGTTTTTAAAAAGTATATTTTATTTATTTATTTATTTGGTTGTACCTGGTCTTAGTTGTGGCCAGTAGGCTCCTTAGATGTGGCTCGCCTGCTCCTTAGTTGCAGCACGTGTGCTCCTTAGTTGTGGCATGCAAACTGTTAGTTGCAGCATGCATGTGGGGTCTAGTTCCCTGATCAGGGATCGAACCCAGGCCCCCTGCATTGGGAGCTCGGATTCTTAACCACTGTGCCATCAGGGGAGTCCCTGCATTTCTGTATTAATTAGTGGTGTTGAGCATCTTTTCATGTGCCTCTTGGCCATCTGTATGTCTGTTTAGATCTTCCTTCCAGTTTTTGACTGGGTTGTTTGGTTTTTTTGATATTGCACTGCATGAGCTGTTTGTATATTTTGGAGATTAATATCGTTTTGGTTGTATCATATGCAGATGTTTTCTCCTATTCTGTAGGCTTTTTGTTTTGTTTATGGTTTCCTTTGCTGTGTAAAAGTTGGTTTTGTTTTGTTTTGTTTTTTGCGATACACGGGCCTCTCAGTGTTGTGGCCTCTCCCGTTGCGGAGCACAGGCTCCGGACGCGCAGGCTCAGCGGCCATGGCTCACGGGCCCAGCCGCTCCGCGGCATGTGGGATCTTCCCGGACCGGGGCGCGAACCCGTGTCCCCTGCATCGGCAGGCGGACTCTCAACCACTGCGCCACCAGGGAAGCCCTGTTTTGTTTTTTAATAACAGAGAATCCTTTTTCTTTAAATTAATTAATTTATTTACTTGGTTGTGCCAGGTCTTAGTTGTGGCAGGCAGGCTCCTTAGTTGCAGCTCGCCAGCTCCTTAGTTGTGGCGTGTGAACTCTTAGTTGTGGCATGTGTGGGGGATCTAGTCCCCTGACCAGGGATCGAACCCGGTTCCGCTGCGTTGGGAGCACGGAGTCTTAACCACTGTGCCACCAGGGAGGTCCCTGTGCAAAAGCTTTTAATTTAATTAGGTTCTATTTTTTTGTTTTTATTTCCATTACTGTAGGAGGCGGATCCAAAAAAAATACTGTTGCTATTTATGTCAGAGTGTTCTGCCTATGTTTTCTTCTAGGAGTTTTATGGTATTTAGTCTTACATTTAGGTCTTTAATCCATTTTGAGTTTATTTTCGTGTATGGTGTTAGAGAATGTTCTAATTTCATTCTTTTACATCTAGCTGTCCAGTTTTCCCAGCACTATTTATTGAAGAGACTGTCTTTTCTCCATTGTATATTCTTGCCTCTTTTATCATAGATTAATTGACCATAGATGCATGGGTTTATTCTTGGGCTTTCTGTCCTGTTCCATTGATCTATATTTCTGTTTTTGTGCCAGTACCATTTTTGATTCCTGTAGCTTTGTAGTATACTCTGAAGTTAGGGAGCCTGATTGCTCCAGCTCCGATTTTCTTTACCATGCAGTTTTGATGACTGCAGCTTTGTAGTATAAAGTCAGGGAGTGTGATTCTTTCAGCTCTGTTCTTTGTTAGGATTCTTGTGGCTATTTGGCGTCTTTTGTGTTTCCACACAAATTTTAAAATTATTTGTTGCAGTTTTGTGAAAAATGCCACTGGTATTTTGATAAGGATTACATTGAATATGTAGATTGCCTGGGATAGTATGGCTCTTTTGAATTCTTAACTTGGGTTATTATAGTTCCTGCTTTTACAATTTCCACTGTTTTTAATAGTTTCTAGCTTTTTGCCAACATGCTTAATTCTTTCTCTCTCTGAATATTTTAATCACAATCCTTTTAAAGCCTGTGTCTGAAAACTCCAGGAGCCCTGAATCTGTTTCTCTGGACTGTTGTTCCTCTTCTTTCAGTCCCTATTGCCTCATCTCTTGTGTCTGCTTTTTTTTTTTTTTTTTTAGGCACGTGGGATCCTCCCGGACTGGGGCACGAACCAGTGTCCCCTGCATTGGCAGGCGGACGCTCAACCACTGCGCCACCAGGGAAGCCCTTGTGTCTGCTTTTGATTGAGAACTGGATATCGTGTATGAAAAAACAGGGATGATGAAAGGCTAGAATGATGTCATCAACTTGTGCCCACTACTGCCCCAGGCTCCACCTCCCTGACCCCTCTGCTCGGCACAGCCAGCAGACCTGAGGTCAGCCCTCTTCTCTGTAGGTGGACGATGAGCTGGAAATCAAGGCTTACTATGCGGGCCACGTGCTGGGGGCGGCCATGTTCCAGATTAAAGTGGGCTCAGAGTCTGTGGTCTACACGGTCAGTGGAAGCACTTGGGGCACAGGAAGGGCTGGCTGGCCGGGCGGAGGAAGGAGGCACCCTCCTCATTGCCACATTCTTTGCTAGGGGGATTATAACATGACCCCAGACCGGCATTTGGGGTAAGTAGGCCAGTACGTTTGTTTCATCCTATTGGGCGGGTCCCCCTGGGGGACAGGGTCCCTGAGGGGTGTGCTGGGTTCCTGAGCAGTCTGCGTGTCATTGTCCCTGGATGTTCTGTCCCCTCAAGTGCTGCCTGTGCAGAGGAGGCAGGCTGCCTGCTAGAGGGTCCAGGAGGGCCATGGCTGTGTACAGCCTTGCCACCGTGTGGCCTGTCCACCTCTGGCCACACCCACCTGTGTTCTAGAGCTGCCTGGATTGACAAATGCCGCCCCAACCTCCTGATCACAGAATCCACGTACGCCACCACCATCCGAGACTCGAAGCGCTGCCGGGAGCGAGACTTCCTAAAGAAGGTCCATGAGACCGTGGAGCGTGGCGGGAAGGTAGCTGGTGGGCGGCGGGTGCCCCAGGTGGGGCTGGCTGTGTGCCTCTGGCCATGCTACACGGGTCTTTCGGCTGACCTGGCATGCGGTCAGGGACAGGGGTGCTGTGTTTTGGGCACAGAGAGAGGAAGGTTTGCTCAGCACTGGGAAGACAGATTCCCCCGAAGACCCTTTAGTGGGGGCTCACCTACTCCTCGTGACTCCGATCCCAATGCAGGGCTGGCCAGAGTGTCCACCATGGTCACCTTGGGACAGGCTGTGCTGGGACAGAATGTGGGGGGCTGCCGGCAGTCTGCATGGGGCCTCCGGCCATCAGAGCTGCTGGCAGGGCTGGTCTCCTGAGAAGGTAGCCACAGGAGCAACTGTCGGCCTCTGCACAGCTGTGGGCTCGGTGGCCAGGTGGCGCGGCCAGGGGTTCCTCCCGAGCTGGCCTCCCACCCCCACCCCCACCCCCACCCCACCT
>NW_020174791.1:3631240-3637276 GCF_003031525.2 Neophocaena asiaeorientalis asiaeorientalis
GGACCTGATCCCTGTGTTTGCGCTGGGCCGCGCTCAGGAGCTCTGCATCCTGCTCGAGACCTTCTGGTAGGTGTGGCCACGACGGTTTCTGGAGGCCCGGCCCTGCTGGCCGTGGGGTGAGAGGGCGCGGGGGAGCACCCTTCCTGGCACTGGACCCAACCCAGGCTGAGGGCACATGGGGGCTGCAGGCCAGCCCTGCCCCTGCAGCCTCCCCACCAGCCCCGTCCTCCACAGGGAGCGCATGGACCTGAAGGCCCCCATCTACTTCTCCACGGGCCTGACGGAGAAGGCCAACCACTACTACAAGCTCTTCATCCCCTGGACCAACCAGAAGATCCGGAAGACCTTTGTGCAGAGGAACATGTTTGAGTTCAAGCACATCAAGGCCTTCGATCGGGCATTTGCCGACAGCCCGGGTCCCATGGTGCGGCCCATTGCCGGCTGGGGTGGGGTTCTGCTGGGCCGGGGTCCTGCCGGCAAGTCGCGCAGGGGAGCGGGGCGCCTCTGTGCCGGGAAGACCAGCGGTCAGAAGGCTGAGGGCAGGGGGGCATCTGATGCCCTGACTGTCCCACACCTGCCCCGAAGGTCGTGTTTGCCACACCAGGGATGCTGCATGCCGGCCAGTCCCTACAGATCTTCAGGAAGTGGGCAGGGAACGAGAAGAACATGGTGAGGGGTCTGGGCCCCAGGGCCGGTTCCCTGGAGGGCTGGCGAGGTTGAGGGGCAGGGGCTCCCCCTGGCTGGGGGGACACTGCTGCTGTCAGGAGGAGGCGGCAGCTTGGTACCCTGGGCACCGGTGTCTGACCCAGGCTCAGACTCCTGCTGTGTCTTGGCCTGTCTGCACCAGGCAAGAAAGCCCCCGGCTTCCCAAGTAGCCATCATGGGGGTCAGGCCTGGGCGGGCTTGTGCTGAGACCCCTGAGCCTGCCTGGGTCTGCAGTGGGCCCTAGAAGGGGGAGGGGCCTCCACCAAGGGTTTGGGTTCAGGTGGGCAGAGGGGCGGGTGGGAGAACGTCCCGGGAGGAAGCCCCGAGGTAGGAGGCAGGAGGTGCAGGGGAGCTGCTCGTCCGTCCCTCCCTCCTGCAGGTCATCATGCCCGGCTACTGCGTGCAGGGCACCGTGGGCCACAAGATCCTCAGCGGGCAGCGCAAGCTGGAGATGGAGGGGCGGCAGGTGG
This sequence comes from Neophocaena asiaeorientalis asiaeorientalis, assembly GCF_003031525.2. Taxonomy (NCBI): domain Eukaryota; kingdom Metazoa; phylum Chordata; class Mammalia; order Artiodactyla; family Phocoenidae; genus Neophocaena; species Neophocaena asiaeorientalis. Next base: position 3,632,416 of record NW_020174791.1, read on the forward strand.
TGAGTCCTCACCCTCTCTCACCAGCTCTGTGGACCCTCTTGTGGCAGGGGTGGGGGGGGCGGCCCTGGGAGCCACCACCTGTGCTGATGGCTTGCCTGCCGTGATGCCGCAGCTGGAGGTCAAGATGCAGGTGGAGTACATGTCCTTCAGCGCCCACGCGGACGCCAAGGGCATCATGCAGCTGGTGGGTCAGGCGGAGCCGGAGAATGTGCTCTTGGTGCACGGCGAGGCCAAGAAGATGGAGTTTCTGAAGCAGAAGATCGAGCAGGAATTCCGTAGGCAGCCCAGGCTAGGGCGGGCTGGGTGACACGGAGGGTATGCGGGCTGGGTCGGTACAGGCGGGGCCCGCCAGTCTGGACTAAGGTTCTCTCCACACCCTGGCCCAGGGGTCAGCTGCTACATGCCGGCCAACGGCGAGACGGTGACGCTGCCCACGAGCCCCAGCATCCCCGTGGGAATCTCACTGGGGCTGCTGAAGCGGGAGATGGCACAGGGTGAGCGGCAGGGCCCGTTGAGCGGGGGCGGGGCAGCTGCTGGGCAGGTGGCCCCACTGACAGCTCTGACCGCTGCCCCTGCCCCACAGGGCTGCTCCCTGACGCCAAGAAGCCCCGGCTCTTGCATGGCACCCTGATCATGAAGGACAGTGTGAGTGCCAGCCATCACTGGGGGCGGGGGGGTCCGCCCTCGCCGTCCCTGACCTGCCCTTGCCCCACAGAACTTCCGGCTCGTGTCCTCAGAGCAGGCCCTCAAGGAGCTGGGCCTGGCCGAGCACCAGCTGCGCTTTACCTGCCGTGTGCACCTGCACGACACGCGCAAAGAGCAGGAGACAGCCGTGCGCGTGTACAGCCACCTGAAGAGGTAGACCCTGCGGCCGCGCCTTCCGGACCTGGGGGGCGGGACGCCAGGCAGGGGCTCACTGTGCCTCCCCACAGCGTCCTCAAGGACCACTGCGTGCAACACCTTCCTGACGGCTCCGTGACCGTGGAGTCCATCCTCATTCAAGCCGCTGCCCACTCAGAGGACCCAGGCACCAAGGTGCTGCTGGTCTCCTGGACCTACCAGGTAAGGTGCGGGACTGGTGGGGTCACCCAGTCGCCCTGGGCTGCCTCACCGGGACCAATGGCCCCTCTTGCCTGTGGCTGCAGGACGAGGAGCTGGGAAGCTACCTCACGTCTCTGCTCAAGAAGGGCCTGCCCCAGGCCAGCTGAGGCCCCGCTGCCAGGACTGTGTGCACCCTGGGTCTTCCCTGTGTCCTCGGGTATGGGCCCACAGCTGGCTACGACCCTCATCTGTGCAGAGACCACAGTGCCACCACGCACCTGCCCGAGCGGCTGCTTTTGGCTGAAGAAAGAAACGGACCTGGGGGGCTTTTCACCTTTTATTTCTGCTCCTGGGCTCCCAGGAGATGGGGGGGGTGCTCCCGGGGTGTTGATTTCCAGTAAAAACAACCACAGGCTGTTTGGGTGTCTCGTTTTCTGGTGCTTGCGCCTGTCTCCTACACCCCATTTCTGGCAGCCCACCCGGGGCAGGCGGGGACTTGTGGCAGGTCCAGGCTGACAGGCGTGGGGCCTGCCGTGGTCCCTGTGTGATGCACGGTGGTGTACAGAGCTGGGCAGCGTCCAGCAGCTGGGCCTAGTGTGCTACGGCTGCCCTGACCTTGCTGCGTGTCAGGGGTCACCTGTGACCTCTGTGCTGTGGACTCTGAGGGCACATAGAGGCAGGACCTGTGAACAGACCCCAGGTCATCCTGGGGGCGTGACAGTCTCTGCAGGGGCCAGGCCAGAGCCTTCAGCAGGACTGCAGAGCCCCCTGCCTTCACCCCAGAGTTCAAGCCCCTCTCTACCCTCTACTGCCTTCTAGAACGCTCTCTCAGCCTCCCTCCCCACAGGGCCAGGCTGGGGCTTGGGCTGCTGGGCTCTGGCTTTCCTCTTGGCCACAGGCTGGAGTCCCAGCTGCTGGGACAGCATTGCCACTGAGAGCCCCTCCCACGGCAAGGACTCAGCCTTGGGAGGGGTCCGTCAGTCAACGGGGTACAAGCAGGGACCGCTCCATGCCGCCTCTTACCGAAGCCCTCGTAGAGCACCGCCTTGAGGAACAAGCCGTGGGCGGGAGCCACACGGCTCTGGTGCCTGCCCAGGGGGTCCTGGCTCTCCAGAATCATCTTCACCTGAGCAGGCATCAAAGCCCCCAGCCCCACGGCCACCAGCACAGATGTCATTCTCCGCACCTGTGACCCAAGGTGAAGAGTGCTGCAGCCGCCCGAGCCCCAGGCCCCACCCCCGGCAGGGCCCCAGGACACAGCCCACCTGTCTGTATAGGAAGGACTGGCTCTCAAACTCCAGGCTCCAGAACCGCAACCGCCTGGGGACACAGGCGCCCATGAGGTCTGGGCCTCAGGGCAGCCTCAACCCTCCAGTGTGGCCTCCCCGCGTCCCGCCCCAGGGGCCCCCACCTCCTCCCCCCCAACCCCTTGTAAATGAAACTGGTGGAAGGGAGACTAAAGCCAGAGGACTGCTCCTTGTGAGCGGCGACAGCAGCGCCTCCGGGGTCTGGGCTGCAGGAGGAGGCCGTGGGCTCGGGGGCTGCGAAGGAGGTGGAGCGGCCAGCTCCTCTCCCAGGGACTCAAGCCCTGGGGCTTGGGCTCTCCAGCAGGAGTCGGAGGTTTGGAAGCTGGCTGTGCAAAGTCCCTCCTCTTTTCAGTGCTGGGCCCAAGTGGGAAGGCTCTGGAAGTCAGTAGCTGCGGTCTGGCCAGAGGCCCCTGGGACAGTGCTGGGGGCAGTGGAAGCAACCCCCTGCCAGCCTGGGCCCGAACGAACCACTGGCTTGGTGCTTCTCCCCCAGTGGAGTCTTTTCACCGACCGCCGGGATCCATCCACGAGGCAGTGAGCTCTCGGCAGGTTAGGCAGCCTTCTCTGCCCTCTGCCCCCCAGCCTGGCAGGACCCTAGCCCAGGGGAGGGCACAGCTGCAGGCTCACGGGTGTTGGGGCCACACCACTTGGCTGACTGGCACCTCCTTCTCCCCCAAGGCTGGACGGGTGCCCAGGGAACCCCCAGTGCAGCACCAGGGAAGGTGCTGGAGCTAAATCCAGCCTTTGCAGCCTCCAGACCAGAGTGTAGGCTGCCCTTCTCACCTGCTCTCCTCGGGGAGGACAAAGGGGCTGCTGGCAGGGTCGGGGGACACGGAGGCTCGGCGCAGGGTGCGCACCGGGCTGGTGGCCGGGCTGCCAGCCGACTGGAAGGCCCTGAAATCATGTGTCCCCAGGAGGTGCTGGGCGGCCTCCCGCATGGCAGCGACGTCCAAGCAGCTGCAGGGAGCCAGGTGAGTGGTCAGGAGCGAATGGCCGGCCAGGCGAGCCTGGCAAACCCCTCAGGGTCACTTTCACACCCACTCACTCAGCCCGAAGCGCCCAGCACCGGTTTCGTTCAAACACGGGCAGCTGGTCAGGCCTGTGGCAGCCGGTAGCCAGACGGTACAGGTAGGTCCTGGACGTGGCTGCGTGGCGGGCATGGAAGTGGCTGGGCACACGGAAGGCCTGCAGTACCCTGTGGGAACGAGGCCAGGAATGACCCCCTGCCCTGTCCATGTGACACCCTGGCATCTCTGCCATCACCCCAAGGAGTCCTGTCCAGATACAGAGTCCTTCTTCACCTCCCGCCTCCACCATAATGGACGAGTTCCGGGAGAGCAGAGAGGTGCTCACCGGATGGCCGGGTGCCTCAGGTGGGTGTTGAGGGCTTGCGTCAGGACTTCAGGGGAGAAGGGGGGCCGGCCTGAGCGGCGCTGGACGTCCAGGTGCGCCGCGTTGCTCAGGGCATGGACCCCAGCATCCGTGCGGCTGGAGATAGTGAACTTTACCGGCACCACCGAGTTCAGCCGCTCTGCGGCCTCCTGAGGGGGGCGGGGAGCGTACAGCGGCCGCGGGCGGGGCTCCCATCTGCCCCACCCCCGGGTCGCCCTCCTCCCTCACCCCTCCCTGGCGCGGGTCGGCGGAGCTCACCTCCAGGTAGTTCTGGACTCCGATGGCGTGCTGGGCGCCCCTGACTGCCGCGACCCCGCTGTGGGCAAGGCGGGCGGAGGTTAGCGCGCGAGGCCGCGCCGCCCCGCCCCGGACCCCGCCCGTCCCATCCTATGCGGCCAAAGGCGGCCGTTCCATGCCCGGGAGGCCGGGGCCCGAGGCCGGAGGTGCGGGCCCTAAACTTAGCTCCCTCCAACTCCTCGGGCGCCGGCCGTCGGCTGCTCTCCGGCTCGAGCTCGGGTGCTTCCCGCGGGGCCGAGCTACATGAGGGGGTTGCGGGCACGGGAGGGAGGCCTAGATGACGTACTTAAAGTCCGTGCCCAAGTACTGGAAGTACACGAGGTAGCGCGCCCGCACTGAGCCCGCGCCCATGGCCAGGCCGGACCCGGCACTGGGGCAGGCGGAGGGCCAGGCGGAACCGGACCCCGCGGAGCGGCAGGCGGACTGGGACGGCACGTGGGGCTGCGCCCGCGCGCGCCCGCGAACCCAGCCTGGTCACGCCCCCGGGCCAATCCCGCGCCTGCGCCTGGGCTTTCGCCCCGCCCAGGCAGCCTCGGTTGGCCGCCCAGGGCGGGGGTGGAGGCGGGGCCAGACTTAGGGAGCGGGTGCAAAGTGCCGACCCAGGGGAGACAGCCCCACGCAGACTCTCACGTTCCGCCGGCCACACGCTGGCCCCCAACCCCATCCTCCCGCCGCAGTCCGGCCGAGCGCTTGTTGCCAATTCCCCGGGTTGCCTAACGGCCGGATCGCTGGAACGCGCGGGACCCGACGGCTCCCGCGGCTGTTGCTGGGCCCACCCACACTTCCGACCGCCTGCCCGGACGAAGGGGGCGGGACGTCGGGGC
>NW_020174791.1:3637327-3637464 GCF_003031525.2 Neophocaena asiaeorientalis asiaeorientalis
CGAGGAGTGCATCAAGGACTCGCCGCGCTTCAGGTGCGCCCCCGGGGCGCGGCGCGGCCCTTTGTGATCCGCGGGGTCGTCGCCCCTCGGGGCACCCGGGGCCGCCGGGGGATGGGCGCGGGCGGGGGCGCCGGTGC
>NW_020174791.1:3637477-3640563 GCF_003031525.2 Neophocaena asiaeorientalis asiaeorientalis
CCCCTTGTGCTGGTCGCCGCGCGCGGAGGGTGCGCGCGTGGGGCGGGGCGGCCGCCGGCGCGGCCACCTCTCCGTGGGAGCGTCCGCCCCGCTTTGTGTCTGCACCTTCGTGCTGGCCACCTGCACAGGGCTGAGACCTAGCCGGGCGCTGCAGCCCGGCTGTGGCCAGGGTCGTTTGCGTGCGTGGGGCGTCTGCCCATGGAATCTGTCTTGGTCCTCGTGCCCAGAGCAGTCAAGGGGGCAGGCAGCTGGAGCCTCGGTTAGGGAGGGCCTCGGGCGGCTGCTTGGCAGGGGTGACCTAGGCACCTGGCAGGGTGGGCGCTACCAGAGCAGACTGGGTTCCAGGGACTGGTGGAGGTCTGCGCTGTGGCCGGCCCTGGGTTTGTGCTTTTAGTCCTTCCTGGGAGTGCAGGCGGGCTTATCCGTGTGAACACGTTCATGGTGCGCGCGCATCTGCTTTAACGGGGCACCTCCCGTGTGTCAGGTGCTCATGCTTGTGCTCGTGCTCGGGTGCACACGTGTGAGTTCTGCCTCTCTGCACCCTCCCTTGAGGTGCCAGACGTTGGACGTGAATGTGTGGGTGAGCTGTGCACCCCTGGACTGGCTACTTGATGCGTGCGTCCAGACTAGTGCTGGGTGCACGCACACGTGTGCATGTGTCACCTCTGGGTGTGAATATAGATGCACAGTGGGTGTGTCTCATAAAAGTGTGAGTTTCGGCACTAGGCATACGTTAGTTTGTCCCTTGTGTGCATCTCGGCACGGGGTGCGTGTCCATACACGCTATCCACGAGTACACCCTTTTGCGTGTGCGTTGCGCTGCTGCGCGCATGCATGTTTGATGGCACGCGTGCATATCTGCCATGCCTCTGCACACCCGCACTTGGCCGTGCGTGAGTGTGCGCGCGCGTGCGCTGGGTCTTTGGGGTGTGTTATCCAGAGGGCCTGTGTGTGGGTGTCTGGAGGGCCTCAGCATCAGTACCCTTACCCCTGACTCCCTAGAGCCAGCCCCTTGCCCAACCGCCACACGAGGGGTCAGCAACAAAGGCCAAGAAAGGCTGGATGAGGGGTAGGGGTCGGACCAGAGAGTGGCCCCAGGCCTCGGGCAGAGTGCTGAGGGCCACCCTCTGTGTCCTCCCATCTTCTGTTCCTGACTGCTTGAGGGAGGGGTGTAAGCGACTCGGCACCCGTGATCCTGGGCCCCCAGCACGGCCCAGGCGGTGGGCGGAGGTGTAGCCAGGGCCGCAGCAGGGGGCCTGGTCCTGGCCGCAGCACCGCAGCGTCACCCTGGCCCCCGGCTGCGGAGCCTCGTGCTCCCCCTCCCGTCGCGGAGGGGCCCAGGCCCAGCTTGCCCTGTTGGATCAGGGCCGCTGGCACCCCATTCACCTCCAGGCCTTCCCTCCCACACCAGCCTGCTCGCTGGTGGCACCCACGGTGCGGCAGTGGGTGCAGCAGCGCCTGGGCTTTGCCAGGCTTCCTTTGAGAGTGCCCAGCCAAGACCGGGCTGGGGTCCAAGGAGATCCCCCGACCTTGGGCCACAGAAGCTGCACTGGGTGGGTTTTGGTTGGGCTGAGGTGTGATGGCTTTTGAGGCTTTTCTGGGGTCCCCTTGTCAGTGCCGCTGAGGATGTAACCTGGACTTCCTGGAGGCCAGCCTGGGGGCAGGGGGTTAGGGTGGGGCCAGGCAGGAGAGTGTGGTCAGCGATGGGAGCCCCAGCCCTGGGAAGGGGGACCCTGCCTACTCGCTCTTGGCCTGGGGAAGCCCCACAGCCCCGGGATGCACGTGGCTGGAGGGGTCCAGACTCTCTCAGACCGGCGGGGTGCCGCTCACCCCTTGTTTTTGGTGCCCCCTCCCCTGGGTGGGGCTTCAGGTGCTGAGTCATGGCTCTGGTGGGGGAGCTGGCCTCACCCTCTTCCCCAGCATCCAAGCTGTTGAGGAAATCCTGGAGGGAGAGCAGGAGAGGAGGCCTTGGTCCATGGGGGTGGGGAGGAGGGACCTGAGGGGCGTGGGGCCCCCGGGACGGACTGTCTGCTGAGCGCCCACCTTGTCCCCATGAGCACACTTGTCAGCCTCTGGTGCATCCCACCCTCACCAGCTCTCTGGGGACAAACCCCCCATCCCAGCCCGAGGGTGACAGCTCTCCACGCAGCTGGCCAGGGCAGGTGGGGCGGCTGAGCCTCATCCCCCTCTTCTGGGTGGGTGGTCCTTCCCTGCCCTGGGACCCTCAGAGGGGGAGGGGGAGGGGAGGCTACAGCAGCCGTCGGGGTCCTGCAGTCTCAGGCGGGGGCACCTGCAGGCCGTGGGCCACCACCGGTCCAAGCGGATGTCCCCTCTGACCCCTTCCTTCTCTGGAACTCAGACGCCCCTCAGCCCGTGGGGAAGGGATAGGGGCTGCTCAGAGAGGAGGAGGGTGGTGGGACGGTCCAAGGGCCCTGACGGGGCAGCCTGGCACTCACCCCATACCTCCTAATTGAGGGCGTCCCGAACTGCACCCCGCGTGAGGGACTAAGTCCCTCCCCCCAGGCCTGGGAAAGCCTGGAACACGCCCCTCCTCTGCCAGCTGGGGGGCAGCGAGGGGCCAGCGACGGGCCGCTAGACCTGGACCGACCCTCTGCCTGGCCCTGCCCTGGCCGGAGCTCCTTCCCTGTTGTCCCTGGTCCCCCGGAGGCCAGATGGGCCCAGCTCGCCAGCTGAGTGGGGCGGGGAGGGCAGGATCCTGGCCCTATTTCCCTATTTCCTGTTCCCGGAGTGTTGGGGGTTGTCACGTGCCTGATCCATCTGCCTCTCGCCTTGCCTTCCGGGATTCTCTGTCCACTGGCTTCTCTGGTGATGTCAGACGTTAACTCTTCCCTCCCCAAGGCAGCCCCATTGGCAGGCTGCGCCCGTGGGAGTGGGCTCCTCCGGGGTCTGGCCCACTGCTCCTGCCAGGCAGACGAGGCCTACCTGGTATTCTGAGCTTGGGGAGCAGGCAGGAGGTAGGGGCACGCCTCTGCAGGCGTCTCTCGGGGCCGCAGAGCTGCTGAGACAGGTCTGACCCGGGGCCTGCCAGCCCCAGGCCGGGGTGGGCTGCAGCAGAAGCTGAGGGG
>NW_020174791.1:3640662-3641944 GCF_003031525.2 Neophocaena asiaeorientalis asiaeorientalis
CTGCGGCTCTGGAGTCACGGTCCCAGTCCTGCCCCCTCTCCCCCTCCCTCTTCCATCCCCCCTCACCGCCACCCTCCACCTCCTGGTCTGTCTGAGGGGCGTGTGGAGGCAGGTGGGCCTGCAGGAGCCAGTGACCGTCGGCAGAGTAGCCCCTTCCCACTGCTGACCCCTTTGGGGCGGTGCCTGGGAGACGAGGCCGAGCTGCGTCAGTGGGGGAGGCTCGCTGCAGGCGGGTCTCCAGCCACCCTGTCCCTGTCGCAGGGCAACTATCGACGAGGTGGAAACGGACGTGGTTGAGATCGAGGCCAAACTGGACAAGGTGAGGGGGGCTTGGGGGCACACGGAGGGCCCGGGGCTACTCTCCCTGTCCAACACGCGGCCCTGGCCCAGCTCGCGCATGGCCACCGGTGTGAGTGCAAGTACGCGTGTGCACAGCACGTGGGCCTGTCCGTCACCGGCCTGTCACACCCATACCGGGGTGTGCATCCCACACGCACACCTGTGTCTGCCGGGTCTCCTCCCGCCAAGCCAAGCAGGGTGGGGGACCTTGGCGGGGGGCGGGGGCAGCTGCCAGGGGGCTGTGCCTCCGAGTGCCTGGGTTAGGGGCCAAGGGCACAGGCAGGGGAGGGAGGAGGGCACAGGCTTCAAAGCCAGAGGGAGGAAGGAGGGGTGGCACCCCTGAGCCCCTCGCTGGCTGGGTCCTGCTGACCCTTGTCCAGGACCACACGCCCCCCCTGGCCCTGGGTTCCCTGCTCTTGGCTTCCCTCCCACCTCCCACCCTGGAGCCGAGGCCTGGGGCATGCCAAGCTGTCCCCCAGTGCCAGGTGGGCTCAGGAGGGTGGGCGGGCAGGCGGGCAGTGGCCTTCCCTTCCCACCCGGGGCTGCTCGGGGGCAGCTGTGTCCTGGGCACTGACGGACCCGACCCTGAGCTGAATTCCGGCTGCCCTGTCTGGGTCCCTGCCCCTGTGTCCTGGCCTCTTGGTGGCGTGAGTGTTGCCCCATCCGTCGTCCTGTCCGCAGCTGGTGAAGCTGTGCAGCGGCGTGATCGAGGCTGGCAAGGCCTACGTCACCACCAATAGGCTCTTCGTGAGTGGCGTCCGAGACCTGTCCCAGCAGTGCCAGGGCGACACCGTCATCTCGGTGAGGGGGCAGCTGACCTCTGACCTCTAGTCTGGGGTGGGCGAGGGCAGACAGCCCCTCAGGGTGCCCTGGCCTTGGGAGCAGGTGGGCGTCTGCGCTGGGCTGCGGCCTGTGGGCGGGAGGTGCCGGACACTGGGGGACC
>NW_020174791.1:3642125-3649190 GCF_003031525.2 Neophocaena asiaeorientalis asiaeorientalis
AATGCTGTGTCCCAGGTGAGCGCCAGACAGCCAGCCGGGAGGCACCTCGACCCTGCCCGGGGCTGAGGGCAGCGGGGGCTTGGGGTGGGCAAGGCCTTAGAGGGTCATCCCGGGCCACCCGGCAGGGGTCACGGGCCAGGCAACGAAAGCACCTCCCAGGCTGACTCCACAGCTACCGGATGACTCCCAACCCCGCTGCTACCCAGACTGGGTCTGCGTGACCTCGAGCCCCTCAGGGCCCCCACTGTGGACACACAGAACAGACCGAGGCACACGTGGGTGGTCAGACCGTGGCCTGGAAACCAGAGCCCCAGACTAAACAAGGGGCCCATCCCCTGTAGGGGAAGTTCAGAAATAAACCAGCGCCGGATGGCTTGTCGTCCTGCCCCGTGTGTCTGTCTGTCTGTTCCTGGTTAGGCCCCAGCTCTCTCTGGGGTCTGATTTTGGGTCTGGCCAATGCTGCAGGGAGGCCCCACCCTGCCCCCAGGCCAGATTACTCGGGAGCTCCGGCTGCATCTCCATCCTTCTTATTGCAGGGCTGGGCATCCCCCAGGTGGCCTCCCAATGCCGGGCAGCGATGGGTGTCCCTGTGTGCGCCTGCCCTGTCCGGGCTGATGTGGGGTGGACCATAGGAGGGGGTCCATCTGCGACAGCGTTGGCTTCTAGTCTGGCTGAGAGCCAGGTGGGGGGGACGGGCAGGTGGTCACAGTTGTCGCCTCTGGCTGCCGACCCAGGCCTGGGGGCCCGTGACCCTGCGAGGCCGGCTCTGTGAGGGTGGGGCTGGACGGGCCTTTCCCTGGTTCTCACCTGAGGGGCCTGGGGCCTGGCCTCTGGGGTCATGTGGGGACAGACGCCTGACACCCGTACCTTCCTTTGCCCCCAGATCCTGTTTGACCAGGCCCAGAGGTCTGTGCGGCAGCAGCTCCACAACTTCGTCAAAGAGTGAGTGGCCCCGAGGGAGGCCTGGCCTCTCCCGGCCCCAGGAGGTGTCAGGGTGACACCCACGCTGGAAGGGGGAGCACACGCAGCTACGCTTGATCTGGGAGGGTCCAGGGGCCTTGGCAGGGGTCTCAGCTCAGTGCTGTGTGTACAGCTGGGGAACCCCCAGAGTGGAGAGTCTGGAGCGGGGTGAGGCTGGGGGGTCCCCCCAGGCTGGACCAATCCCGGGAGTGAGGGGGAGGGGCCTGAGAAGGAAGAGGCAGTGCGCGGTGGCTAGGGGGTGGGGCAGCGGGGCTGGAGGCTCGGGGCACAGAGGGGCTGGGAGCAGGGAGAGCGTTCCCTAGAGGTGGGAGACCCCACGTGCACCCCTCCTCGGACCCCCTGACCTGACGCCCACCGGCCTCCAGAGACGTGCGCAAGTTCAAGGAGACTAAGAAGCAGTTCGACAGGGTCCGGGAGGACATGGAGCTGTCCCTGGCGAGGAACGCGCAGGCCCCAAGGCACCGGCCGCATGAGGCGGAGGAGGCCGCGGGTGCCCTGGTCCTCGCCCGGAAGTGCTTCCGCCACCTGGCGCTGGACTACGTACTCCAGGTCAGCCCCTGGGCGTTCCCGTGTCCCCGCAGACAGGGAGCTGCTGTCTGGAGGGGCCCCTCTGGCTTGAGAAAACTTGAGATGCTTGGGAATGGACATGGGGGGCAGATGCCCACGCAAAGGCCCGAGGTGGGGTTGGGCTAGGGACAAGCCAGGGCTGTGGGCTGCAGGGGGCGGAGGCCTCGAAGGCCTTGCTGAGGCAGGGCTTGGAGGGACTTGGAGCAAGGGAGAGAATTTGTGGCTTTTGCCTATGGGAAGGACCCAATGTCCCGAACTGCGACCACAAGAGGATGGATGGGCACCAGTTCAGGGAGCTGAAGATGAGCTGGAGGTCTTGGGGGACCACAGCACCCTGAGTGGACAGTGTGGCAAGGTCCAGGTCGTGGTCCGACCTTGGCCCTGACACCCCTTCGCCTGTTCACTCCTCCCCTGGCAGATCAACGTTCTCCAAGCCAAGAAGAAGTTTGAGATTTTGGACTCTGTGAGTGCTGGGTGAGGGAGAGGGGTTGCCCTCAAGAATAGGCACGTGCTGCAGGCGTGCTGGGTGTGGGTGCAAAAGCTGGGGCCCAGGCCACTGCCCCTGGGGGCGGGGCCTCACCTGCATGCCCCCCCCACCCCCCAGATGCTGTCCTTCATGCACGCCCAGTACAGCTTCTTCCAGCAGGGCTACAGCCTGCTGCACCAGCTGGACCCCTACATGAAGAAGCTGGCGGCTGAGGTGAGCCTGCGGGGAGGGGGCCCTGGGGCCAGCTTGTCAGGGGAGGGGGTCCACGTCCCTCTCTGTGCCCTTCCCCACAGCTGGACCAGCTGGTGATCGACTCGGCAGTGGAAAAGCGGGAAATGGAGCGCAAGCATGCCGCCATCCAGCAGCGGGTGAGGCCCTGCAGCCCTGGCCGCCCCCCCGAGGGGCCCCGGGTCCACTGCCCCTCACCCCGCTCCACGCGAGGAGGACCTGGGGGGCCCAGCGCACAGACACGCGCCCCGTCCCTCCCCAGGCTGACTCTGATCTTTGAACTGCAGTCAGAGGCGGGGGTCCCCACCAGCAGGGTCTCAGCACAGTGGAACGGTCACTTAGACGCCAGCGCCAGCCCCCTCAGCCCACAGACGCTGGGGCTGCAGCTGGGACGGGGATCCTACTGCGGCCACAGCTGGCCGGGCACGGCCGGGGGCAGAGACGGGCTGCGGGGCGGGAGCTGGCGTACCCAGCCGGCAGGGAGGGGGCGGGGCTTCGCTCACTGGCTCTCCCCCTCCTCCCACCTCTCCTGCTCTCGCCCTCAGACGCTGCTGCAGGTGAGTGGGCGCCCACCCCGGGGGGAGGGGCCCCCGGTGGGCAGGGCCTCTGCCCTTCCCGCCCCGCGGCGTTTCAGCACCAAGGACACCTCCACGGCCCCGGCGCAGCTCACGACGCGCGGCCCGCTCCAGCGGAGGTGGCTGAGCTGGGACCGCGTCCCCTTCGTCCCCTTCGTCCCCTTCGTCCCCTTCGGGAGCAGCTGCAGCTGTCCCTTCCCGCCCCCACTCAGCCAGGGGAGCAGGTGGCTGGGCCTCCTCTCCCACTGCTGGACGCCCAGGACAACGCTCAGTGTCTCCCCAGCCCGCGTGAATGGAGCTCTGTCAGGCTGGTCGGGGCAGCCCAGCTGGCGACGTGAACGGGGGACAGCTTCCTTCCTGATCCCAGAGCCTGCTGCTCTGCCAGGCTGGGGGGTGGGGGCTGGAGCTCTCCGGGCCCCCAGCTGTGACGGGAGGCATCTGCCCCCACGGGGTTTTGGGTCAGGAAGCGGCTGTGAAGATGCCCCTCCCACCTCGCCTCTGGGGCAGCCCGAGAGGGCGGCAGTGTCCCCGCAGCCGCGGGTGGGTGCTCACTGGGGGCTGGGCTCCGACCACCCCCAGGACTTCTCCTACGATGAGCCCAAGGTGGAGTTTGACGTGGATGCTCCCAGTGGTGTGGTGATGGAGGGCTACCTCTTCAAGAGGGCCAGCAACGCCTTCAAGACATGGAACCGGTAAGGGAGGGCCCTTCCTCAGGGGGTGTGGGGCAGGCATGGGGGCCGGCCCGGCCTGACCCCTCCTGGCCCATCCCCCTGCCCAGGCGCTGGTTCTCCATCCAGAACAGTCAGCTGGTCTACCAGAAGAAGCTCAAGGTGCGCTGGGCCCAGGCAGCAACGCCCGGGGCCTCCCCACCGGGCCTTGGGGTGGGCGATCGGTGGGGGGCGTCACAGGGCTGAGGGTGCTGACAGGCACCAAAGCCCGAGGGGCCAGGGACAGAGGCCACTCAAGTCTCAGGCGGTCGGCGTCTCTTGAGCAGAGCAGTGGATGGGCGGTCGGTGCGGGGCAGGGCTGGGCACTGAGTGCGAGGGCCACGGCGGTGCCGCCCGCAGGACGTGCTGACCGTGGTGGTGGACGACCTCCGGCTCTGCTCCGTGAAGCCCTGTGAGGACGTCGAGCGCAGGTTCTGCTTTGAGGTCGTGTCGCCCACCAAGTGAGGAGGCCCGGCCCAGGGCGGGCGCGGAGGGAGCCCCTGCCCGCGCGGCCTGACGGCCCTTCCCCGCAGGAGCTGCATGCTGCAGGCCGACTCGGAGAAGCTGCGGCAGGCGTGGGTTCAGGCCGTGCAAGCCAGCATCGCGTCCGCCTACCGGGAGAGTCCCGACAGCTGCTACCGCGAGGTGGGCCCTCCAGCGCCCTGCACACGCGCGCACAGCTCCCGCAGGCCGCACGCGAGCACGCGTGTGCATCGTGTGTACGCGCACGTGAGCGTGTGTGCACACACGCGGGCGCGGGCTCGGGCCTCGGGCCTTGGCCTGTGCCAGCACCTGCGTCTGGGGAGGAGGAGGGGCCCCGCTGGGGAGACTGGGGCTGAGCGGCCCCTCACGCTGTCTCCAGAGGCTGGACCGCACGGCGTCCCCGTCCGCAAGCAGCATCGACTCTGCCACGGACTCTCGGGAACGCAGCGCCAGGGGCGAGCGCGTGCTACAGCGAGTGCAGCACGTGGCTGGGAACAGCCAGTGTGGCGACTGCGGGCGGCCGGACCCGCGCTGGGCCAGCATCAACCTGGGCGTGCTGCTCTGCATCGAGTGCTCGGGCATCCACAGGTGGGACCACCGGGTGGCCGGGTGGGGCGCGGGGACCAAGGCGTGCCCTGACTCCCCTCCCCCCGCCTCGCCATCCAGGAGCCTGGGCGTCCACTGTTCCAAGGTGCGGTCCCTGACCCTGGACTCGTGGGAGCCGGAGCTGCTGAAGGTGTGGGGGGCCGTCACGGGCCTCTGGATGGGTGGGGGCCGCGGGTCGGGGGCGGGAGCCAGGTCTGCAAGCTTGGGGGGCGCTCGTTGAGCTGGGCTGATGCCCGCACCGCCCTCTCCTGCCAGCTGATGTGTGAGCTGGGAAACAGCACTGTGAACCAGATCTACGAGGCCCAGTGCGCAGGGCCGGGCAGCAGGAAGCCCACGGCCAGCAGCCCCAGGTGAGGTGGGGGGCAGCCTGGGCAGGGCCGGGGGACCCCCGGCCCACGAGTGCAGCCTCACGTCCAGTCCTGGTCCAGGCAGGACAAGGAGGCTTGGATCAAGGACAAATACGTGGAAAAGAAGTTCGTGCGGAAGCCGCCCTCGGCACCGGCCCGGGAGGCCCCACGGCGCTGGCGGGCACAGAAGTGCCCACGCCACCACAGCTCCCCCCGTGCCCACACCACCCGCCGCAGCAAAATCCGGATGGAGCCCGTCCCGCCCTCTGTGGCTGCTCTGTGCTCAGGTGGGAGGGTCTGGCAGGTGCGCCCCAGCTCACAGGCCTGGGCAGGGCGTGAGCCTCCAGACTCTGGATCCCAGGGAGGCCGGGGGGTGGGGGGGTGGTAGGAGGGGGGAGGCAGGGCTCACGGGCACCCCAAGCTCTGCCCACCTCCCACCGCAGCCTGGTTCCCGCCCTGCAGGTTCCACAGAGTCCAGGTTCCGCAGGGACTCCCTCTTCTGCCCGGATGAGCTGGACTCCCTCTTCTCCTACTTCGACGGGGGGGCTGCTGCAGCCGGTCCACGCAGTAAGTCCCCTGCTGCCCACCGCCACCCACCCACACCCCCGCTCAGCAGGGGCAGCAGGGCAGGAGCCAGGCACGCTCGCCTGGAGGGTGGATGAGTGCGGGACAGCCTCGGCCACTCGCTCAGGGACCAGAGGGACGGGCTTTCCTTGCAGGAGGGACTGGTCTGGGGATGGGGAGAGTTTGGAGGTCAAGCAGGGCTGAGGCTGGGACAGTATCTTGAGGGGCCGGGGGTAATTTGGCCACTGGCTCGGAGGCTGGGGCCGTGACCCTCAGGAGCGATGTGGGTGTGTGTGCTGTGGGCACACAGGAAGGTATGTGTAAGGGTGTGACTGCACACAGGTGACCGCCTGTGAGTGCATAGGTGTGTATACGCGTGGGCGTGTGCCCATGCACGTGTGCGCGTGCCTGCTGGGGGCTGGACCGGATCCTGAGAGACAGTTGTGTGCATCTTCCCCAACCCCTGCTGGAGTTGGGGGTGCAAATGCTACAAGTCAGGGCTCACCCCGTTAACCGTCTGTCAGCACCCACTGGCCTGGGGCGTGTGGGCAGAAGGCGCAGGTTGGGGCCAAGAACTGGCCAGGCTGCTGGGGTGACGGAGGTCCCCTCAGGCAGCAGAGGGCACTGTCTCACCATCCCTCAGCCTGGTTTCATCTGTGAGGGCTGCCCTTGGGTGAGCAGGGCCAAGTTCGCTCGCTGTGGCCTGGGGCTGTGTCTGAGGCTTGGCAAAGACCCCACCTCTGGGCGGTGACCGCCTAGCCTGCACTGGCCACAGCTAGGGCTGACCTGAGAGGGCGGACTTCCACCTGTGGCTGTGCTCCTGGGGGACGGGCGATCCTCACTCTCTCAAGCTGTTACTTGATTCTCTCCCCTTTCCTCCCATCCTGGGCAGGGCTCCCCTCTCCCTCACCCCCCAGCATCCCCCGGAGGGTGGGTAGGGTGCCAGCCTTCCCGCAGGGCTGTGGGAGCAGGCAGAAGCGCTCAGGACCTCCTCTGCTCGCGTACCCCACAGGTCTGAGCAGCGACAGCGGCTTAGGGGGCAGCTCCGACGGCAGCTCGGATGTCCTGGCCTTCGGCGTGGGCTCCGTGGTGGACCGCGTCACTGAGGAGGGTGGGTGTGCAGCTCCCCAGTCCCGGGCCACCTGTCCCCCACCGCGGGCCAGGTCAACGGCCCTGACCGCCCCCTCCTCGCAGAGGGTGCCGAGTCGGAGGAGTCCAGCGGCGAGGCAGATGGAGAGGCGGAGGCCTGGGGCCTGGCGGACGTGCGCGAGCTGCACCCCGGGCTACTGGCGCACCGCGCGGCGCGCACTAGAGACCTCCCCGCACTGGCCGCGGCTCTGGCGCAAGGAGCCGAGGTCAACTGGGCTGACGCGGAGGACGAGGGCAAGACGCCGCTGGTGCAGGCCGTGCTGGGGGTAAGTGGGCGCGGGTTTGCACCCTTCCACGGCGTGCACGCAGGGCACTCGCCCTCTGCTGAGGACCGGGCTCGGTCCTGCTGAGGCGCCCAGGGAGGCGTGGTG
>NW_020174791.1:3649298-3653222 GCF_003031525.2 Neophocaena asiaeorientalis asiaeorientalis
CTTGCCCCTCCGCCCTCAGCCAGGTCTGCCTGTTCTTGAAGCGGGGGGCGGACCAGCATGCCTTGGACCACATGCAGCAGGACCCACTGAGCATCGCGGTGCAGGAGGCGAATGCAGACATCGTCACGCTGTGAGCACAGCACGGGGGCGGCGGGGGCCGGGTGGCGGAAAGTGGGCGGCGGGTGGAAGCGCCTCACGTGGCCCTCTCTCCTCCAGTCTCCGTCTGGCGCGCATGGCCGAGGAGATGCGTGAGGCCGAGGCGCCTCCTGGCCAGCCGGGGCCCCTGGCTGGCAGCAGCCCCACCGAGCTCCAGTACCGCAGGTGCATCCAGGAGTTCATCAGTCTCCACCTGGATGAGAGCTAGGGTGGCAGGGCCTTGGCGGGACCCCCACCGGCCCATTTCCTGAGAGCCCCGGAGCTCCTGGAGCCCTGCTGCCTGCTCTGCCCCCCTCGGAGCTGCCCTGACCCCCACGGCCCGGAGCAGGACCCCAGCACTGAGTCTTCTGAAGCTCCATGTCTCCCCTGGGAGGTGCTGCATCACCCCACCCAGGGACCCTGTGTCTTCGGGTGACCCCTCCCTAGGGGGCCTGGGTTGGCTCGTGTCACAAACCACTCTCGAGGCCCCACATCACCTCGTGCCCCTCTCTGCTCCCCCAGGCCTGTGTCACCTCATGCCCTCTATCCCTGGGGCCCATGCCGCTTGGTGGCCCACCCTGCCCTCAGGGCCTGTGTCACCTTGTGCCCCCACTTTACTGCCCAAGAACACTGACCTGCTAGTAGGGGCCCTCCCACATCCCCAGAACCCCTCCACTAGGCCCTGGGGCTGGTGGCTGGCCACCGGCACGTGGCGAGGGCAGAAGGGGCCGCCCATCCAGGGAATCAACCCGCGTACCTCACTTAGTGACCCCAGCATCCAGGCTGGGCTTCTTGGGTGCTTGGGGGGCTCTGGCCTGGGGCCTTAGCCCTGGCTGGGTGCGGATGTCCCGAGGCCGTGTGGCTGGCCATGCAGGCCCTCGGGCCCCGTAGCCCCACCCATCCCCCCTCCCTTTTCCCACAGCAGGTGGCAGGGGTGTGGCTCTTCCCACCCCTGCATCCGACATCCTTTGTCACGGACTGAGGGGTTTTCTACAATGATCTCCTTCTCACTTTGTTTCACGTCTTTTCTCTGGACTCAAGGACCACTTTGACCCCCAGCTCTGCCTGCTGCTAGGGGAGGCGCCTGCAGCTCAGCCCTGCCCCCTCGCCAGCCTTCCCCTCCCCCCCACCTCCGGCTAGACCCATGGGGCCTTGGCTCACTACCCAGGGCCCTCTGATGCCTTCTGCATTCCCCTTCCCAGAGCCCTGCGGCACCGGCTGGGCCTCTCCCCAACTCAGGCCCTCGGCCAGGCCAAGGCCAGTTGGTTGCTCACTATGCAAAGACTGCCCAGGGAGGCCCCGTGGGCAGCAAGGTGGGTGCGGACTGGGCTCCCAGCTCCCTCTCCTGCTGGCTGTGACCCCTAGAGAGCAGAATCAATGCCTTCCTCTCTCCCTGCTTGAGCTCTGCCCCCGCCTCCCGCCCCACTGCCTGCATCAGGGCCTTTGCTGCGGCCTCGGCTGGCTGGCGGGACCCGCCTCCGTTGCAGATCACAGTTAATAAAGGGCCACTGGCACCTGCCCCCTCGCCTCGCCCACCTCACTCCGCTCTGTCTTGGCTGGGGACGGGGGTGGGGCGGTCTCTGCGTCCCCTGCTTTCCCCAAGGGGAGGCCCTGCGTGGGACAGCACCCGTCGTGCCCCCAAAGCATGTAGTAAGGCAGAGCCCAGTGCCCCTGCTGGCGGCCTCGTGGAAGCCAGGGCTGCTCTGATTAAAACCAACTCCTGATACCCCATTCCCTGGCCCTCTGCTCTCCTCTGGGATGGACACCAACTGGCGAGGGTGCTCTGGCCCTGGCCTTGTCCCCTGGGCCCGTCCCGTTCCCCAGCTCCCACCGTGTCTGTGACTGAGGATGTGGGGGTGTGGTCTGAGGTCTTCAGCTCGCTGCGGGGGTGGGGGGAGTTGGAGGGGGCGCAGCAGGACACACTACAGCCACCAGGTAGAATCATCCATTTTACTGCAAAGCGGGCCCAGGTCACTGAGTGCCCGGGCCTCGTCCTGCCCTTTCTCCCACTGGCCCTGAGCGAGGGGGGCTCTGCCCAATGCCTGCACACACCTGCACGGAGGTGTAGACAGACGTGTTGATGCTCGGAAACGTGGATGTATGACGCTGACACCAGACAAACACGCTCCCTTGGGGCGCCCCCCCCCACCTCATGCACGCGCGCACACTCCTGCATACGGGAGATGCTCCGTCACGCCCCGAACACGAGGATCCCGAGTGGTGGGGACACTCCCCTGCTCCCTGCCCCAGGCCTCCCTGAGACCTGTGAGGTCACTGCCCGGCAGGCAGCTGCGCTAAGGCCCCATGTGCTAGCGCCTGGCGCCTTCCCGCCCTCGGGCTCTGGTGCCGCTGCTTTTTGGGCCCCGGGTTTGGCTCGGCTGGCCGGCGGGGGCGGGGGGTGGCCCTGTGGGGCGGGACTGGCCAGCCCTGGGCAGCCGGGAGAGCCCACTGCCGCCACAGCTCCCAGGGTCAGGCCACTCGCAGGCTGGTTCAGGTGTCAGGAGTTTCCGGGGCCCACACCGGGCTGACCTCCAGCCAAGATCCCTGCCGGAGCCCCTGCGACATCATGGGAGGTGGAGCTGGGCCCCCGGGCGTTCGATGTCATGCCTGCAGCTACCCGGCCACCAGCCGGCCTCTGGCTTGGAGCGGGCATCCCCGTGGCTGCCCTGGGCTGGCCCCGAGCCCCACGGAGCTGGCGGCAGCACAGCAGCAGGGCGAGGGCCGCGGCATCCAGCAGCAGCTCCAGCATCTCCACGACTGAGAGGACACAAGAGCCTAACCACAGGCTCCAGAGGCTGCCCGTGGCTGAAAGCAGCTGCGGCGCATATGGGTGTTGCGGGCGGTGAGCGGCGCGCCCCGGGTGCCAGCCCTGCCCCACCCCCGCTGCTCGGCCCGGTGGCTCGCCGAGTAGACGGGTGTCCTCGTCCACCGTGCGGTAGTTGAGCTCCTGGGAGAAGATGTTCACCTTGGCCAGGTTGCTCCTGGGGCGGGGCACAGGCGAGAGGGGCGGGGCCATCCGTGGGGGCACGGCACCCACCTGGGGCTCGGGCTCCAGGGGCCTGGCCCGCCCTGCACACACAAGGCTCACTGTGGCCGCGGCTCCTCCCCGGGCGCTGCGGGGCAGTGTGAGGGCAGGGCCTCGGGGACACAGGTCAGTCCGGGGAGGGCTCTCTGCCCATGAGGCCTCACCCCGCTTCCGGGACTCACGGCTGACTTGGAGGAAGGCCAGCTGGAGGTCCCAGCGGAGAGCTTGCACGAAGACTCCCTGGGAGAGACAGACCCCGTCACATCCCTGCGAGGTGCCTCCGGGCGGACCCCACCCCGGCACTCCCCACTGCCCTGCAAGGCCGGGGGCAGCGGGAGGCGCAGGGAAGCCGGTGGGTCTCCAGGTCCTTGCAGAGGCGGCGGAAGCAGTGACCTGGGGAGGGTGTCATGGGTGAACCTGCTAGGAATGACCCAGCGGCGGTGGGGAGGTCTGCCCTTGACGGGGCAGCCTGGGACTCTGCCCCCCGCAGCCCATGCAGGCCGGCAGGGTGGGGGGCTACCCCAGGCCGGGTGCCGCACGGAGTTGCAGTGCTCAGGCCCCGTAGGCAGGGGTTAGAAGAAGCAGCCGCAGGAGCGGGTCTCCACCATCAGCGGCTGGAAGCAGGAGACCAGGCAGGCCTGGGGGAGAAGCGGGGAATGGAGCTGTGGGTCCAGGACCGCCGCCCCTTTCCCGGGCCTGCCGCCCGCCCACCTCCCTCCCACTGGCCTGTCTGCCCCCCAGCTCCCACTCCTTCCCTGAGCCCC
>NW_020174791.1:3653236-3660870 GCF_003031525.2 Neophocaena asiaeorientalis asiaeorientalis
CCCCCTCCTTCATGCCCCCCAGGCCCCGCCTCACCTGCCTGGTGCAGGAGGCGGTGTACAGCAGCTGCACGTCCACGCCCCCCATGCTGTCTGTGCAGTGCCCACAGGGGCTCCCGAGCCGGTGCCCCTTGTCCTGGGGGGAGGGGGTGCAGTTCAGTTCTGCCACCCTGCCCTGGAGCTCCCAAGGCCCCAGGTTTGGGCACAGAGGCCAGGAGCCTTGAGGCTGGGTGGCCCACCTCTCGGAGGTGGTCTCAGTCCCTGGCCGATGCTGAAGCCCCCCGGTGCTCCAGGAAGGGTGTGTGGTCACGCGTGTGGATCATGACTTTGATGCCGGCCTCCGTGGGCAGCAGAAGATCCTGCTGCTTCGCCCCGAGGGCCAGGCTGACCCCTGGGGGAGGCCGGGGGTGAGGCCAGGCCGGCCTGGACACCCCGCCCACACCCAGCCCAGGCTGGCACTCAGCGTGGGCGATGCTGGGGTGCTGCGCGGCCCAGACACCGTTGAAGGTGTAGCAGCTGCCGTAGCTGGGGTGGTGCGAGGTCTGGAAGTGTCTGGAACCAGGGGCCACGCTCAGACCCGCACATACCCCTGACCCATCACCCTGTTGTGTGCAGCCCCGGGGTTGCAGGGAGGGGACCACAGCTGCCTTATCTCTGGAGGGAGCCGTGGGGCCGGCAGACCACTGCATGGGGCGTGGCGGGGCGAGCAGCCACCCACCTGCACTCACAGGGCCTGGCGGTCCTGGCCGTCGTAGCGGCAGAAGACAGTGTCTGCCGCGGCTGCGGTGGCCGTCCTCGTGGGCAGCAGGCCCAGAACGTTCACGCGGTGCACGCGGTACCACTCCCGGGCGGCCACCACGCCGGAGGAGTAGGCCTGCTGGGTGCAGTCGCCACTGGCACTGTTACACTGGGCAGCACGGGGTCAGCGTGGGGCTCCGACCTGCCCCGTCCCATGCAGACCTCCCAGGGCTGGGACACTCACCAGTTTGCAGCCCACTCCGTTCTGGTCCCCCAGGGGGCTCAGCCTTGGAGGTGGATCCCGCGGTCCAGCTGGAAGGTGGGCTCGGGGCCCGGGGCCTCGGCCCCCGGGGCATCCACGCTGTCGCTGAAGTTGAACCCACACAGGGAGTAGATGTTCTGCCTGGCGAAGTTGTCCAGCGCCCGCAGGGGGCGGCGGGCTGGGTGTGGCCTGGGGGCAGGGCCAGGGTGGGGGGCAGCAGAGTCAGAGCCAGGCCCCGAGTCCCCACGACAGCCACGCACACTGCGGGGAGAGCCACACTGGTCGTCACGGCACTGACCTGGGTGTCGCGGAGAGCAGAGCGGCCCCCATCCCCCGCCATCCTCAGAAGCCTAGGAGGGGGTTCGGGAGCCGGGGGCTGCAGAGAGAAGTCAGATCCCCGGCCTGCCTGCCCCGCCCACCGTGGACCCCGCCACCCTCTGGCTCATTCACGGCCCCTCCCTGTCTTTGGAGTGTTGCCCTGCTCCCTTCTCGGGGGGCCTGCCCTTCTGGAAAGTCCCCTGCCACCCTCCCCTCCCCCTCCCCGGGCTGCCCAGCACCTCGGTGTCCCTCCGGGTGGCAGTGGTCACACCAAGATTCCGCCGGCTCTTCTTGCCCTTTAGCCTGCTCCCGGGGCTCAGAGCTGGGGAAGGCAAGTCGTCCACGATGGGGGCTCCCGCTGTGACCGCACGTGGGGAGGGGCCCCCAAGCGGGCTGCAGCCCTCACCGGTGCGGGTTCACGTCGCACAGGGTGACCGACAGGAAGAGCTTGCGCTGCGCTGCGCTCCGAGTATACGGACACCGTCATGATGACCGGGTAGCGCCAGTACTGCCCGAAGAGGAGTCCGAGCTGCCAGCAGAGCACGCCCAGGGCCCGTGTGAGCCGCAGCCCCCAGGACGCAGTCTTGAGGCGGTTCTGGCTGGAGCACACAAGGCGGATGGCGCCGTGGATGGTGCCGTTGGTGCAGAAGGTGGCGACCAGCTCCCTCAACGAGGCGCGCAGCTCCACCAGCCTCTCCCCACGCCCCTCCTCGGGCGGGGGCGGTGGTGGCCATGGCGGCAGCTGGGGGCACGTTTGGGTCCCCGGCCCCCCACCAGCTGCTTGGGCCATGGCTACAGCCTGAATCCCAGAAGCGAGCCTCAGTGGGGTCCCAGCCCACCGTCCGGTCTGACCCCACCCAGGTGTCCCCACCCTGGGCCACGCCATCAACTTCCATTCTCTGTCCCTGGGAACTCCCGGGACCGTCGCGTCCCTCAGCCTCCAGTGGCCCAGCTCGGCCTGCTGATGCCCAAGAGAGGCTCCATCAGAAGCTGGTCCATACTTGGGACCGACGCTGCGGCCCTCCCCTGTGATGACCGGCAGGGAACCAGGCGGCCTCCGCGGGTGTGTCTTGTCATGGCCAGAGCCGAGCCTAGGCGGTAGGGCAGGGACAGCAGGGGACATGGTGTTCAGGCCACGCCTGGCCTTGTTTGCAGGCAGGCTCGAGGCTGGGTGGGTCTCTGCTGCCATCTGCCAAGTGGGCCAGGGGCCTCTGGTGAGGGGCAGCCAGGTGACCTGCTCAGGGTGGGCCTAGAGCCCAGTGCTGAGGGTTGACGGGACTCTGGGCCTCAACGGCCTCCACCAACCGTCAGCGGCCAGCATGGCCACTTTGACTGGGGCCGATGGAGCCAGGCAGGTCTGGCCACATCTGGGCCAAGGGTCAGGCCTGTAGACTGGTGGGCGCTGCTGGCCTGGGGTGGGGCGTCGTCCACCGAGCTGAGTCCCCAGGGATGGTCCATTCGTGGGCCTCGGGCTTCCGGAAAAGTAGGCAGCAGGCTGATGGGCCAGACGTGGTGGGGATCTGAGGGCCGCAAGGAGGTGGACCCAAGGCCTGCCTGGCCCCCATTCCCACCCAGAGGCTCCAGCGTCCCGGGACCCAGGTCCCCCAGTGCGCAGGGCCGTGGAGCCCTGACCAGGTCAGGCCTGCCGGTCCAGGACACGCACTGAGTCACTGCCCGGGCCTACTGTGGACTTCCCACAATGTCCCCATCTTGGTCTGAATCGTTAGGCCTCTCACACTTGGGGTGCAGCCCCCTGGGTTCTGGCCCCTCCAGCCAATGGGGCCTGGGCTGGCACTTGGGGAGGGCGCTGAGCCAGAGGAAGGGCCTGGTGCATTCAGCTGGTACGTGCAGGCACCCTAGCGCCAGCCAGCTGTGTGGGGCCCAGGCCTCGGGTTTGTGGAGGTGGCCTGGCCAGGGGCACATGCCAGCACGGGGTGCTGATGGCGGGTCCCACACGGGACAGAGCGCTGCCCACACGTGTGTCCCGTGATCACACTGAGCCCTCACAGGGAAGGCAGGACCCTCAGCCCTGTGATACTGGCGAGGCAAAAGGGGCTCCAGAAGGTTCTATGGGACTCCATACCGGCCGCCTCCCACCCCAGCTGGAGCTGGCGGGGCAGGAGGAGGGTGGCTCTGGAGACCCAGGCACCTCCAGGGTTTCCTGAGACGGGGAGCGGGGTCCTGACACTGGGGCGGATGCGCTGGGGTGAGTGTGGGCACCGCGGGTCCCTGACGCCTCAGCTGCGGCAGGAACAGGGGTGCATGGCCCCTTCAGGCAGCACACGCACACACACACACACACACACACACACACACTTGCACGAACACACACTCCTCTCACACACAGCAAGCCCTCTGTCAGTGGGGGTGGCGTGATGAAGGTGTGGACAGGAGCCCCTGCCCTCTCACGTGGACGTGGCCCCTCCACTTCAGGCAGGGGAGACCCGGAGAGATGGCCTGCCCCAACTGCCCCGGTCACAGGCCACCTCGGGCACCCCTGGGACCTTGAGGCTGGAGCCTCCCTGTGTGGGTGCCTCCAACCTCCTGTGCTGGGTGGCTGCGACAGTGGCGGTGCTGGTGGCGGTTCTAGCAGGTGACAAAGCAGGCCGTGGCCCAACGCTGGCCAGGCAGCCTCCTATTTATAACAGGCTGGGCGTGGGACGTGGCGGTGGGGAGGGACCCAGCTGGGGGCAGTCACACCTGCTCTGATCCTGGAAGGGGAAGCCTTTGGCTGCAGGCACCGGCGTCTTTCCCCGGTGGGAAGCTTTCCTGCCCCGGTTCCTCGCGCCAGGCTTGGGGCCCTGGCCCTGGCTGGGGTGAGGGGCCCGAGGTTTCTGGAGGGCGAGGAGGGACCCCGCTGCAGCAGACCCTGCATGCCCCCTGCCCTGTCCACTCTCCTCCAGCCTGGCCTGCAAGGATGCCTGCTCACCTCCACCTGCCAGGCCTCTGACCACAGGTGTTTGTGGCCAAGGGTCGCTGGGCAGGGGCCTTCACTCCCAGAACACAGGGGTCTGCCAGGGCTGGCTGCCCAGCCCCTGGGACAGGCGGGGACTGTGGGAAGGAGCTGGGGCCCAGGTGGGAGATGGCGCCCACAGCTCAGCCTCCCAGGAGATACTAAGACCACGCACCACCCACGAAGATGGCACCACACCCTAGGGACACACCATCTCGGATGCTGAAACCCTCGGCCTCAGTGTGGTTGCATGAGGCCAGCCAGTGTGCTGGAGGCAGAACAGCCCCAGGGTGACACGCCGGGGGACCCAACATGGCTCTAAGATGACCCAGAGGCCTCGTCATCCCAAGTGACCGGACCCTCAGCCTGGTCCCAGGCTTGAGGGGTCGGCGCAGGCCCTCTGCCCCTCCCCACACAGGCTCTGGGTTCCAAATTGGTGCTGAGGACCCGGGCTGAGATGAGGGAGGAAGTCCCCACCTCCACCAGGCCCTTCTGGTGGGGCCTTGGCTCTGAGGAGGTGTGAGGTCACCAGCCTCGTGGCTTTGGAAGGAGGCAGATGGCCACAGGAGACCTCTGGGAGAGGGAAGTCACGCTTGGGGAAGAGCTGGCCCTGGACTCATCTGGGCATGAGTGCGAATCACAGCTTTGCCACTCATCGACTGTATGACGTTGCCCAAGTTACTCAACCTCTCTGAGCCCGTTTCCTCAGGTACAAAGTGGGATTGAGTTTCCTCGAGGCTCAGAGGTGAGACCAACTGATGTCGCTGGGCCAGTGTCAGAGCCCCTCCTTCCTCCTCCTGAGGCGGCCACCCCAGAGCCTGCCTTTGGGAGGGCAGAGACACAGACTGCATCCAGTGGCAGCGAGGCCAGCAGCCCCCTCCTCCCTTCTGGGCCCGTGCCCTCGCCTGCCTCACCAGGCCCCTCCAGTCCCCGGAGGAGCAGTACGTGGTGTCTGGGGTGGGACAGGGCTTCCCCAGCTCCCTTGACGGCTGTATGTTGAAAGGATTAGAGAAGGGAAAGGCGGAGGGCCCCCGTCCCCCGCCCTCTCCCCAGAAGGACGGCTGGCCCTAGCCTTCAAGTGGTGGCCTTCACCGAGGCTGGGCCTAGAGGCACCAAGGCGTCCCTTTGCAGGCCGGGGCTGCCCTGCAGACTGCGGGTGCCTGGGCTCCACCTCCACCCTCAGGGACAGCTCAGAGTTGGCCCTGGGGGAATTCCAGTGCAACAGACCTGAAGTCTGAGCTCATGGGCTCTGCACGTGTGTGCGGTATTCCTGGGGGGGTGGGGGCATCCTCCCCGCCCTGGAGCTGGACCATCTGGAGTCCATGCCCGCTGGAGGGTAAGGGGCCTCCTCAGTGCAACCGCAGAAACTCTCCATCCCCCGGGCATTGACTGCAGTGGCAGGCAGGGGCTCCTGCCACCACAGAGGGGGCTCCAGCTGGCTGCGGTGGGCAGAGTGCGTGACGCTGCCCGTGTGGGGCTCAGGGTCCGGCAGTGGGTCTGCCCCACACCTGCGCTTGAAACACTCTGGCACCTCAGGGTGGCCTCCCTTGTATAACTCTCCGTGAGCTAGAAACAGCTGGGCCCACCCTGTGTGGGGATGGCAGAGCCCGGGTTGGGGGGAAGGCGGGGGAGTGAAGGGCAGGCTGCGCTCTTTCCTGAGCGTGGCAGCAGGAGGTGGGGCCTGGGGACTGCCAGCCTCCCCAGGAGGAGGGCGGGCCAGCGCCGGGGGACACTGGGGGCCAGAGACGTAGCAGGCTGGCTCCCCACGGGCCGACTCGCCTGGTGCTGGGCCGAGGGACGACGGGCACTCCTTCTGCTTCTGCCCTGGGCCGGGGGCCAGCCCTGAAGTGGCCGCTCAGATCCTGCCTGAGGTGCCCTGGGTGGGCCAGACTCGGGGGTGAGCGTGGCCGCCCTCCCGCCCTCGGCCAGTGGCCACGGCTACACCCGTCAGGGCTTGGAGTCCACCGCCAATCGCCACGTGGTCAGTTACCCCGTTGACCGGTGGTCTATTCCGAGAGGCAGTCAGGGTCGTGGTCAGGGGTGAGAACTTGGGGTCTGAACCGCAGCTCTGCTGCACGGAGCCCTGTGCTCTGCCCAGCGACGGCCCCTCCGGATGGGTCCTGGCTGACGAGCACCACCAGCCTCACAGCCAAGCCGGCAATGGCACAGCCTGTGTGGGCACCCCCAGCCCCACTCACCAGGAAGGGTAGCGTGTCGGCCTGCCCAGCTGCCCAGCCCTCCCTTTTCCAGAACCCCACCTGTGTGCCATCCTCGCGTGCCCCCCAGTGTCCCCCAAGGCAGATGTGAGGTGCACACGGCACCTCCAGGCCCCGTGGTCAGGGCTGTCTTGATGCTGTCTCGGTGGCAGCACCCTCCGCTCCCCGCGGCCTTCCCTGGCCGCCCCACCGCCCTGCTCTGCCTCCCCCTCCCCCAGGGCCAGGGAGGGGGCCGTGGGAGCGGAAAGCCAGCCTCAGTGCGGCATCCACGGTGTATAATGACCTTATTGACGGGCTGGGTGGAAAATTCGGTCGGGAAACAGTGCAACACTTATGAGGACAGCTCTCCCCCTGGGCAGGGGCTGGGCAGCCTTCCCACGGCGGACTCCACCTGGCCCAGGTTCTGGCGGGGCTCCGGGTCCCACGCGTTACCGCAGCCACACAAGGCCACCCAGGACTCGATTCTCAGGGCCCCGGGTGGTTCGGTCACTGAGGCCCGGGGACGCACAGTGCCTCCCGCGCTCTCCTGTTAAATGGGCACAAGAACTGGGCCCCCCAGTCCGCACTGGGCCGATCCTTTGAAAGGGGGCCGGCGGGAGGGTCGGCGTCCCAGAGAAGTCGGGCGGGGCTCACGCCGGCACCGCGGGGGTCACCCTCTAACAGAACCTGTCTTCCCGCGGAAGGCCGGGGGTCCTGAGGAGGGGAACGTGCTCGGTGGGGGGCCCCGGTCCGCTGCGGCCGCTGACTCTCCCCGGGGCCGCCAGCCGGACAGCGCTGCGGCTGAAGGATCAACCGGAGGGCCGCAGCTGTCCGACCAGACGTGCAGAAGGGCTCGGGCCCCGCCCCGCGAGGCTGCAAGCCACTGCCCATGCGCCTGTTTCCGCTTCCTGGGGAGGTGGCGGCTGCGAGACGCAGGCGACGTCCGCCCGGCAGCCTAGAGAGGTCGCCCCCTGGCTAACCGCGCCCCGGAACCGGAAGCGTGGATAACCCCGCCCCGCGAACGGCCATCTTGGAAGCAGAGGCGGAGGCGGCGGTGGCAGCGGCGGTGGTCGGGGTCGGCTCGGTCCTGGCGCGGTGCAGCTCTGCGGCGCGGGCCCCACTCTCTCGCTCCCCGCTCTGGCCTCGAGCACGGCGAGCCTGAGCGCGGCGG
>NW_020174791.1:3661054-3663421 GCF_003031525.2 Neophocaena asiaeorientalis asiaeorientalis
GTTACACGGTTGGCGTCCCACGGAAAGGCCTTCCGTTAGTGGCACACTTGCGGCCGCCGTCAGGACGGGCCGGCGTAGAGCTTGGTTCGTAAACTGTCCTGGGAATCCGTGTTGGGATGGGGTGACTGCCGTCCAGCCCGCCGCCGCTTCATCCCCGAGCAGTTAGGACCCCAGACCGCCTCTTACGTCCCCCCAGCAGTGAGCGTGCCTGGTTGACGCCCTTGGGGTGGTAACTGAGAGAAAATCCGGGCGGTCAGAGTGGGAAGCTCCACGCCGGGCGGCCGGAGTGGGCCCTGGGCCGCCTCCTCGCCTGTGCACGCCCGCTCTCTCGTGTGGCCATGTGTAAGCGTCTCGCCCCTTTTCCAGTTAGTACCACTTAGTTGGTCTATGTTTAGTTCCCATCCATTCCCGACCGCACGCGGGCCCAGGCATGAAACACAGAGAGGTCAGGCCCCAGCCGGTGGAGGGGGCGGCGAGCGGAGCTAGTGAGGGCGGTGGTCGGGGCTCTGTTCTTTGGAGGTGCGGGGTCCTCGGTGTAGGCTCGTTTCCGCGGAGAGGAACTTAAGGGCCTCGCTTGATTGAAAGGTCCCGCGTGTTCGCAGGCACGTTGGATCTCGGCACCTAGAACTGGCGCTCAGTCATCCGCACACTTTGGCCGCGCCGATCTCTGGCAGGTGCGGGAGTGGCGGCGGGGCGGCCCCCATCAGCCCCGGGCCTCCGTCCAGCCTGTGAAGCAACCCTGCTGGTGAAGGGAGAGAATTCCGTGCGAGTCCCGGGCACGGGTGTGTCACGTGCCCTCTGGCGGGTCAGGCCAAGGTCTCGTGCCGCACAGTCACTGGAGTACTCAGCCGCCGAGCGGGAGAAAGGGGCGGGCGGCACGTCTGTCCCCGCGGTCCCGGAGGGACTTGTGCCCGAGACGTCGCCTCGGGCTGCCCGCCTTCAGCTTCTCTGCCCTGCAGTTTTGTGCACGGGCCCTGTTTCTTGTTCTGTTCTGTTTTTGAACGTCTGCGCCCTAGTTCCTTCAGTGTGACACGCCTTACATGCTCTCTCCTTGGGGACGTGGCCTGAAGGGCCCTTGAGGAGCGCTTCATGGCCTGTGGAGGCGCCTGGTCTGTGCGCACGGGCGGGTTGGGCGAGGCCGGCTCACCGGAAGTCACCCGGAGGGACCTGAGGGCGCTGCGCAGAGGGAGCCCTTTCCTTTGAGGGACCCGGTAGCTGGATTGTAAGTCGGCTTTGGAAGTAAAAGCGAGAGAAAAGTCCATTTGTGCCCAGGAGGGCAGGATCTGTTTTATTTATTTTCTGTGGCCGTGTGCTACCCTCTGTGAAGCACCCAGCTGGCCGCTTGACTGAGGCCCGCACGGCTGTATCTGAATTACCCAGTGAGCCGGTTTGTGTCTGCAGAGTTAACTTTACGGCGAGCAGTGAAAGGAAACGAGTCCTGGGTGGTGGCCCTACTTTTGGACTGTCGCTGTGTTTGTCACTACACATCGCCCTGGTCCCCTTGGCTTCTCCGGCCTTTGGGGCGGTGCTGCGGAGGGAGCGCTCCCCCCAGGCTGGTCTAGCCACCTGCGAGGGCACAACAGCCCGTGGCGTCTGCTGGGGCCTGGCGGGCACCTGTGCGGAGCGGAGCTGGGTGGCATGGAGGCGCTTGACCAGGGCCTTGGCGAGTTGTCTGCCAGTAGAGGCTGGAGCGGGAAGGGGCCGTGTGGCTGGGATGAGGACGGGGTCGGCTCAGGCCGTCTCGGGGGCCCTGGGAGTCGGGCGCTAGAGGGCGGTCTGGGGCTGCTCCTGAGAGCTCTTGGCAGGTGGTGGAGGTGTTGACGTTTATTTGCTTAGTTCTGGGTGCCTCCTGAAGTGCTGCGATCAGAATTGTGTGACGAGAAGGGTCATCCGACTTCAGTGAGCAGGATGGACTGAAATGGAGGGAGACTGCGAGCCGGGAGGCTGGGCGGAAGTCTCGAGGTCTCTGATGGACAGAGCAGCGGGCCCTGCATCAGGGGTGTGTGGTGGGGCTCGGGAGAGTGGGGGTGAATGGGGATCCGAGGTTTAGGGGCCCCAGAGTAGGAAGCAGGGCTGCGCTGTGATGCGTGTGGCGGGACCACTGCGGGTACCCCGGGGGTGCAGAGTGAGACAGCGAGCCCTGGTCGTCGTCTGGAGGGGAGGCTACTCTGAGGAGGATCCCACTGGGCAGGAGTCCATGGCCTCTGGTGCAGCGACGTGGGCAGAGGCTGATGGGAGGGAAGGGGCATACAGAGGCCCCGGGCTGAGGTGAGGCGGGGCCGGCCCGGTGCGGGGAGTGGCTCCAGGTGGAGATCCTGGCCACTGTCGTCCTGGTGCTGCGGTGGGACAGGTTTGGAACACGGGCAG
>NW_020174791.1:3663559-3670930 GCF_003031525.2 Neophocaena asiaeorientalis asiaeorientalis
CATCCTGAGCTGCACACCCTGGTGTGTTTTCTGTCTCTACCATGTTTTACCCCAGTGGCTTTCGCGCTTTATTTTTAGCAGTAGAACTTTTTTGCTTTTGTACCTTACGTTGTGAGAAATTCTGGTAGGTTAAGTGGATCGAGCTGGAGCCGTTGTGGTGCCCGTGAGAGTGGGGAGCCCTGTCTTGCGCGTCCCCATCCCGCCCTCCCTCCTCTGGGGCAGAGCTGAGGTGTCCCAGGGCCCCCTCAGGTCTCTTGCCTTGAATGATGCCTGCTCCCTCCTTCCCTGTCCGCAGCCTTCAGTGCTGTCCTGCGCCATCCTGTATGTCCCATGGTGTCCCATCCATCCTCTGCTGGGCCACCAGAGTGGCCTTTCTAACAGAAGATCTGATGTGCCTTAAGGTTTGGGCCTAAAATCCTTGTGGGCACCGCTTGATGCCCTGGCCTCGCGTCCCTGCTTGGCCTCATCGACCGCTGTTCACCGTGTTTGGCTCCTGCCGCGGTGACCCAGTGCTGTGTCCTGGACACGGGACATTTCCTTATCTCTGCCTGTCCAGCTGCCGCTTCCTGAGTCTCTCTGGGGTCCCCATCTCTCTCTCCAGTCCCAGAAAGAGGCTCTTCCTCTGCTCCTCTGTTGCTCCCACCCACCTGTGACCAGTGGTAGGTGTGCTGGAAAATGTTTAACAGCGGGCTTCGGTGGGCCGTGGCGGGGGAGTGGCACCACCCAGCACGGCACTGGGGAGATGCTCGCGTGGCAGGTGGTCAGGGCCTCCTCCCGCGACCCTTGCAGATAGAGCTCTCTCTCCCCGTGGAGGTTCTTTGAAAACAGGAGTGTGGCTGCAGGGTTTTTCTTAACCTTTCTGTCTGACGATGTCGTGTCAGCCAAGATGCTAGCAGGCAGACAGGAAAGGGGACTCCGCGAGGCCCGCGGGTGTCTGAGGGTTCAGGCGAGTCAGCGCGGCCCATGAGCCTCGACTCTGGGTGGCGGAGGCCGCCCCTAGGGAGGGCGGCAGGGGACGCCTCTGTTCTCGTCAGCATAGACCTTGTCTTCCACAGATGAGCAGCAACAGCGCTAAGAGAGCACCCACGACAGCGACGCAGCGCCTGAAGCAGGACTACCTCCGGATTAAGAAAGACCCCGTGCCTTACATCTGTGCCGAGCCCCTCCCTTCCAACATCCTTGAGTGGTAAGGCTCTGCATCCTCCTTCGCCCACACCACCCGTCACCCGGCTTCTCGGGCTGGGCTGTGTGGGCCGGATGGGCCATCTCGGCGCGGGGAAGGGGCTCCTGTACCCTTGGCAGGTGTGAGTGGACTGTGAGGCCTGTGGACGCTGCCCAGTTGTCTTCACGATGGGCAGCAGCTGGGGGTGTGGTGGGCTGTCCTTGACCCCTGCCTGCTGGGGCCAGAGAGAAGGTCCTTCCTGGGGGAGGCTTTGGGGCCTGCAGGCCTCACGGCTGTTGGAGAAGCTACACGTTTAGACTCTCCTCCTCTGCTCTTTGCTTCTTGGTGCTGTGAGGCGCCCTGTCTTACTTTGGCGAGTTGGTGACGGGGGGACGGGTCCTGATGCTCCAGCTCTGTGTTTTGGGAATATGCATTTCATAGTGACTGTCGCCGTGTTGTAGAAGAGCTGCTCCTACCAGGTTTGCTGGTGATTTTGTGAGAGACAAAGTGTAGGGCTGAAATATTAAGGAGTGTTTTCTCCTTGTTATGTTTTGTTCTTAACAAATACTTAAAAAATTTTTTGAAATCCAGAGAAAAGAGATCTGAGTTAAACAGCATTTTCCAGGTTGGACAGGTGTTTGAGGATTTGAGTCTGCGTTCCTCCCTTGGCTCGCAGAGAAGGGCCAGCACTGGCAGGTGGGGCGGAGGGTCTCAGGGGGGAGACTGGCCTTGGCATGTGGGGGAGGCATCAGTGTCGCAGCAGAGCTCTCCCTGTCCCCAGACGACAAAAACCAAGCGTGGCCCCCAGGACGTAGTTGGCAGGTGGACAGATGGGTTCCATGGCAGTCTAGGGGAACATCCTCATTGTGTGGGCCCCTGCTGCATGTGAGTCGAGTCGGGTCCTACGCTCCATCATTCGTTAGGAGGACCTGCTGCAAAGGAAGAGGCGCAGGGCAGAGTCCATTGGAGACCGGACACAAGCTTCCCCTCCCCTGTGGCCAGCTGTGACAAGCCCTGTGAGGTGTATCCACCAGGGAAACCCTTTCGGGACTGAGCACCAGGGATTTCAGTGGGGTGGGTCACGGGCACCTCTGCCTGGTGCCCGCCAGTGTTCCAGACGCCCAGCAGGACAGCAGGCTTCCCTTCAGCACTAAGTACGTTTTTTGCACAAATAGTTGAGATGCATTGGGGTGATGAGAACCCCTTGGAATCCAGTTCCCAGACGCTGGCTGAGGGCAGCAGTGTCAGGCCTGCTGCGTGGGCTCTTCTGCTCAGCTGTGGGTGTCTGTCGCTTCAGCCGGGAGAAGAGCGCGTTTTTTTGGAAGATGCCTGTCCTCCAAGCCTTCCTTGCTCTGCTGCCGCAGGGCTGCTGGGCGCTCTCAGAGCCCTGCTCACCGGCCCTTCCCGGTGTCCTCAGATTGGGCACGGGAATTGGGAGCAGTAACAAATTAAGGCCACGTTCCTTGGTGTGTTCCTGGTCTGCTGACACAGGACGACAGTATTTTTTGAGTCAGATGTTATCAGGCAGCAGGGGTAGGGGTTGTCGCCGCGTCCTGGTGGGAAGCAGTGCCCAAAGGGGCGGTTACTGACCTGTGCTCAGTGTGTCTGGTGTGGTATTTTTGGTTAGGTCTACTTTCTTCTTTGTGCTTTTCTGTCTTCTTTGAAGATTCATTAGCTCAGGGACTTCCCTGGCGGTCCAGTGGTTAGGACTCTGCGCTCTCACTGCTGAGGGCGCAGGTTTCAGCCCTTCATCGGGGAACTAAGATCCCACTAGCTGAGAGGTGTGGCCAAAAAAAAAAAAAAAAATTCATAAGCTCAAATGCTTCTTGACGTAGAGATGAAGCCTCGTTTATTCGCGTGGAGAGCAGAGTCCGTGGCGGCTGGTGCTCCTGGACTGAGGCTCTCTGCGTGTGAGGACTTTGGTGACAGTCACGGGCTGTCCCTGTCCCTCCTGCTGGAGGGCAGCTGCTCTGAGGTCGAGTCTGGTTCTTCCAGGACGTCAGGGCCGGGGACCCAGCCTCTGCGTGTCTCCAGCTGTTCCCGGGTTAGCTACTGCGTGATATTTCAGCATGCTGAAAAATAACCAGATTTCAGGTACGTCTCAAGAATAAATTGTGAAGTTAATTTTTTTTTTTTTTTTTGCGGTACGCGGGCCTCTCACTGTTGTGGCCTCTCCCGTTGCGGAGCACAGGCTCCGGACACGCAGGCTCAGCGGCCATGGCTCACGGGCCCAGCCGCTCCGCGGCATGTGGGATCTTCCCGGACCGGGGCACGAACCCGTGTCCCCTGCATCGGCAGGCGGACTCTCAACCACTGCGCCACCAGGGAAGTCCGTGAAGTTAATTTTTAAATCGTCAGTTGACGGTTAGAGAGGATTAGCTTTTTGCATATTGTGTTGTGGATATAGAAGTACTCTGTGGAAAACTTGGGAGACACAGCCTCTCTGATCCTGTTACAGAGCGGCTAACGTGCCAGCAGCTGGAGAAGCTGCAGAGCTGGGAGCTGGGTAGCTGGTCGGGTTCACCCTTCAGCTCCCCTACTGAGCGTCTGTGAACGTCTAGTTGCGGGTGGGCGCTAAAAACCCCGGCCTGGGAGTGACTCAGACTTTGGAGAACTTGCCGTCCCCAAAGCCAACTCATTTTCTTCCCTCCCTCAGGCACTATGTGGTCCGAGGCCCTGAGATGACTCCCTACGAAGGTAAGTCTTTGCCCTGAGTTAGAGGAACAAGTGGCAGCGTCTGTGTTCAGAGCTGCCCTTGCCTGAGAAACACCTTCTATTTGTAAATAACACTGTTTCTGGTTTGGATGTGCGTGAGGTAGACCGCACGCGTG
This sequence comes from Neophocaena asiaeorientalis asiaeorientalis, assembly GCF_003031525.2. NCBI lineage: Eukaryota > Metazoa > Chordata > Mammalia > Artiodactyla > Phocoenidae > Neophocaena > Neophocaena asiaeorientalis. Next base: position 3,667,553 of record NW_020174791.1, read on the forward strand.
TGGAGCCCCTTCTGGTTTCCTGCAAGTCATAGAGGGGTTTGCGCAGTTTGGTTTTGCCCATGTGCCTCCGTCTTCAGGGGCTGTTGTGAGTATCGAATTTACCCAGCCTCTGACGTCAGTGGGATCAGAGCTGAGAGAACAGACGGGGGAAAAGTAAGACTAACGTGTATTGTTGAAGGAAAGAAAGGTCATTTTCTGAGTGCTCACTCTGTGCTGAGTCCTCTGAGCTGAGGGGCGGGCCCCTGTGCGGGTAGGACCCTGAGGTGTAGGGGGCCGCAGGGCCTGCCGTGGTCAGGTGATGCTACCCAGCATCCTCTGGTGTTTGCAGACAGATCTCGGAGCTGTCGGTCAGTGAGCCTCCGGGGGCCCGAGGGGAGCCTGGCGCCAGCCTCCGGGTGGTGGAGCCTGGGACAGAGCCGTGGCCAAGTGGGCTCTCTAGTCCCTGGGTCTGATTTCGGGTGGCCGGAGCAGCACACTTGTGTCTTCCTACTGGGGGCTTGTGCATTCGATTCCACTAGAGGACCCATGCTACTGGGGAGGAAGTGTGGGTGCTCTGGACGCCCAGGAGTGTTGTGGGTAGTTGGGCAGACAAGTCACTAGCCTCGTGGGACTCTTGTGGCCCAGGAATCCCTGTTGGGGGATGACCTGCCCTGGGGAAACAGTGCGCAGAAGCGTATCTATAGGGTGGGCGTGTCATGACCGCAGGGTACCGGGCTCGGCGAGGCCGTCGCGTGGGGCCCCAGGAGAAAGGGCGAAGACAGGCCGCAGAACAGCCTGCACAGCTCATGTTAAAACGCTTAGAAACACACGATACGTTTTTAGCGAACTTGGACAGACGCCGAGAACGAGCAGTGTTCTCTCGCGAGTAGGGTTAGGCCTGGTGTCAGAGTTTCCTTATTCTTTGTGGTTTTAGTGTTTAACATACAGTAGAGAACACTGCTTACTAATTATGTGATGAGAGCCCCACACACACTGCGCCCAGGACCGCCAGAACTGTTGGTGGCGTAAGTGAGGCTGACACCTGGGCAGAGGGTAGAGGTGGCAGGGAGAGGAGAGGGCAGCCCCAAGTGAGCGGTGTGGTGGCTGGGACTGCAGGAGACCCCCGCCCACCCAGCCCCTCTGAGCTGGATGAAAGGCTCTCCTTTTCCAGACCCAACCTTGTCACTCTTGCTCTCATTTGCCCCATCTGTTCTCCTGTGTGTCCCTGCTGTTCCCGGTCTTCAGGCTGGGAAAGTCCTCATTCTCCTCGTAAAGCTTTCCTTCGGAGACCAAAGCTTTTCCTGCTGCCCTCCCCCTCCTCCGCTGCGCCCCGCCCACACGCTGCCCTTCTCCCCTCAGCACCTGCTGTTGTGCCCTCTCCTGATGCCTGTCCCCTCCTCAGCTCAGGGCTCTGCTGTCTGCAGTGCCATCCTCTGCTGACTCTGTTCCCATCAGGGTCTCGGAGGGACCCTCAGAATCGCCGCATCTGGTGGATGGCTCTCAGGCCTCAGGGTCTGGGCCTGTGTGGACTCTGGCTCCCTCCTCCTTTGCCCTTCTGACTTCCGGATGCTCTGACCCTTCCCTCCCACGTCCACATCTGTCTGGCTCCGTGTCGGTTGCCCGCTGACCTGGTCCTTGCTCTGGGCTCTGTCGGTGCCAAAACTGTGACAGTAGTTTCACAGTTCAGGTGGGCTTCCCGGTAGTACACGAGTGTTGATCTGTGTCTAGAGGTTTTAAAGCATCCCATTAAAACCCTAACAGGTTTTTGTAGGTGAGCACAGGCTTATTCAAAAACTCCTTCTAAAACTTATGGAAAGGCGAAGGACCTAGAATAGCTAACATAGTTTTTTAAAATCATAAAACTGGGGGAGTCACTGTGCCTGGTTCTGAGACTCTGCGGTGTCGTTGTGTGGACCGGATGGTGTGGCCGGGGCGGGTCCCGGGGTGGAGCAGGGCCCAGGGATCGCCCCGCACAGCTTCTCTGTCAGCAGGGCGGGGCTGGAGGTTCCTGGGGTTCCAGGCGCGGTTCTCCTAGGCCTCCTCCCGACCCGGTGCTCACAGTCTTGTCTGTCTGTCCCGGGGCTCAGTACCCGCGGACACTTGGAATGAAGCCGGAGGAGAGGCCCAGGGGCCTCTCACGCCCTCGGATGCACCTCCCGGCCCGGAACGGACCCTCTGAGGTTGGGAGTGTGTGCCTGGGTGCAAGGAGAACTGCAGGCCCCGCCACCGTGGACCCTGCTCATGGCTCTGCCTGAGCCCCTCGCTGTGCTCTGCCGCGCCCGGAGCCCTTGCCTCTGGGGACTGGCGGGTGGTGCCGACGGGTCCCCTCTGGATCAGCCAGGCGGGGTCGCCACCCCCCATCCCCCGCCCCCGACTGAGCGAGACGGACAGTGTCCCTGTGGTGTGAGCCCACTGCTTCCCGTCACGACCGCGCCACCATGGTCTTCTCTGGGCCGAGCGCCTGTTCCCATCTCCTGCGCTTTTTCCATTTGGGCTTTTCTCAGTACTTGTGGGTTGCAGGTGTGCTTCAGCATCGCTTCTAGAGTTAGTCCCTTGCTGGTGGGCTTGTCTGTGTGCCGAGCTGTCCTCACAGGTGACACTGGTCTCAGTCACCCCTCCACCCCCGACAGTGAGGGTGGAAGCGAGAGCACACCACGTAGCTGGGATGCTGCAGCCGTACAAGGCGGTGGGAGGCCTTCCCCTGGTGGGGTGCTGGAGCGGAGACCTGCAGGGTTGGGGGGACAGCTGGGAGTTCCATTGGGAGGACAGGGCAGCTACCCCAAGCCTCGCTGTACATGCACACATGCACAGACACGCACACGTCTCTGGGAATCCTGTGAAACGCACGTTCTGCCCCGCCGGTGTGGGTGGGCCCAAGGCTCTGCATTTCCAACAGGCTCCCAGGTGCTACCCTGAGAGCAAGGGGGTGAGGCCTCCAGTGGGGACGGGGTGGTGGGACCTGGAGCTGGGTGGGCAGGGATGGAAGCCAGGGGCCCGTTGAGGTCACTCCAAGCTTTGGGGGCTGCATCTGTGGGAAGGTGGGGCCGCTGGGATTTGCTGATGGAGTAGGTGTGATACGGGAGTAGGGGCCCCCCAGAGTTTAGTCTGAATAACTAAGAGGACGGAGCTGCTGCTTGAGGGAAGAAGCAGGAATTCCATCTTGTACCCGTCTGGGGCAGTGTTGCCGGGAAGGTCAGTACGCAGGTCTGGAGTGGGGGAGGGTCCGGAGGTTCCGGGAGGATGCCAGAAGGAGCCGGGCTGCGGTCGGAGGTCGGGCCTTGAGGAATGATTGTGAGGCCTGAGATGGGGTCACGTGGCCCAGCGGGGATGTCTGGTGACTTCAAGGTCAGGAATTTTACATAAAGGAGAGGGAGCATCTGGCAGGGCTTGGAGGGGGGC
>NW_020174791.1:3671017-3679616 GCF_003031525.2 Neophocaena asiaeorientalis asiaeorientalis
GGGAAATGATGGTGCGTTTGCCTGCTGCTGGGTGTGGTCTGGTGGAGGAGAGGCAGGTGGGGCAGCAGTGAGGGGACCGGAAGAGCTGCCACTTGCGGGAGTGGACGTGGGGCCAGCGAGGAGCCTGGAGGTTCTGTCCTGATGCTCTGCTCTCGGGGAGGGGGGGCACGCGAGGGTGGAGGAGGGACGTGTAGTCGGCAGTGGGGGTAAGGGCCCCCCCTAGGTTGGTGGTCGTGAGCCCCAGTGAGATGTGTGTGTTCCAGGGATGGTCGGCTGGTGGGTAGCGGGGCCGGGCCGGGACCCTGAGGGCAGTGAGGGCCTGTCGCGCTCTGAACAATGACAAGGCTCCTTCTGTGTTCTGATACAGGTGGCTATTATCATGGAAAACTAATTTTTCCCAGAGAATTTCCTTTTAAACCTCCTAGTATTTATATGATAACTCCCAATGGAAGATTTAAGTGCAACACAAGGTAAGGCGTCCAGGGTGCTTCTGAAGTGGGACTGGCGTCCTGAGGAGTGCGTACCCCACTGACTGGGTCCCTTTCTTCAGGCTGTGTCTTTCCATCACGGATTTCCACCCAGACACGTGGAACCCGGCCTGGTCCGTCTCCACCATCCTGACGGGGCTCCTGAGCTTCATGGTGGAGAAGGGCCCCACCCTGGGCAGCATTGAGACTTCGGACTTCACAGTGAGCTGGGGGTGGGAGGGGGGCAGTGCGGTTGGTCTCCACAGCTGCTGTCCCCAGTCAGGACGGCGACTCCTTGATATCGGGCTTTCATTTCTCTCCCGTTTTAAGTAGGGGTCAGGTCTGGCGTCATCAGTGGGTGATGCAGGAAGGTGACCAGCCCTAGGAGGCCACACGTCAGCTTGTCACGGGGAGCGTGCTTGTGGAGTCCTTTCCACACCAAGAAGACAGCAGCCCTCGACTGTCTGTCAGTGTGTGTTTAGATGTGAAAGAATTGAAATTAGCCTTCGGGCTGATATTTCTTCTTTTCTCTTCCTAGAAGAGACAACTGGCTGCACAAAGTTTAGTGTTTAATTTAAAAGACAAAGTGTTTTGTGAATTGTTTCCCGAAGTCGTGGAGGTAAGAAAGTGAAAGTTGGCCATTAGTTTTGCTTTCCCCATGTCAGGGACACTTTGATTCAATACTTTCCACAGAGAACATGTGCTCCTGTGTGCTCCTGTACTGCAGACCGGGAGTAGGGCGGGTGTTTGGGTACAAAGACCTGACCCTCTCCTCCGGGGTCTGGGGGTTGGATGGTGGGTTGGAGACGGGGAGAAGTCGGGGGAAGGCCGCTAGGCCTGTCGAGGTCTTGGGGGGCCAGGGGTGAGGGGCAGGGATGCTTGCTGGTCTTGGTGCCAGAGCAGACAACCTGGCCATGAACGGGAGGCTGAGCCACACGGAAGTCGGGGCCCTGGTGGTTCAGAGTAGCTCGGACCTGGCTCAGTCCTAGCTCGTGGGGCGTAGGCTTGGTGGTTTTGGCAAGTCATGTGGCCTCCACGTCTGTTAAACAGGATTAGCAGCGGCGCTGCCTCCGAGGGCAGTTGTCAGGATGAAACGTGCAGCCATTGCCCGCCGACCCTGCAGGGTCTCTGTGGTAGACCGCAGTCCCCTCCCTAGCCCTGAAGGAGCTGGCTTGTTTCAACCAACCCTTGTTTCTTGCTGTTTTTGTCTTAGGAAATTAAGCAAAAACAGAGAGCACAAGACGAACTCAGTAGCAGACCCCAGGCTCTCCCCTTACCAGACGTGGTTCCAGACGGGGAGACGCACCACGGCCAGAACGGGCTTCCGCTCCTCAACGGGCACGCGCCGGGCGCTGGGCCGCACCTCGCGGGGCTCCAGCAGGCCAACCGGCACCACGGACTCCTGGGCGGTGCCCTGGCGAACTTGTTTGTTATAGTTGGGTTTGCAGCCTTCGCCTACACGGTCAAGTACGTGCTGAGAAGCATAGCGCAGGAGTGAGCCGCCGCCACGACCAGCAGAGGTGGTCGGAAACGAGGGACGCTGGGCCCGAGCTCGACGTGGGCTGGCTGGACGTGCCGCCGAGCACTGGGCGGGCCTGCCTGACTCCTGGGGTTAGCTTTTTAAAAACCTTCAAAAGGAAAACACAAACCAAAGTGTGTAGTTGGATTTGGAGACGTGAGACTCCCAGCCCCATTCTGCCCTGGTGTCCGTTGGGGGCTGGGAGGCTCCATGTCCACGAGAGGGCCTCACGCTTTGGTTTTATAGCTTATCTCCTGTATTGTCTTTTGGACCTATTTTAGTAACCTGTTTTTCATTTTATTAGATTTGGTCACTTAAAAATATAAAACTTGATGCCTATCCAACACTCTGCGTGCGTTCTTAGTGTGGAGCTCTGACTCGGCAGGCAGTGCCAGGGGCCTGGCAGGGTGGCTGGGGGCCTGGCGGGGTGGCCCGGGGCCCGCTGGCCGGGGATAGCCATGGGTGGGTCAGGGGATTGGGCTTTGGCATTTGTGTTTACTTAGAGTGAAGCAGGTTCCTCCTGGGAAAAAGCACGCGTGCTCTGTTTTGCTGAAGTTGAGAATCTGCTTCCTTTCTGACCACAGGCTGTCACCGGGGCTGAGCTGTGCGTCCTGCGCGGTCGCGCTGCCGGCTTTCTCTCACCCCCATGGCTTCCTGCGGGCTCCCACTGGCTGCGCTAATGGAAGGAGGAGACCCCCGCAGCGGGCCTCTGGGTCCCACCCGCCGGACAGGCTCTGCACACGTGGGGCTTCCCGCACACGTGGTCCAGCTCTTTGGTTTGCCCTGGAGACAGGCTCACACATTCCCTTTCACAGCGGATCCGTGGCCGGTTCTTAGAGGCTGGCCGCCCGGGAAGGACACCCGGGTTCAGGGGCAGCGCTGGTGGGCGCCGTCTCAGACCTCCTGGATCGCCGACGTCTCCCTGTTCTCGTCTCTGCTAATGACATCCTGCACGGTGTTTGAAGGCGCCGTGTCCGGGCGCCACCACGCGACACCCTGTGACCTCACTTCGGAGGCCGGCAGGGAAGCCGCGCGCAGCCCGGTGTTGGTGCATCTTTCACGTTCTTTGTTTTGTGATCAATTTATTTAAAATTGCTCTTTGATTTACTGCTTGTGTGTATTCAACCCGCTCTTGTGAAAAAGAGTCTTTCATTTTGTCTTTGTTCCTAAATTTTGTGCTCTTGGGGTCTGTATACCACAAGTTCCTCTCCGCCCAGCACTGGGTAGCCCGTGGGCAGCTGGGTGTCCTGCGACCCACGGTGGACCCCGGTGGCAGGGCGGTGCTGTGCTGCTGGGCCCGGACCGCGACGGGTGCGGCTTTGCCAGGCCTCCCTCCGTCCACTGCTGGCCCGAGGGCGCGTCTGTGGAGGTTGGTGCCCCTTCCAGACGCTCCGTGTTTCCTGAGGTTCTTCGAAGGAGGAACGTTTGGGAAATAGAAATTACTTGACAAGTGTTTTTTCTTTTCTGTGTGTGAAATCTCAACTTTTAAAAACTTCAGTCAGCGGTGGGAGCAGATCTGTGCTGTACAGAGGCTCCCCCTGGCGCCCGTGGCGGCTTGCTGTCTGATGTGACCCCTGAATAAAAGATGACCTTGTCCTGTTGGGCCTGTGTCTCTCCCTCAGAAGGTTCTCCCAGGCCCAGGTTTGGGGTGTCACCTGGCAGGCGCAGCTCGGAGGTCTCAGTCTGAGAGGCTGTTGCGGCTCCCCCCGGGCGGCGGGCAGACGGCCTGCTGAGCGCTGTGCCGGGGCTCCGAGGTCCCGTCCTCCCCTGCAGAGGCGGTGTGTCCATGGTCGGGTCGCGGGCAGCTGGCCTGAGCCTCCCCACGGGCAGTCGGTGGCTGTGGCTGGGAGGCGTGGATGCCTCGAGCAGGCTCCCTTTGGCCCAGCCTCACTTGGGGAGCTGGGACCCACAGGACCCATGGGCTGGTGCCGGAGCCTCGCACAAGTGCCATGTCCACGTGGCCCAGGCCAGCAGGACACAGGTGCCCAGCCTGGGAGACGAGAGGTCTGTGTGGCAGCCCCCTGGCCGGCTGCTGGCTGCAGGTCACGTGGAGGGTCCCAGCGGGGATGGCGCAGCGGAGCCTTCTGTACCATGACCTCCTTGAGACCTGGGCTCAGCAGCCGGACACTCGACCCCCACAGTGAGTTCAGGAGTCACTGGGGCCGGCCGCTGCCGTCCTGGGAGGTGACCACCTCCACCTGAGCCAGGAGGGAGGGGCCAGGTGTCCTCGGGCAGATGCTCCTCACGTTGTCCCCCCCAGCTTGTGTCTGGGGCGGCTCTGCCTGTAGCTGCCGACTGTGGACGTGGCCTGGGGCCGGGGTCTCCTTCCCCGTTGTTCCTCCTGGAGTCTGCCAGTTGGCGGGGGGGGGGGGGGGGGTCGGGGGGGACATGCCACCTTCCTCAAGGCTGGGCTGCAGGCAGCAGGTCCTTGGCGGCCAGCCACAGCTCTGACGGCCCGTAGCCCCGGGCTGCACCAGCCGAGGGGTGGCTGGCCATGGGGGTCCTGCCTTAGGCATCGAGCCTCCACCCGGGCCTCCAGTGGAGCCTGTGGGTGCCACCTGGCTACAGCCGTCTTGCTGCCTGCAGCCCAGAGGTGAGGAAGGGCCCCAGCTCCCCCTGGGGACCCGCCCACTGTCACTTGCTGTCCTCTACTGGCTCGTCTGGCTGTGCACAGCTACTGGGGGGACAGTCCTGGGGACTGGAGAGCCCAAGGGGCCCGGCTGAATTGAGGGCAGCCCCTCAATAAGGGTGGGCCCTGTACCCCAAGAAGAGGAGGGGGCAGAAGGGCTCTGGGGCAGCTATGTGCCACACCTTTCCTCCGAGGTCAACCAGTCTCCCCTGCTGGGCCCGCTCACCCCAGGTCACCAAGGCTGGGACAGGCTGGGAGCCCAGTGGGTCGGCTGTCCTGCTTCCAGACCCTGCTCTTCCCGGGAGTGGGGCCAGTGCCTGTGGCAGCACCAGGACCCTAGGGTGGGGGCCCTGCAGCGGAGCCAGAGGGGTCAGGATCCGGGAGAGGTGGTGAGGAGAGGGGTCGTAGGAGGCGGCTGAGAGGCTGTGATGGAGTGCGTCCCGCCCGTGGCTTCGGGGCCCCGCCCTGAAGGGGCCGGGGTGGAGGCCGCCTCGCCCCTTGGGCAGTAGCAGTGTGGGTTCCGCCCCCATCATCTCCCGGGGCCACCCGTGAGCCCTCCCCCTTGGAGTCCGCCAGCTCTGGGGAGGAGGGGAGGGTTTATTTGGCGGCAGCGCTGGGCGGCAAGGGCACTGCTCACGAGGGAACCTGCGGGGACAGGGGTGTGTCCTCCCGCTTCCCTTGCTAGCCCGGCTCATCCCGCGCAGACATGCACCAGTGGTGGCCGGGCAGCCCTCCGGGCTGTGCTCCCGCGCCGGGGCTCTGAGTGCCTTCAGGCACCTGGGCTCACATCACTGAGCCGCCGCAGCCGACCCGGCAGCCAACATGCGCTGGGTCTGGGCGGCCGCCGCGGCCCTCCTCTGGCCACAGCTCACGCTCCTTGGGGGCGTGAGGGCCCGGCGGGAGCCCAAGAGGCCACGGAAGCCCGGCCAGCACCCCGCAGCCCCCAACGCCACCACGTCCAGCAGCGAGGGGCTACTGGGCTTCCCCAAGGTATGCAGGGTCTGGGCTCACGTGGGCGCCTTCCTCCCACCTGCAGGCTCTGCCCGCTGGACTCTCCAGGCCTCCCCTCCCCGTCGGGGAGCAGTGTGGATCGGGCCGGCCTCGAGGACCCTCTCTGGGCCTGGGGAGGGGTGGCGGCATGGAGGGGCTTCCCAGCGGGCTGCACTGCACCCTTCGGAGCCCCAGGGGCCATCATGCCCCGGGCAGCCTGCTGCCATCCGGCGTGACTGCAAAGGGGGAGGTGCTGTGGGCAGCCGGTTCAGAGCCCCTGCTGCGACCTGGGGTGCCCCAACTCCCGCCGCCGGTGAGGCCAAGGCTAGCCTCTGCCTGACGCGCTGCTGGGCAGCCAGCACCCCTTACGGCCTCTGGCATGGGACGTGCTCCAGGCCTGGGAGGCCCCCGGCCCTCTGAGAGGAGCTTCTTGTACCTGTCTCAGCCCTAGGGTTCCACCCTCTTGGGCTGGGGCTCCCCGAAGGGATCTTAGAGCTGACCCCAGCAGCGCAGGCCTGGTGGCCGCTGGAGTGAAGCGGCAGTTGCTGGGCCAGGCCCCCTGCCAGCCCTCGAGCCTTTGATCCTGGCCTCCCGCCTCCCGAGGGCGTCTCCGTGGCGGCCACCCCGGCTGCTCTCGGCCCACGGGGCCCCATTGGAGCCGGAGGCGCCGTTTTCCAGCTGGGTAGGCTGAGGAGAGAGACCTCCTCGGGCCCTGCTGCCAGGGGAGTGGGCTGCCAGCAGGTTCTGGGGCAGAGGCATGCAAACTCTTGAGCCAGGCTCCTGGGGGAGGTGTCCTTGGGGACAGTTCCTGCCCGGCCTGCCCCTCCAGAGCCAGGGCAGGGCCGTCTGGGGGCAGATAGGGGGGTGTCCCTGGCCACGCCACCCCTGCCACAAGACGGCCCTCCCCAGGCGTCAGGAGCCCTGCTCTTCCTGCTGGGGCTGGGCCCCTCCCCGACCTGCCCACCCCGGGTCCTCCAACATGGCTCGGGTCTGAGGCGGCCAGAGGAACAGGCGGACAGCAGAAGTGAGGACCCGGAACGTTCGGAAGTTCCTGGCTCCTCTCCCTTCCCTGGCGGGCCCCTCCCAGCTCCCCAGGGTAAAGGCCTGCCCTGGGAGCCTGGGCCTTCGTCGTGTTTGGCGCTGGAGGCTGACCGCTGGACCGGACCTTGGCCAGGGCCCCTCTTCGTGCCTGCCTGGACGGCTCTCCAGGAGTAGCCAGGGCTCCACTGGCCTCGTGGCAGTGGCTCTCTCCTGCCAGACCAGAGTTTACTGCGCTCCTGGCCACTTCAGGGACCTCTGTGTGAGGCTGGCACACAGACCTGGACGCAGAGAGGGACCGAGCTCCCAGCACATGCCCCTCCCCTGGCACGCTGTCTCGTTCTCTGACGCTGGGGCTGGGCGTGCCCCTGCCTCTGCTGCTGCCTTGCTGCAGAAACGGCGTAGGAGGGAGGCTTGCAGGGTCCGATCCTGGGCTGCCAGCTGGCACACCCGATGCCCAGCACAGAGCGGGACCTTGCCCACTGCCCCCAGCCTCACACGGCTCTGGAGAACTCACTCCTGCCCACCACTGCCTTTCTCAGCCGGGGCTGGGCCCCTGTCAGGACATGTGGGGCCCGGCCCCGTGTGCACACGGGCGTGCCCGTCTGCTTGGGAATGGTTGCTGCAACACAGCAGCAGACCCGAGGCTCCTGGACGTCAGGCCCTGGCCTGAGTCCTGGGGGTGGCCTGTGGTGCCCCGTTGCCATCTTCCTTGTGTCTGCCCAGGGCCCCGCAGTTCCCTGTTCTCCCCCGGGGGCAGTGGGGCAGGGCCCAGCGGGGCCTGGTGGTCAGCACTCTAGCCCTGTCCTCTGACCCTTCAGCTGCCTGAGGCCTCAGGGCCTGAGTTCACAGATGCCCACATGACATGGCTGAACTTCGTCCGGCGCCCCGATGACGGGGCCTCAAAGAAACGGTGCCGAGGCCAGGACAAGAAGTCGGTGAGCCCCGGGGTCTAAGCCCAGGATGGGGATGGCTGTGGGTCCCACCACTATCCTCATTTTCTCCTGCTCCCCCACAGCGAGGCCCCCCTGGCCCCCCAGGACCCCCCGGTGCGGAAGTGACCCAGGAGGCTGTGCTCCGGGAGTTTCAGGGGATGCTGAAGGGTAGGCACGCCCCGCCCACTCTTCTCCCGCGGCTCAGGAGGTCACCCTGGGGGTACCCCAAGCTGAGCCGAGCCGCCCCTTCACCCTGTCCCCGCAGAGGCTACCGAGCGTCGGTCCTCAGCGCCGCTGGGCCCCCCGCTGCCCGAGGGGACGGGGAGGTGGCTGGTGTCCGAGGCCTTCCACTGTCGGCTGAAGGGCCCGGTGCTGGTGGACAAGAGGACGCTGGTGGAGCTGCAGGGCTTCCAGGCCGTGAGTGGGCGTGGGGGGCAGCCCGGGGGCTTCCACTGTGGGTGCTCAGGCCCCAGCAGGGCCGGGCGACCCCGGGCCCATGCACGCCCCGCCGAGGCTCGCGGTGGGGTCCGGGGTGGTCAGGGGCAGGCACACCCTCCCCTCTGGAGGTCCTTGGGGCCCCGATCTGTGCCCAGAGGCCTGGGTGGGTGCAGATGCACGGGTCAGCCCTCTGCCTTGCGCACCTGGGGCCTCTCTGGGTTGGGGGCTGTTGGTCTCAGGCGCCTCCGCCAGGCTGGGTGTGGAAGGTGAGGGTTCAGACTCTGTAGCCCGCACCCCCCTGCTGTCCTTTCAGCCCGCTGCCCAGGGCGCCTTCCTGCGGGGGTCTGGCCTGAGCCTGGCCTCCGGTCGGTTCACGGCCCCGGTCACTGCCATCTTCCAATTCTTTGCTAGCCTGCACGTGGGTGAGCGGGGCCGGGCCAGGGTGCATGTGGGGCGTGGGGGCTGGCCTTCCGGGTGTGCCCCAGGCCCGGGTCCTATTGCAGAGGCGTCTCCTGCTCGCACCCTGACTCCCCTGGGGGCTGGACGGGTCCTCACGCCCACCCTCCCCAACCCGAGATCGGAA
>NW_020174791.1:3679652-3681232 GCF_003031525.2 Neophocaena asiaeorientalis asiaeorientalis
TGGGCCTGCAGGCTGCCCGGGCCGGGTGTCGCCTGGCCGGCAGCCGGGCCCTGTGGGTGGTAACGTCCACTGTGGGTGTCTGCAGGCGGGACAGTACACCTCCGTCTTTGTGGACAATGGCTCCGGCGCAGCCCTCACCGTCCAGAGCAGCTCCAGCTTCTCCGGCCTGCTCCTGGGCACGTGAGGGGCCGACGGGCCGCGGGGGAGCTGCCGCAACCCTCACCCCGCTGCCCTCCGGTAAACCTGGGGTCACAGCAATAAAGAGCCCCCAGCCCTTCCTGTCGCCTGGTCGCTGCGGCGTTGTAGGGGTGGGGGAGGGCGGGGGCAGAAGCAGCCGTGGAGTGGCCTCAGGACACCCATGGGTGCGGGCGCGGGCTTGGCCCTGGAGGTGGAGCTTCCGGCCGAGCACCCTGGCAGCCGGGGTGCGTCCCCCACGGCCCCTGTGCCTGCCAGGAGCCACGTTTACCTTGATGACAAGGACAGGTGTCTGTTCAGGACGCCGCTTGGCCCTGCCCGTGGCCTGGGACCACCCCTCCGCCTGCCCAGGGCCGGTCCAGCCTCAGAGGGTAGCAGCCCGTGGACACTCACAGGGCCTGGGAGACCTCGAGGCTGGTGAGTGGCACAGTGCGTGTCGGGGAGCAGAGGGCGAGGCGGGGCCCCCCGTGGGGCTGGTGGGGAGCAGACAGGTGTGCTGGCCGCCAGCCTCACACCCTCCAGACGCGGACGGTGTCCCCGCGGCCCGGGTGTCCTCAGCGTCCCTCATTCCCCCAGGGACCTTACTTCTCACCACCTTCTCCTTGGCGGCTGCCCCCCGCCCCCGGCGACAGGGTCAGAGTGGCCTGGACAGGCGGCTGAGGCCCTGCCTGTGGGTCCTGTGGATTCGACCCCTGCCCGCACCACTCAAGCTCAGACGAAAGAATGTAAATTGGTTGTGGACGTCCGGGTCTCTGCAGAGCTGCCGAGATACCATCGCTGGTTGGCACCTGGGCCCTGGGTGGGCGGCCGCACCTGGCCCCTCCGCCCATGACTGGGGCTTGGGGGTGGGGGATCAGCTCCGCCGCAGGGGGGCCCGGAGACCCGTCTCCAAGGCTGAGCAGGGAAGGGCAGGGGCTCGGGCGTCCGTCTGCCAGCTCGGGTTGGCGTGGGGAGTGGAGTCCGCCAGACCCTCCCTGCAGCCCGCTGGGTAATGAGGCAGGAAAGCTCTGGTGCCGGGAGGGCACCAGTGCGTGCAGCAGCGGGCGTGGCCACTGACCCGTCCCCACCTCTCTCCCCGCTCCCCCTGGGTGGCATCAGGGGCCCCGGGTCTGGGGGCGGTTCTCGGCTTCATGGCGCCGCCGGCCTGGTCTGAGAGGGATGTTCCCGCCGCCTGCAAGGGGGAGGCGTGAGTGGCGCACTGGGGTCTCTGTTGGGAGGTTGGGGGAGGCTGCGGGCCGCCCCCCATACCCCTGGCACCGAGGAGCCCAGGCCTCCTGACGCTGCTGTATGGAGCCCAGCTTGGCCGCAGGCACCAGTCTGTGTTCCCACCCATGTACAGGGCTCACTGAGGCGGTGACTGGTGGGACCAGACCACCCCCCCCCCC
>NW_020174791.1:3681247-3692087 GCF_003031525.2 Neophocaena asiaeorientalis asiaeorientalis
TCCGGTCCCCCCACCCCGCCCGGCCCGGGAGGGGGCAGGTCTCACCTCACCCAGACCTGCCAGGGGCTGTGATGACAGAGGTCGGGGCCAGGCCCTGCTGGGGCGACAGACGGGAGACAGGAGATGAGGAGAAGAGAGATGGAGAGGACGGACAAGCCGGCCGCCCAGGGCTTCTGCAGGCAGGTGGCCAGGGCCGGAGGGCCCGCGCCCGGCGCCCGACTCCACGCTTCCCGTCTGTCTCTTCTTCCTCCCGGTTTCTGCCCCTAATGGGAGGTCATTAAGCACTTAGCTCTAATTCCCTTGGAATGTGCCGTGTCCAGCTGGGCCCTGGCGCTGGGAGAGCCAGAGCAAAGACATGGGGGGCTGGGGTGGGCGGCAGTGGCTGCTATAGGCGGGTCCAGGGGCACGAGCTGGGGTGACCCTCAAAGAAGCAGGCTGTGCTCCCAGTGCGGACAAGCGGCCAGTGCAGGGTGAGGCCCCCAAAGGCCCCGCCCTGGACCCAGCAGCATCATTTTCTCTCAGCCCCGTCATCTCCTGAAGCTGGACCCAAACTGGGGTGTTTGCTAAGCTCCCTGGGCCCTGGGCCCTTACAGTCACACCCAGTCTGAGCAGGGGCTCCTGGGGTGGGTTGTAGCAGCTCTTGCCCCTCGGGCTCACCGGGGGTTCCGGGTTGGGGGCCTGGGGACGGGGCTCTTTTCCCTGTCCTGGACTCTGGGTTTGGCGCTGGGCGGCCTCAGCTTGAGCCCTGACTCCGAGCCCTGCTCTGAAGCAGTGGCAGGTGCTGGGCTGACCCCGTTGGCCCTTCTAGGCTCAGTTCCCAGAACCTCTGGCTGACCCTTCTGCCTGCAGCCGGGCCTGGGGACTTGCTGTGCTGGGGGCTCCCACGAGGGAGGACGCTTCCTCCTGGGAGCACTCCAGCCCTGGCTTCCCAAGCCCTGGTCCCTGGCCGCAGCCGGGCTGCTGCTGACTGCGCCTCCCGGCCCCGAGGCTGAGGCAGCCCTGGGGTGCTGCGGGCAGGTGTGTCCAAGTTGGGACAGAGCCAGGTCAGCACCCTCGGCCTGCTGTCCAGTTTCAGTGCAGACAAGAATGTGGGTCTCTGGCTCAGGGCAGTTCGAAGTTCTCTCAGGTCCGGGCGCAGCTGTCAGCCCCCCTCCCTTCCCCCAACTCTGCCCTGCAGGAGCTGGCAGGGGCAGGGGTGGCCCCTGGTCCCCTCTGTGGGCTGCGGATGGGACAGGGTAGGGCTGAGGCCAGCAGGATGGGCTGCCCACCTGGCCTGGGCTGGGGCTCCGGGGAGGGGGAGGCCCTCAGGGTGTGGCCAGGACACGCCGGCCCCCTGCAGCCCTTTGCGGCCGCCTGTGGCCGGTGCCCAGCTCGGTGTGACTTCGTCCCCTCAGGCTAGGCCTGGGCTGGGCGCAGGGATCTGCTCCAAGGGCCCCTTGGGCTGCCTCTCCCCACCGGGGCCCCTGTCCTTAGCCAGCCCAGACCCTCTGACTCCTGTGACCTGGGCCAAGGACCCAAAACGGCCAGAGGGTGTGTGGGTGTGGTGAGTGCAGGGGGCCCGTTGGGACCTGGGTGGACGTGTCCTCTGTGCGGCTGTGCACCTCTCCCTGGGTCTGCACGTACCTGGGCCCGCCGTGCTGACCCCGCGTGTCCCAGTGGTGGCTGCGGTGGTGACTCTGGGAGCTCCGCCCTGACCTGTGGTCCAAGTGGAGCCTCCCATGGTCCCTGGTGTCTGGATGACGCGTGTGGGGGTCTCTGAGTGTCCTCTCTCTCCGCCCTGCGGCCTGCCTGGGCTTTCTCGGCAGAGCTGAATCACCAGGACCCTCGGGAGTGAATACAGAGCAGGTGTCCAGGCCTCGGTGGCTGGAGACCCTGGCTGGCCAGTCCCTGAGCTCAGGAACAGCCACGGTCAGGGTCCTTGGCACTGGGGAGACCCGCTGGCATTGGTCCAGCTGGGGAGGCTTTCGTGCTGGACAGTCGGGCTGGTGGCCGCACAGCCATGGATGCCGGGTGGGGAAGGGCCACTGCCCAGGGCCTGGAGCTGGACTCACCGGGACGGCCGGGGACTCTGGGTGATGGGGGAGGGGAGAGGGGCTCCCGGCCCCTGTCCTGGGACCTGGCTGCACCCGGGGGGGCCCTCGCTCGCTCACTGGGCTCAGCCAGCGTGCCCTCTGGGCTCCGTGTTCAGGCCACTCCAAGCCCTGCATGACCTCGGGGCCCTGACCCAGGTCATCGAGGTGCTGGCTCTCCGGCCCGGCTGGGGAGCCCGCCTGGGTATTGGCAAGTCCCACACCCGTGCCTGGGTGTGCCGCCATCAGCGCGCCTGCCCCTCGGTGCATCTGCTGGGGTATCTTGTGCACGCGGGCAGAGCTGGCGGGGGCCGGGGCCGTGGGGACCAAGGGCCTGTGTTCGGGAGGATTTGGGTGCAGCCCTGCTGTGGGGCAGTGACTCACGGGCTCCTCTGGTGCGATGACATTGGTGTTGCAACAGCTGGCGTCACACGCACACCTGGGGCAGTGGGGCAGTGGCCGGGCCAGGAGAGATGGCCACCTGTGCCCGCAGCCCCTCTGGGCGGCTGGTGGGACCCGGGCGTGTGAGAACGGGACTGAGCAGGAAGGGGCATCACGGGCAGAGCTCCGCCTCTGAAGCGAAGTGTCTCCAGAAGCAACCCCTGCTGCTGCCCCGCCGCGCTGCCGCCCGCACCAGGCCCCACAGCGGGATCGGCCTGGCCTTCACTGTGGAGGCTGCCCGCTTTCGCCTCTGGGGCCGGAGGCGCAGGCTGGGGTCCGTCTGGGAACACAGTCAGAGGGCTGGACACGGTGACCCAGCACTGCTGGCCAGGCTCGAGCCTGGCTCTGGCCATCCGCCTGGCACTCTGCGCGGGACGGGGTGGGCGTCTGTAGCCGGGGGGTGCCGGGCCCCCTCGGGGGCTGGGCCGCTGAGACCCTCAGATGCCAAAGGAGGGAGGGGCCGGGGCTGGGGTTTTTCCTTCTCGGGTCACTGGGCCGGGTCAGGCCCTGGGTTAGTGGGAAGTGGGAGCTGGACGAGGGCCCTCCCTGGGCGCCTGTCCCGCCGGCAGGGGCGTGGAGGTTCGGTGTTTAGAGGACAGAGTCAACCTCTGTCCGGTCCCCATGGCCACTCTGGCTCCTGGCTCCTCCCCAGCCCTGGGCGTCACCCAGCACCGTGGCCAGCTGAGCCCTGCCCGGTGGACCCTGCTGGCCGGCCAGCAGGCATGACCCGGGGCCAGCGGCAATGGGGTACCAGCTCTGAGCCCAGGGCATCGTATGGTGGGAGGGTCCTTGATGTCCTGCCAAGTGGCCAGGTCAGAGACGGCCCCCTGCTAACACCCTTGTCCCCACTGCCCAGGCCTCCTAAGGTCCAAGGTCCAGCTGCCCACCTGGCCACCAGAGCCCCCTTCCCAGGGCGGGGGTTTGCTCTCGGGTAGCTGCCATCTCTAGGCTCCAGTGGAAACCCCTCTGTAGAGACCCGTGACCCTACCACTTCCTAGGTTCCCCCCAGGCCCCCACTTCCATCTCCTGGGCAGACCTCATCAGTCGGGTGGCATTGTCTGGACCCGGGGTGCCTGCTGGTGCTTGGGCCGGGGGCCGTACCTCTGCCCGGTCTTCTGACCTGGCCGACTGAGGCTGACATCCAGAGTGGGGTCAGGCCCTGCCCCAGCGTCACAGGAACTGCTCACCTTTCCTGATGTCACTCATTCCTCGCGTCCTGTTCTGGGGCTCCAGGAGCCGGGAGGGGTATCAGTGGAGACTCGGCCGTTGGCCACTGGCCTCCCCTGTGACTCCCACCAGACCCGGGCCCTGGGTGCTGTGGGCCCGTGGTGCTGCAGCCACGGTCTGCGGGATGTCCACAAGGTCACACTGAGGGTCTTGCTGGTCACTGTGGCCCGAGCAGAGGACTGAGGCTGGCCGTCTTCCATTCCCCTCCTGCTCTCCTCTCATCACCCATCCAGGGCCCCACGGCAAGGGAAGCTCAGGGTCCTTGGGGAGGAAGGGTGGGTTGGGTTCCTGGGACCCCCAGCCGAGGAGGGACCCTGGGGACGCGTGGGGCGGCCGGTTGCTGTTTGCTCTGGGGGATCCCTGAAGCGGTCAGCGCCGTCGGAGGGGTCGCCTTGCCGCAGTGTGGCCGTGGTGGGCAGTGCTGCCTCTGTGTGAGGCCATGAGGTCTGAAGGGGGGCGTGCTGGGGAGGGGTGGGGAGCCAGTAGCACAATCCACAGATGGGGTGGGGTTGGAGGGGGAGGGAACCGAGGGGTGGGGCCTGGGGGGCGCCCGCAGAGGCCAGGTGACGGGTGAGAGGTCTTCTTCCAGCCCCCAAGGCTGTGGGGACGGTGACCGCAGGGGAGACCCAGGCCTGGGGGCCTGGACAGGTGGGCGGGGCGGCCTTTCACCGCCTCCCTGGACTCATGGTGGGAGAGAGATGTTGGCTCAGCCCAGAGCGTGTTTATAAGAAGGAAGAAGAGCCCGCGCCCTTCGTCAGGCCCTGGAACCAGAGCGCAAGCACCAAGGAACGACTGGATGTGACCTTGACCTTGGGGTTCTCAAGTTGCTCTGGAGGGGGGCCCCGCTGGGGGCTGGGCAGCTGGCCTGCGTTAGGCCTGTCTGCGGCAGCTGCTGTGGGCTCCATGGGGCCCTGGATGGCAAGGGTCAGTGGTCTCACAATGTGGAGAGGGTGCCTGGGGCAGGGGGCCCGAGAAGAGGGCTGGCCGTCCCCGTGAGACCCTGCGGATACGGGGCTGAGACCCAGTCCACAGGGGCGCGGGGGGCTCGATGGATGGAGGGAACGTGGGGCCAGGCAGGTGAAGCACAGGCTGCGGGGATCCTGGCACGGCCACTGCGGGCCTGCCCCCAGGTGGCAGGGTCTGTGCTGAGCCCTGGGACGTGGCGGAGGCTGGGCTCAGCCAGTGGCTGAGGGCTCTGGAATGCCCCGGCAGGCGCCCGCCCAGCGCCCAGAGTTGGGAGGACCTGGCAGGTGGCGTCGGAGCTGTGCTTGTCCACAGGGAAACGGGGTCTCCCACGGTCTGGGGCCTGCGGCTGAAATCCAGGGCTCAGCAGACTCTGCGACTCTGGGTGGAACCCCTGCCGGTCTCTGGGCCTCGGGCCGGCCACCGGGGCACTTCTGGCCTGGCAGCTGCCTCGCTCTGGACTCTGCCCGTCGGCACAGGGCCTCCTCCTTCCTGGGTCTCTGCTTCCTCTTCCTACGAGAACACAGTCATACTCTACAGTAGGGCTGCACCTGCTGTGCTCACCTTAGTTACACCTGCAAAGACCCTACTTCCCAATCAGGGCACACTTGCAGGTCCTGGGGGCTGGGACCTGACACGCCTTCTGGGGGACACAGCACAGCCCGTAGCCGGCCCCTGAGAACCTTGACCACAGCTAAATATGGGCCCCACCCAGGCAGGTGGGGGGACAGAGAAGGTCCGAGGGGATGGGGCCACGTCCTAGGAGGACCCACACGCAGCGGCACTTCGTATCCTGAGGCAGCCGCCCAGGCCCATCCAGAGGACGCGGGGCTGGCTGAGCCTGAGCCATGGCTTCCGGGCACCCAGCAGCGCCAGCTCTGCCTCCCGGGAGGCGTCTTTCGAGCAGTTGGGCCCAGCAGGCGGCAGGCAAGGGGCTCCTGTTTCTCGGGTCGGTCTCACTCCTGGGGCAGCACAGACCCCGGGACAGCCAGGTACACAGGTGAAGGCCGGGGGAAGCGCGAGGCCAGGGGGAGCTGTCGGTGGGTGATCTGGACGGGCCTCCCCGAGGACAAGGAAGGGATGTTGCCGTGAGCAAGGGCTGGTGGAGGCTCAGGGAAGGAGTGAGCCTGGTGTGGAGGGCAGAGGACACTGCAGCCAGGGGCCCCGGAGAGCAGCCTGAGTGAGGGGAGGTGACGGGGGCAGCGGCTGCAGGGCCACGCACAGCCCACGACGCGACGCTCTGGCTGCGGGGCAGTGGCTGCAGGTCCCCCGGTGCCCTGCTGGCTCCTCTCTCTCTCTCTCTCATCTATTTAGTTTACTTTTTGGCTGTGCCGCACGTTTTGTGGGGTCTTACTTCCCTGACCGGGGGTGGAACCCGTGCCCCTGCAGTGGCAGCACGGAGTCCTAAACGCTGGGCTGCCCGGGAAGCCCCGTTGCTGGCTCCTCCTGCCCCAACTGCCAGGCTGGGCGTCTCTGAGGTTCCCTGCGGGCCCCCAGCAGCCCCACTGCTCAGTGGCTGGTTTGGAGGTGGTGAAGTGGGGCCAGCATCTTGGGGGCTCCTGCATTGCCCCCTCCCCATGTCTCCCTCCCAGACCCAGCAAGGGGCTTTCGGCATAGACCCCCCCGGGGTTACGGCACTTCAAACACCAGGGGTCTTTGAATCTGAATGTTTCTATTTTTTTTTTTTTTGGTACGCGGGCCATGGGGGATCTTCCCGGACCGGGGCACGAACCCGCGTCCCCTGCATCGGCAGGCGGACCCTCAACCACTGCGCCACCAGGGAAGCCCTAAATGTTTCTATTTTTATCATGTGCACATGAGGCTGGGGGACATTCCCAAGGCCAGAACTTACTGGCTAAACCTGGTATATACAGCAACACTGCGGGGTGGGCAGGGAAGGGAGGACGCCACCCGCCCCGGGATGAGTCAGGGGCTGGCTGAGCACGTAGGGACAAGGGGACAGCTGGGCCACTATCTCTTCCCAGCTCCAACTTGCACACCAGCCTGCACTGTAGGGTCCGGAGGCCGGGAAGCCCCAGCACCAAGGGCAGGTGCACCTCTGGGCTCACTTGAGGGGAGCCTCAGCCCCTTTCTGTCCTAGGGTCTCTTCTGGCAGCCATGTGTCCTGGGTGAACCCCTGGCCTCCACTGCGTCACTGGTCCTGCTAACTCAGCCCCACCAGGTGGACCCAGGATTTGGAGGTCTGGAGAGGGCCCACCTGTGGCCGTGTGGCGACCCCGGCAGTGCGGTGCCACAGACCACCCCCCATGCCTGGGCCTTCCTGGCAGGCACCGTGTCCTCTAGGTTCTTGGGCCCCCCGTTTCTCTATTTTATTAATTAGTGATATCGTATCGTATTTTTAAATTAAACTTTGAGTTTTGGGTCCCCATGGGCTGTTCACCACTTGAGGTGTCCTGTACCCTAAATTCCCCCAGAAAAGCCAGTTTGGTGGTCCGACTTCCCATCTCCTAAGGACCTGTTGCCTCCTGAACCCGGGACAGCCTGGGCTCGGCCCCTGGTCCACAGGGCACCCATGCCCAGATGGCGTGGACTTCATGGCAAGTGCCTCGGCAGGTGGGAGGTGCAGACCAGGAGGGCTGCCTGGGAGGGGGCGCCGTGGCCGGTCCACATGCAGGGGATGGTGCCAGCAGGCAGGGAGGGTGAAGGCTTGGCCCCCGCCAGGCCAGGAGAACCTGCCGAAGCGGACAGGGCAGGAGCAGAGAGGCAGAGGCTGGAGGAGGGCAGACTCCTCCAGGCCGGTGTCAGGCTGGGCTCCGTGACGCCCATGTGTGGCCCGTGCACTGGCTCCAGGACCACAGATGGGGTGGCTGTGGGTCCCTCTAGGAAGGGATCCTGGCCTTCAGCTCCAACATGCTGTCTGACATCTCCTCAACCACAGTGTGGACAGGCACCGTCAGCCCAGGGTGTGTGTGATGTTTTGAAATTTAATGTTTTAGGTTGAACAGCATGAAATTTCCACTTTTGTAGGTCAAAACTGGTTGCATATTGGCACTTTCACATGGTTCAACTAAACGCTAAAGCTCACAAGTGCCCCACCCCCAAGACAGGTGCCTGGAATTTTAAGATTTTTTACCAGGGGGTCTTGGACGTCGGTGCCCGGGAGGGATCTGAGGGTCCAGCGGCTCTGCCCTGGCCATGTGAGCCTCCGCAGGTCTTCCCATCACTCTAGGCACCTTATCCTGTTCTGAGAAATGGACATGTGTGCCCACCAATTCCTCCGATAATCCCGGGGTTCAGACGAGACATCCCAGGACCATCATCCCAGACAGTCAGCAGGAACTGGGTCCTGCCGTGGTCAGCATCCCTCAGCACTCACCCAGCGGAGGGCAGGGCCCCATCCAGCTCACCCTGGTGTCCCCAAACCTTCAGCCACGCAGTCAGTCCTGGCGCAAGGCTCACCACACCTCATAATCAGAGCCAGGTCAGAGGTTGGGGCCTCTGCTGTCCAGCCTCTGCCTTCTCAAGGCAGGAGAACTGTGGTCAGGTCACCAACCATAAGACTGCCCCCTTCTTTCTGGGCTGAGACCCAGACTTTTTATTTATTTATTTATGGCCGCCTTGGGTCTCCGTTGCTGTGCGCGGGCTTTCTCTAGTTGCGGCGGGCGGGGGCTCCTCTTCCTTGTGGTGCGCGGGCTTCTCACTGCGGTGGTTTCTCTTGCTGCACAGCACGGGCTCTAGGTACGCGGGCTTCAGTAGCTGTGGCACGCCGTCTCAGTAGCTGTGGCTCGCAGGCCCTAGAGCGCAGGCTCAGTAGTTGTGGCGCACGGGCTTAGCTGCTCCGCGGCATGTGAGATCTTCCCGGACCAGGGCTCGAACCCATGTCCTCTGCATTGGCAGGCGGATTCTAAACCACTGCGCCACCAGGGAAGCCCCTGAGAGTTCTTGATATTCTGCCTTTAGACAAAAATAACCAAACCTGTCACTATGGACTGACTGTGCCCCCCAAATCAGACGGAGGCCCCAATGCCCTGGTGCAGTGGCGTCTGGATCAGGGTCAGGGGGCCCATGAGGGGATTAATGCCCTGCTAAGAACGGACAGCAGAGAGCTCGCCCTGGCTCCCCGACCACAGCACGGCAGGAAGGTGGCCCTCTGCACACCAGAACGAGGGCC
Organism: Neophocaena asiaeorientalis asiaeorientalis; assembly: GCF_003031525.2. NCBI lineage: Eukaryota > Metazoa > Chordata > Mammalia > Artiodactyla > Phocoenidae > Neophocaena > Neophocaena asiaeorientalis. The sequence goes on from NW_020174791.1 coordinate 3,690,080, forward strand.
TTGACAGAACCCGACCACGCCGGCACCCCGATCACAGGCCCCCAGCCTCCAGAAGCCACAAGAGAGAGCCGTCTGATGTGTAAGCCACCTGGGCCAAGATACCGCTCCTAAAACGCACAGCCCGAGGGGGCTCGGGAATGGCAGTAAACAGGTGAGTCAGAGGCTTGTGCCCTCCTGTTCCTAGTGCCCCAGAGCCTGGGCTGCAGGCAGGTGGCAGCACAGCCCGGACCCAGACAGAAAATGCGAGTTCTCACACCCCCAGCCTGAGAAGGGCTCCCCGTTTCTCGGGAGCCACTTTATTTGACTTCTGCAATGACCACAGTGCTCACTTTTCACATTTAACGGGGAAAAGAGGAAGCCCCAACCTTCTGGGGACGTGCAAGGGTGCCACGAACTCCTGCTGTCCCCAAGGGGACATGCCACAGCAAGGCTGTCTCAAGACAGATTTTGGGAAACCTCGTCAATGCTTCCAGAAACACTTGCCCTGGGCGGCCGAGAGGAAGCCTTAGAGAAAATTGTTTTTAGAGAGAGACAGTGGGGTCGCCTTCCGTGTAAACAGAAGAGAGGCGGATGAGTTCTTCCATGTCTCAACTTTTAAGCAGCAATGCGTCTACAACTCAAGTTGGAAAAACTGATTAACCCACGAATTCCAAGTTCTCGCAGAAAAATCCTCTCTTAAATACCAAAATATATGAGACCCCCTCAACTCTCAACTCAAACGCTTATCTTCGCAAATTCACAAAATTTATAAATAAATAGCAGGCAAGCTCTGAATTACACGTACCACGAATTCACCCCAGACAAACACACAGACCAAAATACCACAAAAGCTGACTCACATAAAACGAAGTTAAACTCTAGACGTACGTGTGACAAGGGTTACCAGCAGGAGACGCAAGAGGTGACCTAACGGCATAGAGCAACAGTAACTTCTATAAAAGCGGTTGGGTTGCATCACATGGCGAGTCTCCAAGTGCCAGGGCCCAGTTAACAGCGGTCACAGCCCTCAGCAGGTGCAGGTGGATGGTCAGTACAGTGGAGGCAGGACACGACATTGTCCCCAGCCCTGAGGGGCGGGGAATTTTTCTTTGGGGTCATGTCCTGCAAGGCCTGTCAGCTCCATCCTCTGGCTCCTTGGTGCCGGCCTGGGAGAGGACAGTGTGTGCTCAGGCCCCGCGGGGCTGCCTGCGGACTCGCCCACGTCCAGGCAAAACGCTGAAATCCAGGGACAAGCCATTTCTGTCTGACAGGATGCTGGCCGCAGACGCAGAACAAGATGATGCCCTCGGGTAGGCTGTATGGGCGCTTAGCGGAGCCGGGGCTTAGGAGGTGTCCCCTGCTGCCTGGCATCTGGCCCATGGTCACCAGGTAAACTGGGTCCTCTCGAGGGCCGGCCTCATGCTAACGACCAGCCAGAAGCTGTCAGCTTCACCAGTGGAAAGCCGGCGGGCGGCCCCCAGTGACTCGGTCCAACCTCCACACACCACCACGAGCGGCAGAATGGCTGCGCAGGGTCGGGAGCCGGGCGTCCCAGCCCTGCACGGGGCGGTCAGGGGATGCCCTCCTTCCGCTGGCAGCACTGCGAGGGTGGCGCCGACCAGTCGTAGACGTAAGACAGGCGCAGCTGCACCTCCCGCTTGCACAGGCGGCCCTCGCGTGCCAGCGTCCGGTGCTTCTCTAGCATGTCCTCCAGGCTCTGCTTGTGCGTCACCAGGTACTGGTTATTGCAGCCGCGGGACTTGTACTCGGTGTCGAAGCGCGGGTCGTGCTCGCGCTGCACGTCCACCGGCGCCAGCCAAGCGCCCAACGACACGTCCTCGCTGTGCCACGCGCGCAGGTACTCGCGGCTGAGGCGCAGGTAGCGCACGAGGTCGGCCGAGAGCACGTACCCGCCGCCCAGGGCGTAGGGCAGGTAGTAGTCGCAGAGCTGCCAGGCGGCCTCGCGCCAGCGGCCCCCGGGCCGGACGCGGCCGCGGCCCGAGAAGAAGCCCCAGTAGAGGCGGCGGCG
>NW_020174791.1:3692662-3706048 GCF_003031525.2 Neophocaena asiaeorientalis asiaeorientalis
GGCGGAGAGGCCGCTTCCGCCCGGGGGAAAGATGGCGGCGCCGGCATCGGCGCGGGGAGGTCGCACCGCCCTGCGACCCGCCTCTTCCCGGAAGAGTGATGGCCGGGGCCTAAGAGGTGGCCCGTTGGAGGCGTCGCAGGCGCTCGGGTCGCGCTCGGTGGATCGTGGGTGCGGCGAGGGAGGCCGGTGAGTGAGGGTCCCAGGACGTGACAGCCCCTTCCCGGCCCCGGGGCGGCGGGAAGGCGGCGCGCTGCCGGCCGACGGGGCCTCGGGCGGCCGGCATCTGCTGCCGACCGGGCCCCTCGGATACCGGAGTCGGGGGTCGGTGGAGCCGGGTCGGCGGCCGCGGCCCCGCCGTTCGGGGGTGGGGAGGGTCCGAAGTCCGGGTGAGGCCCGGGACGCCCGGCTCGGCCCGGGGCAGTCGCTGCCAACGCCGTGTGCGACTCCTGAAGCCGAGGACGGAGCGTTTAGAAAAAGTGTTTGCGTTTTAACGACAATGTTCTGACTAGTTTCATCAGAGCGGGCACCAGGGCTGTCCAGGAGTCCGGGATGGGTCCCCCAGTCAGCGGGGCAGACCCTGCTCTGAAATCTCTTCCCCTGGGGCGGGAAGTGAGCGGCTGACTCCTGTGCTCACCACGGTACAGAAACGTTGCGAATGGAGGGGAGGAAGTGCCCGACCTTCTGATGCCTACACGGTTATTTTGGGGTTACTCTTTGTGCAAAATATTATGTAAATAACATTCCCTGTACTGTCTATCAAGATAAGCAGAATGTGGGATTGACTGTTCTTCCCAGAAAAGTCCAGTCCGTTCGGTGTTTATGGCCACCAGTCAGCAGAGTGGCGTGAAGGCCAGGAGAAAGTTGTCTTGGTTTGCTCGTGGGCTTGGGGAATATACGCATCGTGGCAGAGCAGAAAGGCCTGCTGTGTGGACAGTGTGATGGGTGCTGGGGCGGTGCCCTCAGAGAGGGACAAGTGGAAGTTCCAGTAAATGTGGTTCAGGGGACGGTGACCACGCAGAGAGCACAGCTGGTGGGTTCTCGTGGGTGTGGGGAGGGTGCAGGCCCTCACAGACACGGAAAGAGGGACGTAAGGCGGCCCTTCCGTGAGTTGCTCCTCCAAGGAATGAGCCAGCTGAGCTGGGAGAGCAGGATCTCGTCCAGGGGTCCAGATAGCACCTGGGCCCAGAAGACCTGAAACCGACGGAACGCGTCTCGGGTGATAGTAGAGCGAAGGGTCTTCTGTCTCGGCGCAGAAAAAATTCACTGAGCAGCAGAGTGACAGGTAAGGAAAGAGTTTATTGCTGTAGGACGCCTGTGAGAGATACAAGCGGGCAGGCGGGGAGCTCTGCCCTGAGAACTAAGCTACACTTTTATAGCGGAAGGAAAGTGGGCAGGGGAGAAGACCACCTTCTTCCTCATTCTTGAGTAGACGTCACCCTTCCATCACCAGTTCCTCCTCCTTGTCGGGCTGGGGAGTTTTCTTGTCCCTATACGGTCAGACTGGGACTGTCATGGCGCAGTGGAAATGAGCAGAAAGGCGGTAACACATGCTAAAATCTGGGAGATCATCTCCGGCTTCAGTATAGCGCCACCTTGTCCTTATATTTTTGTTTTGAGCTTGCGCAGAGGGGCGTGTCTTAGGAACCATTAACTTACTGACCTTACTGGGCAGGGTGTGGGTCTCATTCCCCCATTTTATCGTCTGGGGCATGTCTTGTGCTTAGTTGCATGGTTTGTTGCTAAGCAAGCCTGCTTTCTAGAGCGATCATTGACTTACAGGGTCTCCCATACGTTCTCCTTCGTGGCTGATCCCTTAGTGGGATTAACTGTTTAGGCACCGGCTTTGTCCCTTTACCCCGTCCTTGTCAGACCGACTGAGGTGTCCCCGTGCCAGGGGAGGCGTTGGTCAGGAGCGCGCAGGGTAGAGAAGAGGCATCAGAGGAGCAAGTGGTGACGTCTGCCAGCCGGGGAGGGCCTGTGGCCCTGGCCTTGGGCTGCGCTGCCAGCCAGCACGGGTGCCTGCTTGGCCTGACGGAGGGCACCGTGGTTCGAACCCCTTGTGCCTCACCTTGGACACCACCCTGGCCTGGGGGGCTTCCCTCTGCTGCTCCCTGTCAGGCCTGCTGGAGGGGGCCTCCGCGGCACCTGGGAGGGCCGGCAGGCGTTTGCTGGGTGGACAGGCTCCAAGAGGAACACGTTAAGGGCAAGAAGGTCCTGAGGAGCGCAGTGGGGAAGTGGGGGGGGGGGGCTGGAGGGGGGGCCGTGGGGGCGGGAAGGCAGGCGGCCCCGGGTGGGCAGCAGATGTGGGAGAGGCCGGGTGGCCGAGTGCTGGGTGTGAGCGCCTGTGGCCCTGGGGTCCCTGACGTGGACAGAGGGTGGCCTCGTTCCTTCACCGCCAAGCCCGGGCACGCCCAGGGTCACAGACTTCCTGGGCACTCTGGCCTTCTCGGTGTTCGTGTGTGAACGTGAGCAAGGATGCCTGTGTCTGTGTGTGTGTGAGCACACGTGGGCGTACGTGTGGGTGCGTGCCCGTGGATGTGTGTGCATTCGTGTATACGTGCATGAGTGCACTTGTGGATGTGTGCCTGTGTGTGTACACGCTGTGTTTACGTGTGTACATGTGTGTGCACAAGGGTCGTGGAGGGGGGGAGGGGGAGGGGTGGTGCCTTGCCCGGTGGGTTTGGGCTTCGCTGGCACCAGGCCCTCACAAAGCCTTGGGGTGGGGAGGCCGAAGCTGAGGCGGGCAGGTGCCTTCGTCAAGGTCCCGGAGCTCGTGAGTGCTGGGCTGGCATCTGGAGAGTGAGTTACGGTGACTCTGGGGCCAGCCTCCAAGGACAGCCGTGCTGGGGGCAGCTGCGGTGGGCCTGGAGAAGGGGCAGGGTTAGCGGTGCGGGGCGTACCTTGAGGCAGGGCCACCTCATCGTGGTTGGAGGAGGGAGTGGAAGAAGGAGAAAACAGGATGCCCAGCGTAGGTCCTGGAAACCAAGGACTTCTATTTCGTGTTGCAAAGTAAACGTCTCTTTAGAGGAGTGTTTGCTGGGGCTCCACCATCTCGTGGCTCTGCGCCCTCTTCGTGGGCCGTTAGGTGCTGGCTGGGACCGGGCAGCCTCAGGCTGGCCGCAGGCAGTGTGCCGGCTGTGGGGCCTCCCGCGTTGCCCTGGGTGGTAGGCAGGCTGTGATCACCACCTCCTCACCTGCCACCCCCCTTCCCCAGCTCCCGGCCACACTCGCAGGCCATCCTGCAGCGCAGACCCCGGCAGCCATGACCTCCAGGCAGGCTCCCCTCTGTGGCCTGGCCCCTCGCTGCCTCTGGCTCCTGGGGGCTGTCCTTCTGATGGACGCGTCCGCCCGGCCCGCCAACCACTCATCCGCTCGGGAGAGAGTGGGTAGCAGGGAGGAAAACGAGATCCTGCCTCCGGACCACCTGAACGGGGTGAAGCTAGAGATGGATGGGCACCTCAACAGGGATTTCCACCAGGAGGTCTTCCTGGGCAAGGACACGGACGGCTTTGAACAGGACGCGGAGCCCCGGAGGAGCCGGAGGAAGCTGATGGCCATCTTCTCCAAGTAGGTGCTGCTGGGGCCTGCGGGGGGGCGTGGGGGGCTGGCCTCGGCCTCCCTGTTGGTCCAGTCCTGGCTCTGCGTGGCGCCGAGGTGACGAGGCCCCCCTCGGTGACGTGCTGTGGAGGTGGTGCCGTGACACGTACTCCTGGGAAGTTGGCAGCGTGGGAGCTGCGAGGCGGCAGCCCTGAGCTGCGCCCTGTGTCCGGCGGGGGCTCAGAGGGCGTGGGGAGGGCTGCGTGGGGCAGAGGTGCCAGCACCTTGCTGCCCGTGGGACTGGTCGCAGTGCCAGTTAGAGGCAGGGCCCGTGGGCGCGGAGCTGCTGCTGGGCATGGTCGGCCGTCGGCTCCGCGCCGCCATCAGCGCTCCAGTGAGCGTGTGCGGATGGGGCTGTACTGTTCTGCTGGCCTGGAGCCACGACAGGTTGAGGTGATGGGCGGACAGGGCCCATGGGGCAGGTGGTGGGGAGGGTGAGGGGTTTGGCCCGGGGACACCAGGCGGGCCCGATGGGTCTGCTCTCTGCACGCGTTGTGGGTTAGGCGCCCGCAGGCCGTGGGCTGGTCCGGGGCTCTGCCTCAGCGCCGGCCTGGCAGGTCCCAGGCTCGGTACTGGCGATACGGTGGCCGCCAGGGTCATGTGCCAGGATGCACGATGGGTGGCTCTTGGTTCTAGAAAGGAGACTGACTCTCTCGTGGGGGGCTGTGCGTGCACACAGGGGTCACGCGGCCGGGGGACCAGCTCTGGCAGCGTCCCCGTCGGTGAAGTGGGGGACCACGGGCGGGGCGGCGGCCCCCCGAGGCGCCTAGCCGGCCGCCTGGCCCCCTGGATGCGCCCTCTTCAGTTTGAGGAACTGATCGTTGTCAGCGGCTGAAGTGACCGAAACCTCGTCCGGCGCCCAGACCTCACTGTCCCGTGAAGCCGGGAAGGAAGCTGTGAGCGGGGCCACAGGGCACGTGGCTTCTTCCAGGGATCAGCAGGGCAGCCGCGTGCACCAGGCCGAGGGGACCCCCGGAGTGGGGAGGAGTGGCGACAGAGCCTCCCTCACAGCTGCTCTGGGAGTGGGAGTGGGGTTCAGGTGTGGAGAGCAGATCACCGGGAAACGCAGAAAACCGGGCCCTGAGGGGCAGGGCGTCCCGGGCCGTTGCAGCTGCGCTCGGCTGCATCCGCCCATGTCACGTGTCTTCCTTATACGTCCCGTGTCTAGCAGGTTTGTCATCGGGGAGCGTCTAGCCCGTGTTCACCTTCTCAGTCAGACCCCCCCAGAGCCGTCCCGCTTGGAGGTGCCACCGTGGGCCCTGTGGGGCCCCCTGCCAGCTGCTGTTGCCTCCCCTGCACCCCGCCCGGGGCAGATCAAACACGTGCCTCAAGGCCTAGTTCTGGACAGATAGAAGTAATGTTGCGCAGCACCTCCCGAGTGAGCTTTTTATTCTGGAGTGGTTTTGGGTTAACAGAAAGATGCAGACCGAGGCACGCCGGAAACTGAGGCGCGACGGTGCTCCGTTACTGTTCCCCGCGCTCCAGGCTGCAGGTCACGCGCTGCCGCAGGGTCCTCTTTCTGCCCGGGGTCCCATCTGGGAGCCTACTTTTTCGTGACCTTGACGGTTTGGGGGAGGACCACTCAGGTGTTCTGTAGCGTGTCCCTGATTTGGGCTTTGTCTGCTGTGTTTTCTCCTGGTTAGACAGGGGTTGTGGTTTATGGAAAGAAGACCCCAGAGGTGAGGTGGCGCTCTCGTCACATCACATCAGGGCACCTGACGTCCGCACGACATCACGGGGGCTGTCGGCCTGGTCACCTGGCTCAGGGGGGATCTGCCAAGGAGTGTCACTCCTTGTCCTGTCCTCCCGTCTCTTTGGCAGCCACTCAGAGGGGCAGCCCACCCTCCCGGGGGTGGGAGCGAAGCTCTGGGGAAGACCCACCGTGTGGTCTGGAATCCCGTAAGGAGGATGGACACGTGGGTGTCGTCTGCGCTTTGGTGGGGACGCAGCTCCGCGCTGTCGGTTTGGCTGCCCACCTCATTCCAGCCTTGGCCGCCAGGACCTTGTCGTTGCCCACCCCTCCTACCCCCCGCCCCTTGTTGTGAGCGCTTCCTTCCTTTCTTGCACTGCCAGCCACCCCAGCTTCCCTTCATCTTGTTGTGTTCCCGCCTCAGCCCTAGAATCACCCAGTTCTCCTGGGAGCGCTGGTTCGTTTCATGGGAGAGTGGGATTTAGAAACCAGGACCCGGCAGCGGGTGTGGGCGTTGCTGCTGGGGTGTCCTCTCCTATGTGTGTGTGTGCCAGCCCGTGCATAAATGTGTGTTCTGACCCGTGTCCACTGGTGTGCACGAGCCGTGCACACACCCACATGTGCACGTGAGTGTGTGCAGAGTGTACAGCTGCCGGCACACCTGCACCTACAGCTGTTTCTTTGTCTCGCTGGCTGTGTTTGTGCGAGTAGACAGGACTGTGCTCCAGTGTCTGAGCTCCAGTCCTGTTACCAGGGACTCCTCTTGGGTCCCAGGTGTGTGGGTCTGTGGACCCCGTCCTGCGGCAGGGGGGAGATTTGTTCCCCTCGCAGTGGTCCCGAGACGGATGGGGTAGTGACACTGCCCAGTGTCCTCCCTCATTCCCCCACTGTGCCCCCCACATCCCCCCGACGTCTCCTGCGTCACCGTTGGGTGGGATGTGTTGCCGTTCGTGGTGGTTTTGTGGCTGCCTGCAGAACCCCTGTGGCCATCCTTCTGTCCGTACACCCATCTGTTGGGGTGCTGGAGGCCTCGCCTGACACGTCTCGTGGGCCTGCAGGGTGGATTTGAACACCGACAGAAGGATCAGTGCCAAGGAGATGCAGCGCTGGATCATGGAGAAGACGGCCGAGCACTTCCAGGAGGCCATCGCGGAGAGCAAGGCGCACTTCCGAGCCGTGGACCCCGATGGTGACGGTATGGCCAACCTCGCCCTGACCCTGGTGGCCTGAGGCTGCTGGCGGAGGGCGGTGCCTGGAGGTGTGTGCGGGGGCGGGGCTCCAGGCCGAGGGCCCAGGAACGAGGAGGTGAGAGGCAGGAGGGGCCTGCAGGTGCTGCCAGGGAGACAGACGCCAGCTTGCCGTGCAGGTGGGGACCACGGGGCTAGGCTCTGTCGTGAAGCTTGGAGCCGTGTTTTGCTGCCCCTGCCTCTACAGATGCCCTTAGCACCAGGATTTTGGATTGATGGCTTAAAGTAACTAGATACGTCTGTTTAAAAACGTTCAATGTTGGGACTCCCCTGGCGGTCCAGTGGTTAAGACTCCTCACTTCCAACGCAAGGGGCTCGAGTTTGATCCCTGATCGGGGAACTAAGATCCCACGTGCCCCACGGCGCGGGCAAAAAAAAAAAAAAGCGTTCGTTGTTAAACCTCCTAAGAAGCTGTCTTGCTCTTTCAGGCCATGTGTCATGGGATGAGTACAAGGTGAAGTTTTTGGCGAGCAAAGGCCATGATGAGAGAGAAGTTGCTGATAAGATACAGAATAAGTGGGACCTGAACGTCGACGAAGAGAGTAAGGGCTCGGCCTCCCGTGGCCAGCGTGGCGCGCGTGACAGCACAGATGCCGGGAGGGAAGGGGGCGAGGCGGGTGTGGTCACAGCCGGGTGCTCCCGCGGGGCCGCTAGGCAGAGCCCCCAGGACCCCCCAGGTGCTGTGGGTGGTTAGGTGCAGCCGGCGGCCTCAGGTGGGCTTGAGCTCCGGGGAGGAGGTGGCGGAAGCACCGGAAGCAGGTCTCGGCTGGGACAGGTCCTCAGTGCCAGATGAGGTCCGACCCCGGGAGTCGGCAAGGCCGGTGGGGGCTCCTGCCTGCGGTGCCTGGAGGCCGCAGTCCCAGCCGGCTCTCCCCTTAGCTTTTCAGAGACATTCCTTTAAAAACCCATCTCCGTGGTACAAAATTTGACACCTTTTAGCTGAGTTCTGAAGCACCACTGAAGAGTTCTCGTGACCTTCACTGGTTACTGTCTCCAGCTCTGTGCCATCCCGTCCCTCCCGGGGGTTCGTTCGCAGCCGGGTGTCGAGTTCAGCTCGTTGGGGGCTTTGTCAGAGCGCCGTGTGCTTCCTGTGTTCTCCTGTTCGGTCTCTACTGGGTGGGTCGTCCCTGCCATTGTCATCCAGTGTGTCGTTTTCTCTTGATGGACACGTGAGTGCCGAATTTTTACTGGGACGTCTCTGTACCTGCGATGCTACCCTGTTTGTCTCACGTGCACCTGGCCGTCAGGGTTGCGTCATGGCCTCCTGCTGGTGTCTGTGGCCCTTCCCGCCTCTGCTTTGTGACGGCTGCCGCTGTGTTCTTTTGGTCCAGGGATGTTCGTTACTGTTATGTCTGTAGATGTGCTGTGGGCGCCACGGTTCTCTGTCAGGGTTGGTGTTTTTAGCACTGGACTCTCTCGTCTGCCATCAAGGTTGCAATCTGCGCCTTCTTTCTCTGTGCACTTGCTCTTTAGTTTTTAATTCCGAATTTCGCTTGTTCCCTGCTGTGGTGCAGGGAAGCCATTGGCTTCTGTATGGCAGCCTTCCGTCCTGTAGCCTTGCTGTGCTTGCTGAGTGGCTCCAGGAGTTTCTTGTCGATTCTTTTGGGTTTTCTACATAGGCGATCGTGACATCGTTGAACAAAAACGGTTTATTTCCTCCTTCCCAATCAGTGTCTCTTTTATTCCTTTTCTTGTCTTAGTGCATCAGCTAGGACTTCCCAGTGAGATGTTGAAGAGCAGTGGTGAGAAGGGCCATCCTTGCTTTAAATCTGAGTTTAGTGGAAAAGCTTTGGCTTTCTCGCCATTATGATCTTAGCTGTGGGTTTTTAGTGGATATTCTATATCAAGGTGACGAGTCCCCTCTGTTCCTAGCGTGCTGAGAGTTTTCGTCATGAATGGGTGTTAGATTTTGTCAGATGCTTTTTTGCATCTATTGATACGACCACGTGATTTCTTTTCATTAGCCTGTTGACGTGAATATCAGTTGAATTTCAGACGTTGAACCAACCTTGCCTACGTGGGATAAATCCCACTTGGTTGTAACATGTAATTGTTTTTGTATGTCGTTGGATTTGATCTGCTAATATATATATATATATTTTGTGTGTGTGTGTGTGTGTGTGTGGTACGCGGGCCTCTCACTGCTGTGGCCTCTCCAGTTGTGGAGCACAGGCTCCAGACGCGCAGGCTCAGCCGCCAGGGCATGAACCCGTGTCCCCTGCATCGGCAGGCGGACTCTCAACCACTGCGCCGCCAGGGAAGCCCCTGCTAATACTTTGTTGAATGTTTTTGTGTCTATAATCATGCGAGACATCCGTCTGTAGTTTTCTTGTGTCCTTCCTGCTTTTAGCGTTAGGACCTCAGAGGATGAGTTAGGAAGTGTTCACTGTTTCTCTCCTCTGGAAGAGATTGTGGAGATTGGTATGGCCTCCTTCCCACATGTTTGGCAGAATTCACCTGTGAACCGCCCTTGAGACTTGGTTTTTCCAAAGCATTTTGGTTTTTTATGGACTACGTAGAGGTTAGCTTTATATTGTGAGCCAGTCTGAATTTCTTGGTAATAGATGAGTTAAGCTCATTTCTGTTTCTATTGATATTTCTTTTTTTTTCCTTTCATCTTTCCCTCTGCTAGCGTGGGATTTAGAGACCCCACTTTCCTTTTCTCAGCAGTCACATGACCCTATCTGGTGGCCTGACAGGTGTGAATGGGGCACCCAGCTTTCCAGGTGTGCCCATGGGGGCTGCCCATTGTGGGCAGGGGTTTTGTATCTTACAGCTTTACTTTTTTCTTCTCAGTCTATCGTTGACCGTCTAAGTCAAGACCATTTTACTCTGCTCTGGGCAGTATAGAGGCCTCCTTCCTAGTTTGTGTGGTGTCACCCAGGATTTTGATTCTGCTGGTTTTTATTTATTTATTTAATTTATTATTTTTGGCCGCGTTGGGTCTTCATTGCTGCGCACGGGCTTTCTCTGGTTGCCGCGAGCGGGGGCTGCTCTTCGTTGCGGTGCGCGGGCTTCTCATTGCGGTGGCTTCTCTTGTTGCGGAGCGCGGGCTCTAGGCACGCAGGCTTCAGTAGTTGTGGCGCACGGGCTTAGCTGCTCTGCGACACTTGGGATCTCCCCGGACCTGGGCTCGAACCCGTGTCCTCTGCATTGGCAGGCGGATTCTTAACCACTGTGCCACCAGGGAAGCCCCTCTGCTGTTTTTCAAAGCCTGTAAATAAGATGTTATTTTTTTCCTGAAATGGTTGTTGGCCATTTTTATGTTTGTCTCCATTTTGTGTTTCCACTGTTTGTCCTGGGTTCAGACTGTCCCCTGAACGTGTCCTTTAGAGGTGTCTGGTGGGGGCCCCTGTCCTCCTCCTGCCAGCACTGGAGATTTAGCACTGGCTCCTGGGGTAGCTGCCGGCCGTCTGTGCCTGCTTGTCTGTCCTCAGCGCCCTTTCCCTTGGGTGTGTGTGGGGTCAGGACGTGTTCTTCCTGGATCTAGAGCTCATGGTATCTCCATCCGCCCAGCCCTCACCTCACTCCCGTGTGTTCATGAGTCTGGGGCGGGGGAGGGGGGTGAGCAGCTCTGGGCGATCAGAAATGAAAAGCAGCTTGTCGAGGGTCCCAGAGGAGGGAGAGTGTGGGGGAGGGCTGAGCTCATGTGGCCCCCCGGGGCCGCCGTCCCCTGTGCCGCAGGCGGGGTCCCTCCAGGCCGCCTCCAGCTTCTGGTGCTGCCAGCGTCCCTGCTTGTGGCCACTGCTCTCCAATCTCATCTCCTCTTACACAAGGACACCGGGGCTTAGGACCCACCTGAATCCCAGGTGGTCTCGTCTCAAGATCCTTTACTAATTTCACCTGCCAAGACCTTTTTTCCAGATCAGGTCGCATTCGCAGGCTCTGGGTAGACACGGCAAGGCAAGCCTATGCCCGTCCCACCACTCCTGTCCCTGTGGCCGGGCAGGTAGGCAGTGGGCGATCCTGTAGTTGCCACGGCTCTTCTGTCCTTCTGTCAGAAGGCACGAGGTGTGAGGCCACAGGCATTGTGTGGGGCTCTCCCTGTCGCGACCGGGCCGGGCCCGGCGTCCCTGTTCCCAGCGGGAAGCTGGAGTCGGGCCCCGGGTGAGGGTGCGGATGCTGCGCCGGCTTCTCCCCGCTCCCTGGCTGGACACCCAGCTCGTCAGCGACCACCGGCCCCAGGGGCCCCACGCCGGGCCTTCCCACAGTGGCAGGGGTGGCGGGGATCTCACAGGGGACGCGTGAGTCATATCTGGAAACTGAGTTTTCCCTCAGAGCCCTGCCCGGGACAGTGCACGGGCGGAGACGGAAGGGAAGCAAGTCGTGCCTTTGTTCCCACAGAGCCGGCGGCCCGCTTCCCGGGAACGAGCGGGGGCGGGGCTGTGTCTAAGGAGCTCTGTGTCCACTGTGTATCTGCGCCCCAGGGGGCTGAGGACCCCTCCGAGGGCCAGGCCCTTGGCCCCGCACGCCACCACATCCTGAGCTGGCCCCCCCTGCACTCGGGCTGCGTGTCTCGGAACTTTCTGGATGCATGCAGGGGTCCCGTGTGCGTGGGTCCTCACGGATGCGCGTCTCTCTCTCAGCACAGGAAGTCCTGGAGAACCTCAAAGACCGCTGGTATCAGGCGGACAACCCGCCCCCGGACCTGCTGCTGACGGAGAGCGAGTTCCTGTCGTTCCTGCACCCCGAGCACAGCCGCGGCATGCTGCAGTTCATGGTCAAGGAGATCATCCGGGACCTGGGTGAGGCCCAGCCGCGGAGGTCAGCACGGGCCGGTCCTGGGCTGGGTGGCCCGCGGGGGCTGTATGGCCGCTGTTTGGGGTCAGGCCGAAACCGCGCAAACTGAAAACCTGGCAGCAAAGCCCCGTCAGTTGAGTTTTCTCCGGAGTGGCCTCAGTGGTCCCGCGCCCGCTGGAGTCTTGACGTCTGCCCCCGTGTCCCGCAGACCAGGATGGTGACAAGAAGCTCTCGCTGTCCGAGTTCATCTCTCTGCCCGTGGGCACCGTGGAGAACCAGCAGGGCCAGGACGTGGACGACGGCTGGGTGCGAGACAGGAAGAGAGAGTTCGAGGAGCTGATCGATGCCAACCGCGACGGAATCGTGACCGCGGCGGAGCTGGAGGTGGGTGTGGGGCCCGCTGCTCCGGGAAGCGGGGTCGGCCTGGCCGGACGCTGGGGCGGGAAGGCTGCGCGCCGCTGGACCCGCCTCCTGCCTCGGGAGTGTCTTCACTGGTGTCGCGTGTAGGTGCTGCGTGGGGCTTGTTTTTCCCCATTGCTGCATGAGTCATTTCATTTTAGCCGGAGCTCTCTGATCCCTGCTGATAGCGGCGGGACCCCCGGTTCGGGAGCTCCTTCCCCTCAGCACTGCCACCCCGGTGGCCGAGCCGGTCCGTGTGCGTGTGCCCTGCTCCAGGGCCAGCCTTCTCCCTGTCCTGCCCTTCCGTGGGCGCGGTGCTACCCATGCCGGTGAAGGCTGCGTGGCTGGATGCGGGCTGAACGTGAGGAGATGCCTCCGGCCTGGGGCGGCATGGGCTGTGGCGGGGCTGAGCCGGGGTCCTTGCAGGACTACATGGACCCCATGAACGAGTTCAGCGCCCTCAACGAGGCCAAGCAGATGATCGCCGTTGCCGACGAGAACCAGAACCACTGCCTGGAGCCCGAGGAGGTGCTCAAGTACAGCGAGTTCTTCACGGGCAGCAAGCTGGTGGACTACGCCCGCAGCGTGCACGAGGAGTTCTGAGCCGCCGACTGGAGCCCTTCTGCCAGGGGCACCGGCCGCATCAGGGCCTGCGGGCTGGCCACACCGTGGGAAATACGCGGCTCCCGCCGTTTCCTTGAACACTGAAAGATGAAGGCTTTGCTGGAAAGCAGCAGCCGGCGGCTGGGGGGTCGGCAAGGGGCCGTGAGAGCCGCCGGCACTGTGGCGTTCAGTCTCTGAGGAAACGCTAATACTGGTGACAGGAATCACATTAATTGACTTTGAAATATAGTTTCCTTTTTCTCCCAGCTTCATTTTTTTGGTGGGAAAAAAACACGTAGACGATACTTCGGATGTCTGTGGCCAGGCGGCTTCCACTTGAAGCTTTGCGGTGGGCGGTTTGGTTAGAGCAGGGGCTTGCTAGCGCCGGTGGTCACCTGCGACACGGGGGAGGATGACACGGGGCCGCCAGGCGGGACGGTGTCCTGGTGGGGGACGGGGAGGGGCCGTCTGCAGGGCGGGAGTTGGGGATCTGGGCTGCAGATTTAAAGTCAGGAGCTGGAGTCCACGCCTGGGTGAGGCCACCTGGGAGGGGCTGGGAGGAAATGGGAGTTTGGGGTGGAGGGGGCTCTGAGGACGAGCCCTGGGCCCCCAGGGCGCGGGGCTGGGAGCGGAGAACTGGGGGAGTCCCCAAGAGCCACCCAGAGTCCTGGCCTGGGGCGTGGTGGGGGGGCGGGGAGGAGCGGCCTGGGGGGTCAGGAGCCGCTGGCGGGAGGGGTGAGACCTGGTCCCCCCGGCCGCGGTCCCACCACCACACCGGGCCCTTCCCCCGGGGTTGGCATGCCCGCTGGCTTGGCTGGGGTGCGGGCTGGGGGGGTGTGGGCAGTGAGAGTTAAGTGACAAGGGAGGGTTTCCACTCTACGTACGCATGAACCTGGCCCCCCGCCGGGCCCCCCTCAGAGCCCTGAGCCGTGGCCCATGGTGCCTCGGTGGACGGCTCACCTGGCCAGGGGGTCCGCACGGGCCTTTGAAGGCCCTGCTGGGGTTGGAGGCTCGGGCGGGTGGGCAGAGAGGCTGCCCGGAGCTGCCCACGTGACCTGCTTCCGAGCAGCTTCGGGAGGGGCCATCGCAGAATCTGGGCTGGTTTCCAGA
>NW_020174791.1:3706160-3709848 GCF_003031525.2 Neophocaena asiaeorientalis asiaeorientalis
TGGCCACCAGCAGGTGGGACGCTGGGACAGAGGTGCGGGCCGGCCCCCGTGCGCTGCCCGGAGTCCGGGCCTTGGGCAGGGGGCGGGCGGCCTCCCCTGCCATGGCCCCCGTAAGGCGTGGGGTGCTGCCCGCCAGACCCCGAGTTACCTCCACCTCAGCAGCTATGGTTTGTCTTAAAATAGTTTTTCTCACCGTCAGTGGGAGCCGGGGCACAACACGTGCAGGCACAAGTGTGCACAGCAGGCTGCCTGGAGCCCTGCCCCTCCCCCATGGACCCTCCCTCTCTTTGGAGGCTGAGGGCTACGACCCTGCGGTGGCCCCTGCCCGCAGGCGGAGCTGGCTGGCGGAATTTCCCGCAGGTGGGCAGGGACCCCCACATCCTACCTGTGCCCCCAGGAGGTGGGGGGTTTCCAGCCACTGCGGGAGGCCTGCACCCCCCACCCCCCCACCCCGCCGCCAAAGCTTCAGGTTAACCATTAAGCAGATAATCCTATCTCGTGGTTCAGATTTAAAAGCACCAAAGACTTACGGCCTCCCTGCCTCGGGCCGCCAGGATCAGAGCTTTGCATGAGAGGGAGCATGTACACACGTGTGTGCATGCACGTGTGCATGTGTGTGCATGGGCACCTGTGCTCCTCCCTCGTGCCCCACGGAGGGCCGGCACAAAGGCCCTCCCCACCTGTCCTGAGGACACGGGAGCTCTCTTTCCTGTCCCAGTGGTGCTGCAGGAACACCCTAAACCTGGGGTGGGTGTGGCGCAGGGAGAGCCTGGCATGGCCTCCAGAGTTTTTAGGGAGATAGCCCCTGCCCGGCCAGGGGGCAGAGCGGAGAGTCTGTCTTCACGGGATACCCCGCCCCAGGCACATGCCCAGGTGCTCATGGGAGCAGCACACACACATCCCGGCATGTGGAGCCAGCGCCACACACGCATGCTGCACACACGGCTGGCGCACGCTCCCAGGCACACGCCACCCCCAGGGCACCGGGCAGGGCTTGCCCAGCAGCACGTGTTCAGTGTGCTCGGGTGGCTTGCAGCACAGACGTTTACCCTCTGCTAGTCCTGGAGGCTGGACGTCCAGAGACCGAGGAGTGGGCAGGGTTGGTGTTTCCTGAGGCCTTTTTCCTCCCTGTGTCCTCACATGGTCGTGCCCTGTTCGTGTCTGTGCCCTGCCCTCTTCCTCTTGTAGGGACACCAGTCACACTGGATCAGGCCCACCCTGTGACCCCACCCAGGCTTTATGGCCTCCTGAGAGGCCCCGGTCTCCCAGTACAGCTGCACGGGGATCAAGCTTCCACATGTGGGTTTAGGGCACTAACGTGGATTCAGTCCCAGATGCCTGCTGTGTTCAAGGATGCTCAGCTGCTCTCTCCCTCTCACACCAGCACACACCCTCACGTGCTTGCGCACTCACTGTGGGCACTGGTCATGAGGCATCTGACCCACCAGGGCTGCTGGCATTGGTCCGAGCTAGTTTTGGACACTTGGACCAGTGACCATGCTCTGGAGCCCTGGACACCACCAGCCCTCCCCCTGCACCTGATGCCTGACCCAGTGTGCTGCCCTGGCTCACCCATGTGCTCTGGGCACCCTTTTGTGGGGCAGGGGTGAGGACTGGCCTCAGGGTGAGCCCCCTGCTCCTCTTTAGGGCTCTGCCCTGCAGAGAGGGAGGCGCCCAGGAGGAGTGAGCCAGGTGGAGGGATCCCAAGACCACCCCGGTCTGGGCAGCTTGGCCAGGCTGGGCAGGGCAGGGGGACAGCCAGGATGCCTGGCCGAAGGGGCTCCAGTTTCCTGTGAGACAGGAGTGGGAGGGGTCCAGGGGGAGGGGTCGGTGCAGACCGGCTGGGCTGGAGGACCTGGGCTGGTGGCCCTGGCAGGGGTCAGGGGGCTGCGGGTCCTCACTCAGGCCCTGGATCTGCACACTGCAGCTGCTGGCTGGGCCAAGCCTGAGGCCTACGGCCGTTATCGCAGGGTTGGGGGCCTTGGCGCCCAGGGCAGAAGAGAAGCCCAGGGCCGGGACACAGGCTGCCTTCCAGTGCTTCCTGGGGCCTCCTTCCTCCTGGTCCCCTCCTCCTGCCCTCCCCACCCCTCCCCCGCAGCCCTTATAGCCACATCCTGCAAGGAAAAACCCCAGACTCCCGAGCTGTGGGGCTGAGAGCAGCCGAGAATGCGCGTGGGAGCCCAGCCACCCAGGGCGCCGGGCTCGGCCTTCCTGCTCCTGGGGCTCGCGCTGGGCGCTGCGGCCCAGCTCAGATGTGTTGGGGACACCTACCCCAGTGGCAGCAGGTGCTGTAAGGAGTGCCAGCCAGGTGAGTGGCCTGGACGTGGAGTGGGGGAGGGGTGCCTACAGGGACCCAGGATGAGGAGACGGGGTCAGGGGACACAGGGACCCACAGATGGGGTCACGTGGTGAGGCACCGTGGGGCGAGCGGACTTAGGGCAAGTGGGTGACCTGGAGCCACGCCTGGGATGGGATGGTGGGCCAGCCAGAGGCGGTCGGGGGCTGCTGTGGGGAAGGCCAGGCTGTGGGGAGCTCTGAGCCCGGCCTCCCGTGGCAGGTTATGGGATGGAGAGCCGCTGCACCCGCGCCCGGGACACGGTGTGCCGTCCGTGTGAGCCCGGCTTCTACAACGAGGCGGTCAACTACGAGGCCTGCAAGCCCTGCACACAGTGCAACCAGAGTGAGCACCGCCAGGCGCCCCGGCCCCGCTGGTACCTACTTCACACGGGGCCTCGGAGCAAACTCCAGACCACGCCGGGGCCTGCCCTCCCCTGCCCCAGAGTACCACAGTCAGCTGAGGCCACCCATGGGGCTCCTCCCCCTCCCAGAGGGCCAGGGCCATGTGGCTGAGTGGGTGAGACCCAGAGTCAAGGACCACAGAGGGTCCTGAGCAGGCTGGAGGAGGGGTGGGAAGAGCGGGCAGAGCTGCCACGGGGTGACCCCTGGGGCTGTGTGGCCAAGAGGGACGTGGCATCCGGGGATGGGAGAGGACCAGAGGCCACCCGGCTGCGAGGGGGCAGCTGGCCCCGGGGGAGATAGCTGCAGACCCTCAGCCTCGGTCCTCCAGCCTGCTCTGTGTCTCTGGCCTCCCCACTGACTGCGCCCACCCTACCCGACCCCCAGGAAGTGGGAGCGAGCCCAAGCAGAGATGCACACCCACGAGAGACACGGTCTGCGGCTGCAGGCCGGGCACCCAGCCCCAGGACGGCTATGGCTACAAGCGTGGAGTTGGTGAGGGGTGCCTCTGGAACCATGTGGAAGGAGCATGTCCCTCACACGCTGTCACCTCCCCTCAGCACCCCGACCCCAGGCTTGGCCGAGTGCCCTCTCCCCCCGGCAGGTCAGGCCAAGACAGGGGCTGGGGGGCTCCCAGGTCGTGGCCAGTGGATGGCATGTAGGCAGAGAGGGACTGCTGGAGGCCCTGGGGGCTGAGCGTCTGGGCCCCCCAGGGGTGGCAGATGGGCAGAGCCTGCTGACTCTGTTGCAGACTGTGCCCCATGCCCACCAGGACACTTCTCCCCGGGCAACGACCAGGCCTGCCAGCCCTGGACCAAGTGAGTGTCCCCGGGGCTGGAGGGTTTGGGTGGCCTGGGGTCTGGGAGCCAGGGGTCAGGTCTGGGAGTAGGAAGCTGCTGGCTGGGAGCTCCGGGGCCTGGCACCCCGTGGCCCCTTCCCCGCCTTGTTAGCA
>NW_020174791.1:3710029-3710719 GCF_003031525.2 Neophocaena asiaeorientalis asiaeorientalis
CGTTGGTCCCTGCCCCGCCCCCACGACCCCTGCTCGGCCCTGACCCAGCCTCCTCCCACTGGCCTTCCTGCTGGGCTGGAGTGGGGAGGCCGTGAGACCCCAGCCCAGGCCCGGGAGGGTGTGAGACCCTCACTCATTCACAGCTGAGAGGCCCCCGTCCTTGTTGAGCTGACCTGGTGGGGGCAGGAAAAGAGCAGGCAGGGGTTTGGGAGAGAGGGGTGCAGGCGGGAACAGGTCAGGGGAGCGGGTGTGGGAAGCAGGCTGCGAAGGCGGGGGAGGCCGGGGGAGGCCCAGGCTCCTGGGGGCTGGCAGGGACCTTGGTCTCTCTCCTCGCCACCTTTGGGCTGGACTCTGATGCTGCCTGAGTGACCCGCTGTGGACCCCTGTCGCCCCTCACATCTCCCTGGTCCTGCCCCAGTTCTCGGCCCGTCCCACTGGTGGGGGACGAGTGGGGTGGGGGACATTCTGGCCTGATCAACACCCTTGCCCCGCTCAGCTGCACCTCATTAGGAAAGCGAACACTGCAGGCGGCCAGCAACAGCTCGGACGCTGTCTGTGAGGACAGGAGCCCCCGACTCACACCAGCCTGGGAGACCCAGGGCCCCGCAGCCCGGTCCACCCCCGCTCAGCCCACCACCACCTGGCCGAGGGCCTCACAGGGGCCCTCCACGCCCCACGCAGAGCCCACCC
>NW_020174791.1:3710933-3712467 GCF_003031525.2 Neophocaena asiaeorientalis asiaeorientalis
CCCCCAAGGGTAAGGGGGCCTGGCCTCGCCCCAGCAGGGCCCTCCCCCAACCCAAGGGGGGTGGGGTGGCGGGGAGGGTGGGTGGAGCTGCCCGCTGGCCTGGGTGCGGCCCTCCTGCGGTGGACTCCTTCCCTGGTGGACACCATCCCAGCGGGCCCTGCCTCCCCGCAGGCCCCGAGCTGGCCGCTGTCCTGGGCCTGGGCCTGGGCCTGGGCCTGCTCGGCCCCGTGGCTGCCGCGCTGGCCTTGCTCCTGCACCACAGGGCCTGGAGGCCGACGCCCAACGCCCCCAAGCCCCCCGGTGAGTGCTCTCGGTGGGCCCCAGAGCGCGCTGCCTGCGGGAGGCTGGGACCCCCGCCCACCTCCCGCCCCCCACCCCTCACCCCTTCCTCCTCCGCAGGGGCAAACAGCTTCCGGACCCCCATCCAAGAGGAGCATGCCGACGCCAACTCCAGCCTGGCCAAGATCTGAGCAATGTCCGCTGGCGTAGGAGCCGGTGCCCCTCCCCAGGCGGGGGCCCCCCGACGCAGGCCGTCCCACCCCGTCACCCCCGGACCTTGGCGCCCTGTCCCCCCGCCCTGTGCCGTTTTAGGCGCTCCTGGGCTGGCATCCTGGGCCCTGCTATGTATGCTGTGCGTACTCCCCACCCAGGGTGGCCCCAATAAACGACGTTGGCAAATGTGGGCCTCTGACTGGGCACCAGTGGTCTGAGGGCTGCACACACGGGGGCTGGCTGTGGGGTAGGGGCTCCTCTGGCTCCCTCAGAGACCTGGGGCAGCTGTCCTGCTCGCTGGGCACCTCCCAGCGCCTCTGGGGAGCGTGGCAGCCAAAATAAGTGCATGGGGAGCCGCGAGCCCTGCCTGGCAAGCGCGATGCTAGCCCGGCCCGACGGACCCCACGCACCCACTCTGGGGCTACTTGGGAGGGCCCGGCAGGGGTTGCTGGGTGGGAGGGAGCCCTGAGGAGGCACTGGTCCCAAAGGGGGTTTTAGGACAACCCCTCAGGGTCTCTGGGGCCCCTCCCAGGAGAGGGCACGAGCGTCTGTTTCTTCTCAAGCCCCACGCCCTGTTAGACCTGAGTGTGTGGTGACCCTGGAACCCCCACTGATGCCTGCAGGGCCCCCGAGTCCCTCAGGGAAACTGGAGGCTTCTGACTGGGCTGACCCTTCGTCCACCCTGGGCGCGAACAAAATGTGCAGCTTTATGTGAAAATGTTCCCAGGTGGGAAACCCAAGCGTCCGTGGGCACCAGAGTGGGCTGTACGAGGCCGAGTGGTCGGACAGGCCCGCTGACTGGCACTGGGGGCAGCGCCTGCTCTGGCAGCTGCGCAGACTTGGGGCCGAGCCCGCCCTGGGGACACAGGACTGAGCCGTGGGCTGTGGCCGCCACCCCTCCCCCCCCACAGCGCCCCTCCCTGCAGGCGAGGTGGGCGGGTTAAACGGCTCATCGGAAACGCTCCACAGCCCATAGGCCGCCCACAGTTTGCGCCCTCGGGGTTTGTGATAGATTTAAGAGCTACTACTAACCGAAATAAAG
>NW_020174791.1:3712494-3721924 GCF_003031525.2 Neophocaena asiaeorientalis asiaeorientalis
CCCCACCGGTGGACCTGGCAAAGATGCACACCTCTGAGCTCCCAGCCTGCTACCTCCCTTCACCCACCTGTGGGCCAGGACTGGGCATCATCCCACAGGCCAGCGCCCTCACAGCGGCCAAAGGTCCGCCCCTGACACGTGTGCTGCCGCCCCCCCCCGCCCCCCAGTTTCTCAGGCTGGCTTTCTCCGCACAGCTGCCCTGGAGGCCCTCCCACCTCTCCTCAAACCTCTGAACCCTGGCTGGTCCCTCGGACCTCCCGGGGGCAAAGGGGAGACCGAACCATCCACGTGTTCTTGGAAAGATCTCGGGTTGCAGCAGTGAACACAATACGTCCTCTCTGCCCTGGAAACGGGCAGCAAACAGGCACCACTGGCCTGGGGCCTGTGGCCCCTGGGCAGTGTACAGGCTGTGCAGAGAAGCTAAGGGACCGGATGAAGGGGCCCGGGGGAGGGGCCAGATCCTTGGGGAATGGAAGGTCGAAGGTCGTGGGCTTCCTCCCCAAACTTCCCAGCTGTGAGCCCCCCACCTTGCCCCCAGCCTGGCGGCTCCACCTCTGAACAGCTGACGGGTGGGTGGAAGGAGGCTGGCCACCTTCAATTTCCTCGGCTGCTGCCGCTAACTAAGCACGCTCTCCACTCCCTGTCTCTGCTGACAACCGCCCCTCCCGTGTGGAACCCCGCCAGAGCTCCCCCCACCCCCCGGGGGGCCCACAGGCACCCACCCTGGCTCCTCCCTGCTCCAGGGCCCCACCTGGCTCCCCATCCTGCCCCCACAGCCCTCCAGGTTAACCCCTGGACTCTGCTTGGGACTCTCTGCCCCGTGAACGCGCGTCACTTTTGAGCTGAGACAAATGATGAAAAATGTGACGAGCTGCTCAAAGAGTCTAGGAAAATACCGTGAGCAGATAGAAATCTGCTCCCCCGCAGTGCCCGGTTACAGAAGCTCTGCGGTAACCCTGTGTCTGTGTGGGAGGGGCCTTCCAGAGCCTCAGGGACAGGAGAGCAGACGCAGGCCCCCAACCCTGACGCGCTTTTGCCTCTTGTTACACACAACCCTGCCTCTGGTTTCCTGCTGCTGCGGGTGGCAGCCCCCTCGGGCAGACAGCTGCCCCCTGGTGCCTGATGGGCTGGCCCAGCTTCCAGAAGGGCCAACAGATATGATCTTGTCAGACAAATGTCATTTGTAGGGGATTTATCATATTTTCTCACTCAGGCGCTAACCAGAATTGGGGTGATGCCATCCTGGTACAGACCGGACTGCTCAGGCCTTGAACACGGGCAGAAGGGCCAGGACTGCTGAGTTCTCCACTCCTGACCTTTCCCTGGGGTCCCGGGATGGCTCAGACCCTCCTCCCCATCTAGGAGCTGAGCCGAGGTCTGGGGGGGTCCTCAGACAGGGTGGCCTCACCTTACCCCCTAGCAGCCAGAGCTGTCCTGGAGACCCCTCCCTCTCCTGCAGGGCCCAGCTGCTTCTCTGAGGAGGGCCCTGTGCATCCTGGGACTTGAAAACAATAGTTGAGTCACAAAACTGCTAATCCCTGTCATTTCCCTCTGAAAAGGACAGATGCCCCATCAGACGAGGCGGCAGCTGCTGGTCTCAAAGGGTCTCAAACCAAGTCTTCTGGGTCTGCCCAGGTCACCAGGTCACAGCCGGCAACACACCTCCAGCCGGTGGCGCCACCAGAATCACATTCCTGGCACCCCACTGCCCACCCCTGCAGCGTTCCCAGAAGTCTCCACCCGCTGTCCCTGTACCAAGCCTCAACTGGAGGGCCGAGAAATCTGGGGAGGCTTCCTGGGGGAGGCCGGGGCCCCCAAGCCCTTTGGTGCCAGGTGGGGAAACTGAGGCTCAGACAGACAAGAGACAGTCTCACGGTGAGTTGGAGGCTGAGTTCTCTGTGGCTCAAGAGCTCCGTCGGGGCCGGCCTTCCACATCCTCCAGGATGACTGGATTTGTGTGGGGAGATCTGGGTTGACATCTGCCCAGCAGAGTTGCAGCCTGGGCAGCCCCCTCTTCCCCCAGCGGCAAGGTTCAATCAATGCCCTGGTCTCTCCTAGCCAGCTCTTCCCAGCAGGCATCAGCGAGGCTGCAGCCCACAAGTGTGTGTGTGTGGCTATGGGGGGGCTTGCATGTCAAGAGCCCAGCCAGGCCCCGTTGGCCAATTTGGGGTGGGGTGGGGGGGAGCTTGTTCTAATCTCCAGAAAGGCGGGGTGCAGGGGGCTTGTCCTGACCCCTGGATGGGTTCTGAGGCTGCTCAGTGCTGGGATTCGAGGACTTCTGGTAGGAGTGGGGTCTGGGGTCTGGAGGCGTCACAGAGGACGAAGTGCCTCATCCCACCTGCTCTGGGCGTCAGAGAAGATCTTTAAAAGCCCGTGGGGTCCCCCTGCAGAAGCTGGAGGTGGGGAGGGGGCTCAGCCAGGAATGGTCCCTGCTGAGTCCACCCTTGTTGGGGGTGCACCCCACCCCCAATGACTCAGGGCACTGTCTGCCACCCCGCATCCGGTGCCCACGCACACTCCAGTTCCTTCAGGCCCGGAGGCCACAAGTTTTACATAGAAAACATTTCTGACCCCCTCCCCAAGGATGTGGCTGGGTATACGCGCGGGGTTTCCCCTGACAAGGCACACACATTTGGGTCATATTTAGTTTCCGGATAAGAATGCCTGGGCCAAAGGGCATGATCACTTAGGAATCCCCCAAGGTCACCCCCCCCATGTGGGTCTCCCGCATGCCCCCTTGTCCGTGGTCAGGTGCTCTGCAGCCTGTGATGGGACCTTCTCTTCTCCCTTGGGGTCCCTCTGGGCATGCCAGATCTCAGTTCCCCGACCAGGGATCGAACCTGGGCCCCTGACAGTGAAAGCGCAGAGTCCCAACCACTGGACCACCAGGGAAGTCCCATCCCTTGAAGTTTTTAAAAAAAGAATGTATCTTTTATAGCAGTTTTAGGTTCACGGCAACAGCGAGGGGAAGCCTACCCCCCATAAATATCCCCGAAGAGTGTGCATTTGTTACACACGACGAACCTGCACTGACAGGTCATGTCACCCAGAGTCCCTAGTTGACACCAGGGTCCCTCCGTGCGGTGCGTCCTGTGCTTTGGACAGACGTGACGACACGTGCCCACTGCTGAAATCTCCAGAGCAGTCTCACTGCCCCAAACCTCTGCCCATGCCCTGGATTCCGAGTCGCAGGGTCTTGGGGGGTCCCCCATGGGAACAATTCCTCGGGATCCCTTGGGGAGTGGCAGAGGCGGGGCGGCCTGCGGGGCGGGGTCTGGGCGTGTTCGGAAGGGGCCAGCCTCCTAAAACCGCGGAGCCGCGCGCGGCCATGGGTGCCGCGGGTGCCATGGGGGTGAGGGTCGCGCGCGTGGCCCTGTGCGGCGTCGCGCTGCTCTGCGCGCTGGGCCTGGCCCAGCACCCACCCGGGGGTCTGAGCTGCGGCCCCGGCCGCCATCTGCATGGGACGGGGACCAGCGCGCGCTGCTGCCGCTCGTGCATCCCAGGTAAGGCGGGCCGGGAGCCCCTGCGCGGAGGGCAGAGCGCTGCGCCCCGTCCCCCCGTAGTTTTCCGAGTCCAGAGCCCTGATCCCAGCGCAATCCGGGGAGGCGGAAGCGGCCCAGACCGGGCCAGTGGCCTGGGGGTTGGGGGGTGGGCGGGGGCAAGGAGTGTAGGAGCCTTCCCCAAGGCAGGTCTGACGTCCCAAGGTGGAGGAGGGCTGTCCCCGTTCCTTCCGAGTGGGGAGTGAGCCCTTGGCTATCACTCAGGCCACTTCTTGCCCAGTTTGGGGTTGCACCCCTCTTTCTCCCAGCTCCCTGCCTCAGACCTGCATCTGTGGGTGAGGGGCAGGTGAAATGGGTCAGTTTGGGGACA
The DNA here is from genome assembly GCF_003031525.2 of Neophocaena asiaeorientalis asiaeorientalis. Lineage (NCBI taxonomy): Eukaryota > Metazoa > Chordata > Mammalia > Artiodactyla > Phocoenidae > Neophocaena > Neophocaena asiaeorientalis. The sequence continues at coordinate 3,716,365 of NW_020174791.1, forward strand.
GATATTGCAGGGAAAACACCCAGAGTGTCCCCCTGCCAGGACCTGGGGAGTGGGAAGGGGGCTCTGAGAGTCCAGGTCTCAGTGCGGCGGAGCCATGGACGGCGGTCAGGGAGGGACGGGCAGGCTGCCTCAAGGGTCCTGGCAGCTGAGGGCAGTGCAGGACCCGGACAGGGGAGGCGGAGTAGGTCTCCCAGGAAGAAACGGCTCAGGGTCACATGCCAAGTCATGGCCACCCTGGGTGGGAGCAGCTTGGGACGGTTGGGGGATGCAGCCAGGCCTGGTGAGTGGAGGAGCTGGGCGCCCAGGAGGGAGGGACACAGCTGGGCCGAGCCAGGGTCCTGGCTTCCAGACAGGTGTGCTGCCCGCTGGGGCTGCCCTGCCACCCCCATTTCCCTGGAGGGCCAGGAGGGGGGCGTCCAGGGGAGGGCGGCTCGGCCCAGCTGCTGAGAGGGCTGCTTGTCCCCTGCCCAGCTGAGGGGGTCTGTCCTGAGCTGGACTGCCAGTGTATCCAGCCTGAGTTCCACTGTGGAGACCCCCAGTGTAAGAGCTGCAAGTACTACTCCTGTCCGCCTGGCCAGGGGGCGTGGCCTGTAGGTAAGTGGCAGGTGGGCGCCAGCACTGGGGGTCTTGCAGCACCCTGGCGGGGTAGGGGGGCGCTCTCTGGCTTTAGCATCTCAGCCCACATTGGGGTCACAGTGCCTCCTGTTAGTGTGGCTCTGGGAGCCTTTCCTTCTCTCTCTTGGCCTGAGCTTCTCCATCCAGAGACCATGCCCCTAAGCGCTGGTTGTGAGGCACAGTGAGGGTATCCAGAGGCTGTCTGGCCCTTAGGCCCTGGCTCTGACTATGCCCAGGTCCTGCACTCACCCTGACCCGATGCGGGGGCGCCTGGCTGAGCACATGTGGGCCGGGAGAGTGAGGGCGGAGGGGGAGCTGTGTGAGGTTGGATGGCGCCGGGCCTAGAGGCAGCTGGGGCAGAGCCCCACCCCTCTCTCCGGGACCCTCCCCGGTCTCCCGCCTTCCGGCCTCCGGACCGAGCGAAGGCCCAGCCTAGCTCTTGCCTGGCCTCGGCTTCCACCCCTTCCTCCCGCCACATACCCTCCAGCCTCTGCAGGCAGGTCCCTCCCCTCCCCCGTATCCCCATCAGGGACCCTCCACTGAGCCCAGAGTCATGGCCTGCCCTGGAAAGGGGCACATGGGGGACCTGATTTATCCCAGGTCCTTGTCCTGTGGCCACCTGGGGCCCCTGTCAAACAGATGAGGTGGGGGTCCCTGTGCTGTGGACCTGGACACCAGGTGGGTCTCACCTCGGCCACACCAGCTGCCCTCGCAGCCTGTGTCTGTCTGTCCGTCTGTCTCCAGGGAAGTTCAACTTCGGCTTCGAGTGCTTTGACTGTGCCGCGGGGACCTTCTCTGGGGGCCGTGAGGGCCGCTGCAAACCTTGGGCAGAGTGAGTCCTGGTGGGGACTTCCGGTGGCCGGGTGGTCCAGGTGGGCTCGAGGGTGGGGCTTCTGCTGTCCCTTCTGGTGCAGTGACCGCCCCCCCCCAACGGTTCGGAGGGCAGCAGCCTTGCTGAGGGGCTGCTCGCGTGGCCAAGGGCTGACCGAGGGCTCTGTGTCCGTGCGTCCCAGCTGCTCCAAGCTTGGGTTTCCCACTGTGTTCCCCGGGAACAAGACGCATGATGCCGTGTGCAGCCCAGGGCCGCCGCCCACGGAGCCGCGTGGCCTGCTGACCGCCGTCCTCGGCCTGGCCGCCTGCATCCTGGCCCTGACCGTGGCCCAGCTCAGCCTGCACGTCTGGCAGCTGAGGAGGCAGAGAGCGCGACCCCCAGGTCAGTTGTGCCCTGGGGACGGGGAGGGGGGCGCCTGCCTGCCTGCTAACCGCAGCCCCTCTGCAGAGACGCAGCTGCTCCTAGAGGCCCCGCCCCCCCCGCCCGAGGACGCCCGCAGCTGCCAGCTCCCCGAGGAGGAGTGGGGCGCGCCGCTGTCGGAGAGCAAGGGCCGCCTGGAGCACCTGTGTGTTTGAGGCCCCCCCGCCCCCGGAGCTGGCGCAGGCTGGCCCTGGGCCCGGCCCTGCTCCCCTCAATGGCGGAAACAGGTGGGGGATGGTGACAGTGACCAGTGCCCCGGATCACGCAGGAGAGGAGGCAGCTGTGGCTGAACCCCAGGGGGACAGAGGCGCACCGTGCCTGCCTGCCTCTCTTGCTGGCCCCGCTGGGGTGGGGCCCGTGGCTCCTTGGTTCCCAGGACAGGAGGCCGTGGGAACACAGGACCTGGCTGCAGGTGGCACTCAATAAACGCTTGTCCGGTGGCCTGAGTGGCCGTGTGCTGGGAGTGGGGAGGGGACAGGCTCCGGGGTCTCCCCCGCCAGTTCTCACAGCGCCCTCCCAGCCTAGGTGGGGGGAGGGGGTAGAAGCTAGGGCCATTCCAGTCCTAGACACAAGCCCTCAGCCGAGACCACGGGGCGGCCTGCTGTGCTGCACACCTGCCCTCTGTGCCTGCCTGGCACTTGTTGGGACACTGGGGTCCTTGGTGTGTGTCTGGTCTCTGGGCCACCGCTGCTCCGGCTTCTGGTTCCGGGCTGGCCGCACATCCTGCTGGCCCCTGTGGGGCGCCGGCCCTTGCGTCACTGGGGTCCCCAATCCGGGGCAAGGTCAGTTTCTATACCCAACACTTCCTGGAGGATGTGGACAGCCTCAGAATGGCCTGGTTCGTTTGGCAGGGCTCCCGCCCTCTCTCCAAGCCCTCCTACTGGCTGGCCTCCGTCACCTCACGGGACTCTCTCCCTCGGGGCATGGTCCTGGGGTCCTGCCCAGCAGAGGCGAGCAGTAGTTTTTCAGCCTCCTGACAGGGCTGACAACGCCTGGGGAGTCTGATAAGGACTCTGTGGCATCCAGGGCGTGGCAGGCAGTCTCAGCAGCTGCACTCTCCAGGTGCCAGCACACCTGGCCACCTGTCTGTCTGTGGCTCAGTGCTCTAGCACAGCACCTCCCCCACCTACCATGCCCTCCCCTCCCACCTGCACGCTGCCCAGGAGAGCCCCTTGACCCCGACCCAGTCCCAGTGGGCAGGTGGGCCCAGCTCACAGAAGGCAGGTGGAGGAGAGAGGGTTCTGCGTCGCCCTCCACCCCCCACTCCTGGAAGGAGGCGGGGGTGGGGGGGGGCTCTGGGACCACCCACAGGGGAAGGACCCCTCCCGCAGCCCCTTCTCCCAGCCCCTCGGCTCCTGGCTCCGGGCAGCCCCTGGGGCCAAGTGAGCGACCTCAGGGGAGACAGCCAGGTGTTCCGGGACCTGCCTGCCACACCCCTTGGCCCCTCTGTCCTCGGGCCAGATCTCCTGTCCTGCCAACCCCTCCCCCACCCACCTCTGGGTCCCTTGACTGCCCCACTCCCACGTATGGGAAAGGGGTCCCCAGCCCTGGCCCAGCCCCCTGCTGAGGCTGTGAGTCAGGTGTCGAGTGCGTTCTGCTGACGCAGCGCGGAAAGTCCGCGGGCGGCCTGCGTGGGACAAGCTCCCTGAACGTCAGTGCGGGGCAGCGGGGGCAGTGGGGTGAGGCGAGCGGGCGGGGGATTCCTGCCCCGCGGAGGGGCGGGGACGCTGGGACTCGCCCAGCCCAGTGGAGGGATTGGGAGAGTGAGGCCAGGCTCATGGGGGGCCGGGAGGGGGTTCTGCCCAGGGAGCTCAGTGCTTCGGAAGGGCTCCGCGGAGCCACTGCCACCGGAGCCGCCACCTCCCTCCACGCTGGCCTGCTGTCAGCAGAGAGGCCTCTGCCCCACCAGGCCTGCCCGGACCCTGGTCTCCGCCGCTGCATCTGCTCCCTCCCCTCTCCCTCCCTGCTGGACTCACCTCCCTCCCCAGCTGGGGTCCCACAGAGCAGGGAGGGGCTGGCTTCAGGGCCAAGGCTGGAGGCTCCGCTGGGGTACCCAGGCCCAGCGCGCACAGGCTGCCACCAGGCACTTTGGTCGGGTGGCCTGAGCAAGTCCAGGCTGGGAGGAGGGAGACCCCCCCAGGGCGGCAGGAGGCGCAGGGGACTCAAGGGTGCCGGCGCGTGGGGGACGGAGGGTGCTGGTGCTGAGGGGCTCCCCACCCCCACTCAGGCCAGCTTCCTGGAATGGGGGCAGATATGTGCCCACCTGGGTCACCAAGCCCAAGAGGGACCCCCAAGATGAGACTCTGCCCACGCCAGCTCCACACCCCTCGCTGTTTCCCCCGGGAACCCCCCCGCCCCCACCAGCTGTAAGGTCGGATCTTAACAAACGGCACCGCGAAACAGAGGAAAGCTTCAAGTGAGCTGTAAAAGGGAGCGCTCCCGGGCGAGGTTCACTGGTCCGAGAGAAAGGGGCCAGAGAAGTCGTGCCCGGGCGAGGGTCGGGCAAGATTTTATAGGGGAAGAAGGGAAAGGGGTGTGGTGAATCCGGGAGGGCGCAGGGTATTCCTTATTTGGTGGTCTTTTCAGGTATCCTGGGGGACCGTTAGTCCCGCTCCTCGAAAGGCGGGAAGGCTGGGCTGGGTTCAAAGTCCCCAGGTCAGTTCCTGGAACTGGGTGGTCCAGAGAATTTCGGTCTGATACAACCTGGGAATCTGATTGCGTTCCCCTGCCTCGGGCCAGTTGGCCCAGAGGGGCCCTCCAGCTGCTCCGGAAAACCACAACTCCTCCCCCTGGGGTCGGAATCCAGTGTCTGTTCAGCCTCAGATAAGGGCCTAGAGGCCATCCTCTGTTCCCAGAAGTGCTTCCGCCGCAGCCACACCGCCTCACCTGGCTGGAAAAGGCCCCTGACCCTCCCTCCACTGAGACCTGGACTCAGCCATTGTGAGACACGGCCCCTCCGCAAGCGGACCGAAAGACCCCTGAGGGGCATAGGGAGGGAACCCACCCTAGCAGAACTGGTTGCCGGCCTCTCCCAGCCCCAGTCCTAGGGCAGCTTCAGGGGGCCTTCCAAGGGCAGGTGGTCCCTGGCTGCCCCCTGGTGCTGGGATGCGAACCCATCGATCAGATAGGTCCATGGTGCTAAGTCTGGCCATTCAAGGGCCCTGACCAGGACCTGGGCCATCACTCCTCCCCTGCTCCCCTGCCACGGTTTCAGCAGCAGGGCCACTTCTCCAGCAGCTGGGCTGAGCTCCCACCCCGCCGTGGTTTGCAGGGCCTTGGACGCCCCCTTCCCACCAAGAAGTGGCCACACCTAGGTGGAGAGGCAGACATCTTCGCAGGACGCTTTGGGGCTGAGGTGCTTTCCGGAGACAGTGATTCGGGCCATGGCTGTTCCAGACCCCTCTTTTTGGAGACGTGTTCCAGGGAAGAGGGGTTTGAGGGGGGTCCTCTGAGTCCTCAGGGCTCCGTGGGCTCTTTGGCCAGGGCAGAACCCTGACTGCCAGGCGCTGAGGGAGGCCCCAGTGGCTGCCAGGGTGAGGGCCTCCAGTGGGGGCTGCAGGGATGGTGGGGGTCCCTGGGTGGTGCTGGGTCCAAGCAGGCAGACAAGGGGGAGGGGAGGCAGAGGCCCTCAGCTTTCGCCTTGGATTACAAGCTCCAGCTGCAGTGCTGGGCAGCCCCGTCCCAGGCCCTGGG
>NW_020174791.1:3722158-3723132 GCF_003031525.2 Neophocaena asiaeorientalis asiaeorientalis
CACCTTCTACCTCCAGATGCCCAGGTGCCCCATAGCCAACAGCACTCCAGACTCAGTTCCCTGCCCGCCTCTCCCTGGCAGCCCACACAGTTCTGGCAAGGACACTTTGGAGCCCGATGGGGGGGCTGGGTGGGGCTAGGAGAGGATCCAGATGGGGGTGTGAGGGTGTGGCCATCGCCCCTGGGGATGAATGAGTAGCAAGGAAACCTCATTTATTGAACTCCAGGCTCTTGGGGTAACCAGGCGCCCAAGAGCAGCAGACAGTCCAGGGCTTTGGGGGACCCCGGGGACGGAGGTCCAGTCAGGACATGCACTTCTTAGCCCACCACAGTCCCTGTGGGCCATTGCACGCACTCAGGGCCCAGGGATGATGGAGGCGGCAGGGACAGCTGCTCCCTGAGGATCGGGTCACCTCCGTAGACACCGCCTTGACCAGCAGGGGAACAGTCCCGCAGAGGCTGGAGGAGAGCTGGAAGGTCCTGGAGCAGCACTGCTGCCACCACGGGCCACATCGTGAGCCACAGGACAGCGTGGGCAGAGGCCCCGTGGGCAGGATGTGAGGAGGGGGTGGGAGAGGCCTCAGAGATGAGACATGGAGTCTAGAGGCCCCTCGGGCGAGTTAAGGGGGTGACACCGAGGTGACATGGCTGTGTAGTGTCCTGGATGCCAGCAAGGAAAGTGGTCCTGACCCCAAAGACACAGGCGTGGGTTTTACAAAGACCTGGGTGTGCTCTGCCCACCAGGAGGCCACCTCTCCCTGATGGAGATGGGTCTTCGGGCACAGAGCTGGCCAGCAGGCTGCAGAGGACGCAGTGCTGGGCTTGACCCCTCATGGAGAGACCACCAGACGCACTGGGAGGGGACTCAGTGTTCCCAGACCCCAGTCACCCAGTGACAAGTGTGCGCCTGGCCTGGGGACCCCACACTCTGGGCCACAGCAGCAGGACGACGAGGGGGTGCAGTGGTGGTGGGAG
>NW_020174791.1:3723262-3724556 GCF_003031525.2 Neophocaena asiaeorientalis asiaeorientalis
GCTGTGAGTGAGAAGGCAGGTGAGCCCTGGCCTGGGCCCCTCACCGGCTCTGTGACCTGGGAGGACTGACTCTACCTCTCTGAGCCCCGCTTTCCATCTGGCTCTTCTCTCCCTGGCTCCCTGGCTCCCTGGCTCCCTGGCTCCCTGGCTCCCTGGCTGCATACTTCCAGTGGACTGGCCGGAGGCTCGGCGGTCAGTGCCCGCCGCCCTCTAGCGGTGCTGTGGCTGTTGCATCCCTGGGAAAGGAGTGGGGGGGCAGCGGGGGAGGACAGGTCGTTGCCCCTCGGGTCCCACCAGCATGCCAATGCAGGGCACAGCAGCGGTCCCGGCGGCCCCTCCCCCCTTGGTGGAGCCCGCTGAAGTACTGAGCGAGGGTGTGCAGGGCAGGAGGAGGGCATGTGGCTTGGCGGTGACCGTTTGGAGAGGTGAGGGCAGGGGGACGGTGTGACAGCTAGGGTGGGCCTAGGGATGGGGCTGCCCAGACCCTGGGGTCTGGACTGGGGGAGGGGGTGGGGAAGGCCAGGGTGGAGAGGGGATTATGGCTGCCCCAGGATGCTTGGTGGCGGGGGTGTGGACACATGAGAGGCCCTGAATCTCCTAGTAGCCTCGAGGCTGGGCACACAGGGCACACAGGGACCTGCTGGCTCAGCACTTCCCTCAGGGCGCTGTCCTGCCAAGACCATATGCCGGTCACCCACAGCCTGGGTCCTCCCGGCCTCTGCAGGGCTCTGCCTGCTGTAGAGTCCGGGCGCCGCAGGTGGAGGAGAGCTCAGGGCGCTGGTGCTCCGAAGGCCCAGAAAGGAGCTGAGCCTGGGCAGGGCGGGGACCGCAGCTCGGAGGAACATGTTGGGTGTGAGGAAGCCTTCCTATGGGAATCGAGAGGGGTCCGTGAGGCTCTAGACCCTTGACTGGGGGACACTGGGCGCCTTTCCTGGGGACCACCGACCCAGGCAGTAGAGGTCAGGTGGGTTGTGAGATTGCAGGGCGGGTGGACGAGGGCCGTAGGTGAGGGGGCCCAGGAACTGGAAGCAGCCCACGGTGGGCAGAGTCAGGGGCGCGGCGGGCCTCATCTCCCTTTCCTGCCGGGCAGACACCCCCATCCCTCGACCCTCGTGTCCCCCCAGGGACGGGCCCCAGCAGTGGAGTAGCGGCTCACGGGGCGCAGGGAGGCTGCCGGAGGGGGTCTCGGGGCCCGGTGTGCGGGGAACCCGCGGACCAGCTGCAGAGGACGCGTTCGTAACAAAAAAGCAGCTTTTATAGGCCCCCGCGAGGGCGCCGGTGGCCCGCGTTCTTG
>NW_020174791.1:3726061-3732765 GCF_003031525.2 Neophocaena asiaeorientalis asiaeorientalis
GGATGGGCCAGGGGTTGGGGTGAGGCGTGGGCGGGCATCACCTTGGCTGGGAGGCCTGAGCAGAGGGTGGGGTTGCCATGCAGCCTTTCGGGGGCTGGAGAGCTAGGTTTGTGGATGTCTGAACTTGGGGAGAGGGTGGGCAGGCAGAGGGGTCGGTTTGAGGGTCCTGGGGGCTGGGTAGGGGCCTCACCCAGGGTCTCCGTGACCACGCCTGGAATCACCTCTTTCAGGACTTCACAGTTGGTGTGCAGGGCGGGGTTGGAGTTCATCTCCAGCAGCCACACCTGGGCCCAACACTGCTCAGCATACCTCCCTCCCTACCACTTGGCCAGCAGGAGGCTGAGGCCCTGGTCCCCATTAACCCAGGTGACCAGGCAGGTCACTTCTTTCCCGTGGCCTCACTCCCCCATTTGCCCAAGGGGCTAAGACTCTGAGGGTCTGAGAGTCTGGCCTTGGGGGCTGCCCCAGCTGCAGGAAGAGCGAAGCCTTGTGGACACACCACCCCCAGGGCTAGGGAGGGTGCATAACTGCCTGCTCCAGGGGCCCGCCTGAGTGGTCAGGGTGTGCACACAGGGCCCCTGCCTCCTGCACCTGCAGGCTGGGCCCCGCCCACCTCACCCCACCCCATCCCACCCCAGCCTGCTCAGCAGCACCTTGAAGTTTTCATCAATCAAGAAGTCACAACCCATGAGGTCAAAGTAGCCCAGCTTGCACTTGAGCTTGGATTTGACAGACAGGAAGCAGTGGGCCATGATCTGCTGCATCCGCTTCTGTGGGTAGGGTGGGGGGGGCGTGGAGACAGGATGTCACCTGTGGGCCCTGATTACACCCTCCAGGCCTGAAGAGCCACATCCCCACCCCTCACCTGCGCTCCCACCAGTGCCCGCACTTTCACGTTCTCAGGGTCACAGGCTCACAGCCAGAAACTCCTTCACTCTCATTTTACTCATTTCACAAACGTGTGGACCTCCTATTGCGTGGCAAGTACTGGGGTCGAGAGTAGAGAGAGCTTACGAGGAGTCTCCGCCCTTGAGCAGCTCACTCGTAGGAGAGAGAGACAACAGTTGTGATGTGTAAATCGTTATGCGCTCTGCACAGCACGTGAAGCCATACGTGCTGATGGAGAAGATGAAGCAGGGTGAGAGGTGGGGCGTTCTGGGTGGTGTGGAAAGGCGTCTGATCTGGGTGGGCCAGAGAGTGAGCCATGGGTGAAGACTGAAAGGAGAGCTGTGGGGTGGGGATGGGACACCTGGGTAGAGCAACGGCTGTAAGTAGGAGCCACGCCCAAGGTGTTGGAGGAACAGAGTGAGGCTGCTGTGGCTCGAGTGAGCTAGGAGGGCAGTGGGAGATGAGACCAGAGTGGCACCAGTCACATCTCGGGGACATGGGAAGACCTTGCCTTTCACCCTGAGGTCAGAGCTGTTGGAGGGTGGAGCGTAGGAGGGCATATCTGACCCGCGCTCTAATAGGGTCCTCTGGCTGCTATGCTGAGAGAGACTGAAGGGCCCTGTTGCAAAGATCCAGGTGAGAAATGTGGGTGGCTTGTGTAAGCCGAGGTGGTGGAATGGATGCTGGGTCTGTGTTGGGGTAGAGCCAAGCTGGTTGATTGATGAAAGGATGGTGAGCTGTGAAAAGAGGAATGAAAGGTTATCCCTAGGTGTTTGGTCTGAGACTCTGGAAGGATGGAGCCCCCATCAACGGAGAAGGAGAGGAGGCCCATGGAGTCTGAGACATCTGTGAGCCTACAGATGCGGTGCTGATAGGCCACGGTTCAAGTTCAGGGGAGAGGTCAGGGCCGGATGTTTCAATGTGGAGCCTTGAGCACATGGATGGAATTTAAACTCAGGCAATGTCTGATAAAGACAAAGAGTAGATAACAGTGGGTACAGCGGATAAAGAGTAGAGCCAGGCTGAGCCCTGGGCCTCCTGAGCAGCAGTGTGGAGCCAAGGGGCCAGCACAGGGGGCGGAGGGGGCGTGGACGAGGTCCTGGAAGCCATGGGGAGTGAGGAGCTGTGTCCAAAGTTGGCTGACAGGTCAGGGAGAAGAGGGCTGGACTGACCCCTGGGTTTGACAGCATAGAGGTCACTCCAGTGAGCATTTCAGCGAAACAACAGGGAGAAGCTTTGCTGAGCAGGTTCAAGAGAGACAACATAAAAACAGCCCAAACTGGCCAAATTTGTCAGAATTAACCTTCTCAAAATGCTGGAAATTAACCAAAGGCGTCCAGCAACATGAAGAGTGTTTACTCAAGTAAAATCTTGAATCTTGGTAAGAACAGCAAGCTTTGTAGCATTTTAACTTGCCCTGATTTTATCCCTGGCATCCCAGCTCAGTGCCTTGAAAAAAGCCTGTGTTCTTGGTACTGGAGATAGCAGAATAGACCTGTCTGGCAAAGAATTGGAGTCATTTGTTGTGATGTGTCTGATGGTTCCATGGCGGACCTCACTTGAACTAAAGGAAAATACAAGAACAATGTCTTACCAAATAGAGAATGCCAGTGAAGAGATAGAAATTATAAAAGGGAGCTGACTAGAAATTCTGGAGTTGAAAATTATAGGAACTGAAATAAAAAATCACTACAGGGGTTCAACAGTCCATTGGAGTTGTTCAAAGATAGATCAATTGATACTATCTAGTCTAAGGAACAGAAAGTCAAAGGAATGAAGAAAAATAAAGCCACAGAGACCCGTGGGACACCGTCAAGCAGACCAAAATGCATAAGAAGATCCAGAAAGAGGGCAGAGGAAGAGTCAGGAAGAATATCTAAAGAAATAACGGCAGTGGGACTTCTCAAATTTGATGAAAAGTAATCTACACGTTCAGGAAGGCCAGTGAGCTACAAGTAGGATAAACTCAAAAAGATCCACCACATCGTAAGCGAACTTTCAAAAGACAGACGATGTTGAAATCAGCAAAGAGAAGTGACTCATCATAAAGGCTCCTCCATAAGACCAACAACCAATCTCTCATTAGAAACCATGGAAATGTCCATCAACAGATGAATGGATAAAGAAGATGTGGCACATATATACAATGGAATATTACTCAGCCGTAAAAAGACATGAAATTGAGTTATTTGTAGTGAGGTGGATGGAGCTACAGTGTGTCATACAGAGTGAAGTAAGTCAGAAAGAGAAAAATAAATATTGTATATTAACGCATATATGTGGCACCTAGAAAAATGGTACAGATGAACCGGTTTGCAGGGCAGAAATAAAGACACAGATGTAGAGAACAAACGTATGGACACGAAGGGGAGAAGGTGGCAGGGGTGGTGGTGGTGTGATGAATTGGGAGATTGGGATTGACATGTATACACTAATATGTATAAAATGGATGACTAATAAGAACCTGCTGTATAAAAAAATACATAAAATTCAAAAATTCAAAAAAAAAGAAATAGCAAAATAGCAGATGTAAATCCTAACTTATCAGTAATTATATTAAATATAAATGGAGTCAGCTTTCCAATTAAAAGACAGAGATTGTCAGGATGCATTCCCCTCCCCCCCATACACTATCTATGAGACTCACTTGAGATTCAAAGACACAGATAGGTTGAAAGTAAAAGGATAAAAAAATATATATCAGGGCTTCCCTGGTGGCGCAGTGGTTAAGAATCCGCCTGCTAATGCAGGGGACACAGGCTCAAGCCCTTCCGGGAAGATCCCACATGCCATGGAGCAACTAAGCCCGTGCGCCACAACTACTGAGCCTGAGCTCTAGAGCCCCTGAGCCACAACTACTGAGCCTGCATGCCATGACTACCGAAGCCCACCTGCCTAGAGCCCATGCTCTGCAACAAGAGAAGCCACTGCAGTGAGAAGCCTGTGCACGGCAACGAAGAGTAGCCCCCGCTTGCTGCAACTAGAGAAAGCCCATGCATAGCAACCAAGACCAAACACAGCCAAAAATAAATAAATAAATAAAATTAAAAAAAAAATATATATATCAGGCAAACAGTAACCAAAAGAGAGCTAGAATATCTATACTGATAGCAGATAAAATAGAGTTTAAGACAAAAATTGAGGACATTAAGAAAAAAGAGGACATTTTCTAATAAGTCAAGAATATGTAATAATCATAAACATACATATACTTAACAACAGAGCCTAAAAATGCATGAAGCAAAAACTGACAGAATTGAAAGGAGAAATAGACAATTCAGTAATAATAGTTGGAGACTTCAGTATCCCATTTTCAATGATAGAACAACTAGACAGAAGATCAACAAATAAATAGAAGACTTGAACAACACTATAAACCAACTAGACCTAAAAGACATCTATAGAACACTCCACCCAACAGTAGAATACACATTCTTTTCAAGTGTGTGTGGAACATTTTTCAGGATAGACAATGTGTTAGAACATAAAACAAGTTTCAATACATTTTTTTTTTTTTGCGGTACGTGGTCCTCTCACTGTTGTGGCCTCTCCCATTGTGGACCACAGGCTCCGGACGCTCAGGCTCAGCAGCCATGGCTCACGGGCCCAGCCGCTCCGCGGCATGTGGGATCTTCCCGGACCGGGGCACGAACCTGTGTCCCCTGCATTGGCAGGCGGACTCTCAACCACTGCGCCATCAGGGAAGCCCCCAATACTTTTTAAAGGGTTGAAATCATACAAAGTATGTTTTCTGACCACAATGGAATGAAATTAGAAATCAATAAGAGAAAGAAAATTAGAACATTCAAAAATATGTGGAAATTAACACACAAGCAACAAATGAAAACGGAACACACAAAATCTTATGGGATGCAGTGAAAGCAGTGCTCACAGGGAAATTTATGGCTGTAAACACCTACATTAAACAGGAAGAAAGATCTCAAATCAAATCAATAACCCAAACTTCAACCTTAAGAAACTAGAAGAAAAACAAACAAACAAACAAAAAACAAAAAACCCAAACCACACCAAAACAAAACTAAACCCAAAGCAAGAAGGAGGGAAATAATAAAGATCAGAGTGGATATTAATGGAATAGAGAATAGAAAGCAACAGAGAAAATCAATGAAACCAAAAGCTGGCTCTTTGAAAAGATCAACAACCCACCGCTGCGCGTACGCCCAACGGCAGCCCCACCCAGGGACGGACGGTCCCGACCCCCGGCCCCTCCCAACGCCGTGTGGGCGGGGCGCGCACGCACCGTGAAGGTGGTGAAGACCCAGTCCCGGGGGAGGCGCTTGGCCTTGCGGAACTTGTCGTTGATGTAGCGGTTCAGGTGCTCCATGCTCCACACCGTGTCATCCTTGAGCAGCAGGTACAGGGGGCTCTTCTTCTGCATGAACTGGGAGGCAGGGCAGCGCCTGGAGGCCCGGCCCCCACGGGGGGCCCCGACAAGAGCCTCACCCCGACGCGGCCACCAGAGACCCCACAGGGGTCCCGCTCCTTCGGGACACCGAGCCCCTCCCCCAGCACCTCCTGCCCCTGAGAAGTATCCCCAGATCCTCCCGGAGGGCCACTGCCCAGACACCTCCCTTTGAGACCCTTCCACAGAGACCTCTGCCCACAGCATCCCTGAACTGAGGTCCTCACGGAGGCCCTTGCCCTTGGCTCCCACCCCTGCTGGGCCTGATCCACACCCAGAGGGAGCTGAGCTGGGGGTCGGGGCCACGGCTCTCGGTCTGTTCACCAGGATGCCCAGCTGAGGCTGAAGGTGAGAGGCAGTGCTGGCTGCAGGCAGGGGCAGCCCAGGCCACCTCGGGGTTTGGGCCATGTCTACAGTTGGATTCTTTTCCCATTCTTGAGCAGTGATTTTTGTCCAAGGCTGCAGGGAGGGTCCTCACCTGTGTGGGGCATTTACCTGGTTGGTTAAATGGCCACCGAGGTCGCTGGAATGGGGATCATAAAGGCCGAGGGTGAGGCGAGCATAGCCGTGGCCGAAGAAGACCATATAGGGCATGGTGCAGGCGATGAGCAGGTAGGAGCGCACGTCGAACTTCTTCCCATCCAGCAGCAGCGGGTTCTGGATGTACCTGGGGAGGCGTGGTTAGCCTGGCCCGTGCCCCCACCTGGGCCTGCCAGTTCCTCAGCACCCCTGCTACCTGTCTCAGGTGTGAGCTGTGGGTCCCCTACCCTGGCTGGGCGCAGTGTCCACTGGTCAGGGGACATTTCCGAGCCTGAACACATCAGGGAATTGGGAAGGAGGGCCTGGCCCCTAGAGCTCAGCCCACTGGTGTGTGTCTGGGGCACCCCAGGGCGCAGCCCTCGCTAGAAGCCTGGGAGGCAGAAGCAGACTGGGCCCTATGGGCTGGGAAGACTGCCTGGAGAAGGAGGGAGGGGTGACCTTGGGCCTTGAAGGGCAGGTGGCTTTGGAGAGGCAGGGAGGGGACATCGCAGTGGAGAGAGCTGTAGGTCTAGAGACCCAGCAGCTGGGAGCAGCTGCTTGGGGTGGCAGACAGCAGTTGTGGCAGGAGTGAGGTCCACACTGGCAGATAGGGAAGTCCGAAGGGACCTTTCTCAGGCTCGACTGTGCCCCCTGGTGTGAGGCTGAGGGTCTGGACCCCTCCCAGAGGCAGAGGGAGCAAGGCGGGGTGGTTGGCTCTGCCTGTGGGCCTGAAGGCTGCAGCTGGATGCGTGGGGGATGGGGGAGAAGCCGGGCTCCCTGCAGGTCAGAGGGTGCAGGACCCAGGCTGGGGCACAAGCTGACCAAGCCTTCCCTGCCCCACACCATCCAGGAGCCTCCTGTGTTTGGCGGGGGG
>NW_020174791.1:3733331-3737129 GCF_003031525.2 Neophocaena asiaeorientalis asiaeorientalis
GTGGCTCCACCCTTCCACTCCCTGACCACGCCCCACCTCGGCCTCGCCAGGGCCTTGGCCCCGCCCTAATCTCGCTCCCACCTTGGTCCAGCCCTGCACCGGTCTCCCCAGAGCGGGCCTGGCGTCCAGGGGCCTCTCACCATCAAAGAGGGTGAAGAAAGCCTCTCTCTCGTCCCTGATGTCCAGACGGTAGGTCTCTGGGAAAAAATCTTCCATTTTCAGGGCGCTGGGGAAGCAGGGAGGTGGGGAAGACACTGGGAGGGTTGTCCCCCTCCCCCAGCTTGGCCAGCCATTCTGGGGGTCTGACCTGGGGTAGGCTGGAGGGAGAGTGTCTGCTAGGAAGCTGCGCTGGGCTGCAGGCACTCCTGCCCTCTTTGGTTTCCTCTGAAACACACCCCCACCCCCGGCCCCCAGCTCTTTCCTCTGCAGAACCTTTGCACCTTCTGTTCCCTGGCCAGGAGCACGCTTTTCCGGCTCTGCACACCTGGCTTCTCTGCAGGCTGCCTCACCCACCTCCCAACCCCTCCCACCTCCCTGCTCTTCCCCCTGCCGCTCTCGGGCCTTCGGGAGTGGTCAGTTCAGAGCTGGGTCTCCAGGCCAGGACAGTGCCCAGCATGCAATGAGCGGTCGGCATGGATCCCCTGTCCTGGGATGCCCTGTAACCCCTTTCACCGAGCACCAGGCCATCCTTCAGTTGAGGGCAGAATGGCTGGGGGAATCTACCTCTGTGGCCCAAGGTGTCCTGAGCTGCTCCACATGAGCTCATCTGGGGCGGGTGTCGTGTCCTTTCCAGATCTGTACCCCAGGAGGACACAGGACCTGGCCTGAGTGGCTGCTCAGTGTGGAGAATGGATGGGGGCGTCGAGAGGTGGGGAGTGGGTGGGGGCTTGGCGGTAGACTGGTGATGTGTGGATAAGTGGATTTTGGATGGAAGTAGGTGGATGGGCAAGTGGTCTGGTGGGTAGACGTATGCCTGGAGGGGGTTGGACCAGAACTGCTGACAGAATTGGGTGGTGTCGTGGATGACCAGGTAGTGGGTGGCTGCCTGCCTGGTGGGGGGTGGACGAGGGAGGCAGATGGTAGGTGGTTGTTTGGATGGGCGGGCAGATGTGTGACTGGCCGGGCAAGTGAGTGGAAGAGGAGTGGGCACATCGAGTGGGTCGGGCACGGCTCCGGGGGGAGGGGCGGGCCAAGGGGCAGGAATGGGTGCGCAGTGGACGGCAGTGGGTGTGGTAGGCAGTGGTGACTAAATGCAGAACACCAGTGGGCGGCTCTGTGGTGAGCGTGTGAGGACCGCTGGGGGGCCGTGGGCTGGGTGGCTGGAATGGTGGCCGTTATTGGGGGTGGAGACAGATGGGTGGTACGCGGCTGGGTCAGTGGGAAGGCGGGTAGGCGGACCGACTTGGTGGAGGGCGGTCAGGAGCAGCGATTGACGCGTCGGGTGCGGGGTGCGCCGCCGGGGTGGGGGGCCAGGGCATCCTCACTTGGCCTGTGCGCAGGGGGCCAGCTTGCTGGTCTTGCTGAGGACACGCGCGTGCTCCCTCAGGGCGCTGAGAAGCCCGATCTTGGTGGTGAGGAGCTGGCTGTTGGGGAGCTGGTACAGCAGCTGCTCACCTGGCGCGACAGAGCCCGGGCAGCGTGCGACCGCGCATGCGCGCGTGGAGGGCCACCCGCTGAGCCCGGCCCCGCCCCTACCTTCCCGGAAGCTGCAGTAGGTGTCCCTGCACTTGACCTCGCACCACTTGAGCTTGTAGTCTTCCCGCCGGCTGTCCTGGATGCGCTGCCAGCCCTTGCTTTTGCAATAGGAGCTGATTCTGCAGGGGCGAGGGGCGGCGGTGATCTGGGGGCCGCGGGGCTGTGGGCCGCGGAGCGAGGCTGGGCCGGGGCCTGCAGGCGGTGGGGCTGGACCCAGCCTGAGGCCCCACTCACATTGCGGCCCCGTTGGTGCCTCCGATGTAGAAGAAGGGGCCCTGCCCGGTGCCGGGCCGCTGCTTCTCCCCCTCCAGCGGGTGCTTCTCCAGGAGGGCGGCCCGGGGCCTGACAGTGTCAGCATCGTCCAGCTCTGCGGGCAGAGTGGGTGGTCAGAGGCTCTGGCCCAGCTGGTGGCTTTTCTGCCCCTCCCTGGGCCCTGCCCGAGCCCATCTGCGTCTTGGTCCAGCTGGCTTAGCTGACGTAGGAGCCCCTCCTCTCGGTGGCTCCCCATTGATCTCTCATGGGCCCAGCCTGTGAACAAGGTGGGGTCAGACAGGGGGCGTCCACTCAGAATCTGACTGGAACCCCTGTGCGGTCCCCCCAGCCATCTTGGCCCATCTCAGCCCAGCCTCAGGCCCAATCAGAGGGCCTCCTAGGAGAAAGGGGGCAGGGTCCCTCCTTACCAACGGCAGGGGCTTTGTGTGGGGCAGAGGCTGAGGTGTGAGGCTGGAGCTGGGGGCAGATGTGACGCAGGGACGTGCCCAGAGGGCGGGGGTCACAATGTCCATCATGACGTCATGGGTGACCCACAGCAGTCAAGGGAGACCCCTCTCCGCCTGTTCAGACCCCGACTCTGCTGTCCTCTGCCCTACTCGGCTGGCCCAGATCCCACACCCGGCACGTGGCCTCCTGCTGGCCCCTCTCCCAGGGCATGGCTGTGTGGTCCCCCCGTGAGAAGGCCTTCCTGGGGATGGGGTGCCTGTCCCTGGGGAGGCCCTGGCTGCATACACCTGGTGCCCAGGGGCGGCTCCGCCGGACCCCTGCCATCCTTGACCGCTTGCCTCTCTTTGTGCCAACCTTGGTCCGAGGAGGTGGTCCCTGGCGGTGGAGGAAGTGGGTGCGGCTGCGGGCCACAGACGCTGGGGCACTGGGGCAGGGGCACCTCTGGCAAGACGTGGCCCCCACCCCTCTGCAGGCCCTTCGGGCGGCCCGTGGTCCTAGCCCTTGAACTGGGCACACAGTCAGGCCCGCCCTGCCCGGGGAGGGGTGCCGCCCAGCGTCCTGGATTTGGGCTTCCTCTCGTGGGTGGCTCCCGTCTCTGTGGTGACTGTGGGGCCTGCAGGGACTGTCCATCTGGTGTCGGCATCTCTGCGCTTGACCTCCCTGCCGGCTGTTAGGAGGGCTGCTGTCAGGCCTGCGGGGTTGGGGGGCGGCAGCCCTGAGCAGTCCCCTCCCAGAGTCAGGGCAGGGCCATGAGCATGATGCCTCCCTAGGGCTCCTTTCCTGTGTGGCTAACTCGGGAACATTTTAGGGAATTTTAGCCATTCCTTGACAGGTCCTTCCCAGTTTGGGGGCTGCTTGGGAGGCTAGGATTTTCCGAAAGATTGAAGAAACACAAGCAGTGGAAAGGCCAGTACCCTGGGAGCTGGCAGGCAGAGAGGGGCGCCTGCATCTGCATACCAGGGGCTGGCAGGTTGCCCTCCAAAGAGGACAGTCGCTTTGCAAACACACCAGCCGGTCACCCAAGAGATGCTAGCCAAGACCTTTGTCCCCACTTAGGACAGAAGAGGGTAAACTGGGAACAGCTGTCAACACGGTTACAGGGCCTGGGTGCGGGGCGGGGCGCGGGGAGGCTCTCACCCCCCTGCCAAGCGTCTCCTCCCCAGCCCTGCCCCACCCAGAACGGGAGGGCTCCTCTGTGGCGGCTGGACCCTGCCCAGCATGACTGCGGGGTGGGGGTGGGGGGATAGGAGCCTGCCGAGCACGGGGAGGGTGCGCACGTGCGTGTGTGCGTGGGTCTCCGCGTTGCCTGGGAGACCCGCACCTTGCTGGGAATGGGGGCCCCCAAGGAGGATGACGGTCAGTACTCTCCCCCAGTTCTCCCAC
>NW_020174791.1:3737366-3760925 GCF_003031525.2 Neophocaena asiaeorientalis asiaeorientalis
GGGGGTGGGGGGTGGTGGTGGTGGCGGAGCCCGAGGCAGGGGACACAGCCCTGGGAATACGCTGGGGCAGGACTGGACGGTTAGAACAAAGGGACAGACAAGGTGGACGAGCTCATGGAAACACGCAGTACAGCCTCGTGAGAAGCTCGAGGCGAGGAAGTGTGCTGGAAAGGAGAACGTAAAGAAGGAAAGGCACCCAGCGGAGCCGGAGACATCTCAGAGCCGGAGGCAAGGCTCCTGTGACCCACCCAGCGTGGTGGGAGGTCTCCAGACCCCCCTCAGGGAATTCCCCAGTTGAGCCGGACCTGGGAAAGGAAGCTGGGGCTGTGGCGTGGAGCAGCTCTGTGCCTCAGTTTCCCCACCTGCAGAGTGGGCTGGGAGTACCAGTGCACACAGCTGCCTGGTCACCCATGTTGGAGGAGGGCCTGTGTGACGATGGTGAGGCCGGAGAGGGCCAGGCCGGTGCCGAGCAGGGCAGTGACCCGCCTGCAAGGAGCGTTACTGGGGGTTACAGCGTGAATGTGGGGGGTGGGAGGGAGCCCCTGGCCCCCACAGCCCAGCAAAGGGTAACTTCTGCGGGGTAACCCGGACCCAGCAGCGAGCGCTCCCGGAAACGGGAGCCGGGAGGTGGGCGCGGAGTTGCCAGATTTCAGAACAAGCTTTGTAAGCCTGTGCCTCTGTTTGCCTGTCTTAACTCTGTATATCTTATTTCTTCCACGAAGAATTAAACAGGCCATGAATGACTATTTCTTGTCATTCAAGTTAACAAAAATTAAGAAAAAGAATCCTTACTCTGGGCGTGCACGCGTGTGGTGAACGCGGTGCGGGTGCCCCGGGCTGCAGGACGTGGTGGCCTGCGGGGCTGCGGGCGGGGTCAGGGGTCAGAGCCTTTGCCGAGCAATTGCCTTTCTCAGAGTCTCTGACGGACTCATTCTAAATAGCAAGCTTTGTGCTGAAAGGTGTTCCCGAACCGTTATCAATGGTGGTGAAGCTGGGGGTGCAGTGGCCCTGCCTGGGGGTGGGGGGGGGGGTGATGGCACCAGGCCCTCCGCGAGGACTGCAGGGAGGGGTTGGTGGAAACAACTTTATAATGAATTTTTAAATAAACTTTTTACCTGGTCAGGTAAAAAGACTGGCGGGAAATGGCGCTCCGGTGTGATGAATGGAAGACCCTCGTGAACCTGAAGGAAACATCCAGGAAAACGAGGTGACACCCGTGTCCTGCCAGGTCCGTCCTCCAAATACACGTCTGGGGACGCGGGGCTCAGGAGGTGCTCACGTTGCTCGTCAGGCTGGTGTCTTCTGGCCAGGGCTGAGCTGCCTGGGGGGACGTGGGTCCCCGCAGACTTTAGGAGCCCGTCCCTTCCGGGGGTCGGTCCTGGGAGACAGACCTGGTCCTGAGCAAAGGAGCTGGTCCTGAGGGGCCGCCACTCCTGGAGGCCTGCCCTGCTCAGCCTGGCCTGGGGGTCTCTGCCCAGCCAGGCACCCGTCCGCTCCCCTCGCTCGCCTCCCTCACGCTCCTGGGCAGAGTCCCGAGAGGACCCACAGGGCTCCTGGGGCCAGGGGGCTGGGCGGGGCAAGGGACGGTAGGCCCCGGCCCTCAGGGCCAGCCAGGACCCCTGCTGGTGACCCACCTGCCCCTCTTGCCTGCCCGACAAGGTGGTGTGAGCCCTGTGCCAGGGAAACAGCAGTGGTGACCAGGCAACTGTCTCCTAGCAACCATGACCCAGTGGCCCAGAGGGGAGCAGGTGGATGGGGAAGGGCAGGAGGCAGGGCACCAGGGGCAGCGGCCAAGGCTGGAGGAGGGGTGGCATGGGCACAGCCCCCACCTGGGTCCTCCGTCCTCCCGGGACATTCCTGAGCCTTCTCAGGATCCCCAGATCTGTGCCAGGCCCCCAGACCTGACCCATTATGTTTTTGTGCTCCGTGTGCTTTACCTGTGTCATTTCATCTCCCCTTACCACGGCCTCTTTACAGAACAGAGAGTGGGCGCTCAGCAAACCCATGCCTCCCCAAGGGGTTGAGAGGAGTTCACACCCAGGTCTGGGAGGCCAGGGCGTGTGGGAGGGCCGCTGGCTGCCCTGCGTGGCCCCCTGCCTCTGTCCTCCAGACTCTTGCATGGGTCACCAGGTGTCTCTCCTTAGGGAGCCTTCACTTGCTTCTTGTAGGGTGGATGGTGGTCCCCGTGCCATGTGTGTCCACGTCCTAAGGCCCAGAAAGTGCGGTGTGACCTTACTTGGAAAAATCGTCTTTGCAGATGTGGTTATCTGATGGGCCCTAAACCCAGCGACCAGTGGCCTCGGGAGAGGGAGGGAGAGCGGAGGAAACTCAGAGGGGAGAAGCCAACTGAAGATGCGGCAGCGGCCGGAGGGACGCCTGGAGCCCCAGAGGCTGGGAGGGGCGGGAAGGACCTGCCCCAGAGCCTCCGGAGGGAGTAGGTGGCCTCCAGAACCGTGAGAGAAGACACTTCCGTTCTCCCGAGCCCCCGGGTTGCATACTTTGTTACGGCCGCCCCAGAAGATTAATGCACCCCTTAAGCGCCCCCTCACTTTAAGGGTCCCGGGTGGCATTCCCCACTGTGGGGAGGCCTCCCTGACCCCGCTCAGAGGCTGACGCACTCCCACCTGTGTGCC
The DNA here is from genome assembly GCF_003031525.2 of Neophocaena asiaeorientalis asiaeorientalis. Classification (NCBI taxonomy): domain Eukaryota; kingdom Metazoa; phylum Chordata; class Mammalia; order Artiodactyla; family Phocoenidae; genus Neophocaena; species Neophocaena asiaeorientalis. The sequence continues at coordinate 3,740,000 of NW_020174791.1, forward strand.
TGCCTGCACCAGGTGTTGGGGGCCTGCAGGGCTCCGTTCTGCTGGACTGTGGTCTGACACCCCTGTGCCCGAGGGTAGCTGTCGGTTAGTCTGGAGGGGCGGAGAGCTCCTCCAGCCAAGTCCTGGACTGAGGGGCAGGCAGCCTGACCTCAGGAGCTGGTGGCCCCCTGCCTGGGCCTGCTGGGTGCAGCACCCAGGGGCGGGCAGTGGATCCCCTGGTCACGTGCAGGCCACTTGTCTTCCCCTTGGCCTGAGCACAGAGTTTCAGAACCCCCAGGTCGTCCTCCCCCGGAGCCCATGCCCCACTCCCCATCCCTTCTAGAGGCCTAGACCCCTAGGAGCTGGGCCAGCCCACCACCCTGCTGCCCTATGACTCCCCATGGGTTCTGGGGAGGCAGCCCCCTGCCCACGTGGTGACAGCGAGAGCTCAAACTCAAAATCTGCCGTATAACCCGAAACACTGGTGTGGGTGCCAGCCCAGGGACAGCCTTTCCCGCGATGGCCTGGGACTGGGCCATCGGTGGCATCTACAACCCCGAACAAGGCAGCCAATCATTAACCGGCCGCCCCGCAGGGCGGATGCCTCTCCCCGGGTGCCACAGGGCTTGGCTGGGCTTGGCCCCAGTGCCTGGAGGCAGAAGAGGAGGTCCAGCCCCGCTGGGTAAAGGCCCAGCACCCCTCCTGCAGCTGTGGTGCGGGTCTCCCAGGCAGCTCAGGCCCTGGCTCCCCACGGGGAGTTGGTGCCTTTGCCAGGGCTGGAACAGGAAGCTCTCCTCACCGGCCCCTGTGCGGTCTCTGGGCCCCTCTGCTGGGCTCCTGCATGGTTCCCGCTTGGCCACCTGCTCAGAGAGACCTTTCTGGGCCGCCCTTACCCCACCCCCACCCCGCTGCCACCTCTACTGCCCTGGCTTCTACAGCACCAGCAGCCCCTGCAGCTGACTCGTCCTGCGTGGAGCCTCCTTGCTGCCTGTGGCCCCTCCTCAGGGACATCCCCCCCCAGCCCCCAGTGTCTGGAACTGCACCGGCTCCCAGAGGGCGCTCAGGAAAGAGTGGGTGCTGAGGACGGAGGGACAGTCCCCTCTGCCCTGGCTGTGGCTGCAGAGCCCTGGGTCGGAGGCATCAGACAGTCCTTTGCGAAGCCGTGGGTTGGGACCCTAGGACCTCCTTGGAATTCTCAGGGGAAGAAGGGGCTGGTCCCACGAGGCCAGGGGTGGGACCGGCAACCGGAAGTTTGGTTTGGGAGGCAGCTGTAGACAGAGGACATCTGCTGAGCCTCTGTGGGTAGAAGGGAGCGGGCAGGGGCTGTCAGGCCTTCTGCCCAGCGTGCATGGGTGACAGCCTGGCCCGGCACCTGGAGAGTCCCCCGACTGCCCAGGTCCCGAGTCGGGCCTGTGGGGACACAGGGGAAGGAAGAAGAGGGGTCTCACCTGTGGGGTCTCCACACCTAGCACCCTGCAGGGTTCTGGTGCCACCTGGGGTTGGGGAGAGGGCATCCTGGGGCGTCTCTTGGGGCACTGCCAGCCACGGGCACCCTTCCACGGCCTGGGCTGGGGGTTTAGGGGGCCGGGGCTGCTTCTGTCCTGTCCTCCTTACCCACCCCCCCTGCCTGGTATGGGTGTGGGGTGGCAAGGGATGAGGGCACCTTCCTGGAGAGGCTCCTGGGGGGCTCCAGGGATGCGGCTGCCTGCGGCCCAGTGGCAATGCCAGCAGCATGGGGGCTGCACCAACTGCTCGCCAGCCTTCAGCGTGGGGCCCACCACCCGTGGAGCCCCCCCACTATAGCACCAGCAGTCTGTTGTGTCTGTGACAGAAATCCCCTGTGGGGCGTCACAGGCTCCCCCAGTCAGGGACACGGGGGCTGTGGGTGGTCAGGCATGGCCTGTGCCCTGGGGGCACACGAGGGCTTGAGCCTGGGCAGGAGTGTACAGCCGGCTCAGGCCCACTGCTGGGACCCACGGACCCCGGCCTCCTCTCCACCAGGCATCCAGTGAGCAGCCCCTCCTCCGGTGGCGATCAGGCCATGGATGGACGGCATTACCAGACAGTATTAGACAGAAGGATCAGATCTAACCGTGTCTGGTAAGACACCCATCGGCAGGCTTTGGTGCAGGCAGGCTCAGCGGCGGCCCTTCTGGGAGGGCCTGGGGCTTCCCCTACCACCTGTCCCGCCGCACCGTGAGGAAGTGGGAGGGCAGCGGCAGGACCCCCAGAGCCGCCTGGGGCTTCCCTTACCACCTGTCCCACCGCACCGTGAGGAAGTGGGAGGGCTCAGCGGCAGGACCCCCAGAGCCGCCTGGGGCTTCCCCTACCACCTGTCCCGCCGCACCGTGAGGAAGTGGGAGGGCAGCGGCAGGACCCCCAGAGCCGCCTGGGGCTTCCCTTACCACCTGTCCCACCGCACCGTGAGGAAGTGGGAGGGCTCAGCGGCAGGACCCCCAGAGCCGCCTGGGGCTTCCCCTACCACCTGTCCCGCCGCACCGTGAGGAAGTGGGAGGGCAGCGGCAGGACCCCCAGAGCTTCCTAGTCCGTGGAGCGGCCCCAGAGCCCTGGTGGCCTGGCCCAGGGCTGCTCCAAGGAGGGCTTTCCTGCAGACCCCGTCTGGGCAGCAGCCCAAACACGTGTTTGTGGGCACAGCTGGGGAGCAGCCTGGCGTCCCTGCTCTCGGTCCCGGGTCAAGGTGGCTGCGGCGCCCTCGCAGCTTTCGGAACGGCCCTCGGCCGGTTAATGAGTAACAGCCGGGCCAGGGGCAGAGCCTCCTCCTGTGGGAGAGCCACTGGGGCCCAGGGCAGAAGGGTCACCCCTGTGCCTACGCCGGCAGGTCTGGGGGCTGGTGTCCTGGCTTCAGATCCAAAAGATAAAACAAAAGACCATCCTGGCCTTGATGGTTTGGGACAATGTTCCCAGTCTCGCCTACGACACTGCAGGGGCTGGGGGCCGGGAGAGCAGCACAGAACGTCCACTGCTCCAGGCACCTGGACACACCCTTGTCCCCCCCACGTTCCCAGTGGACCGAGGGAGTAAGAGGGGTGACCGCCCACGGCCCCAGCTGACTGGGACCTCTAAGGGCAGGCCGCCTCCCAGCGGTGAGCTGGGGTGCCCTGGACAGCCGTAGTGGACATCTGACCCTGTGTGGTGGACGGGAGGGCCCGGGAAGGGAAGGTGGGGGCTGCCTGCTGCCAGTCCTGTTCCAGCCAGAAGGCGCGTTTCTCTGTGTGGCTGCTGACAGGCTGCCGGCCACTCCGTGGGGAGAAGCCAGGCCCAGCCACAGCGGATACACAGGAGCCTGCCGAGGGCCCCGATGTGGCAGAACCGGCCCCGCAGCGGTCGGCAGAGGCCTCCCTGGTTGGGCCGGGCTGCAGAGCTGAGACAGGCCGTCTGCCCGTCCCCCAGCTGGCCCGGGGCTCGGCCCAGCTCTGGAGTCCAGGAGCTCAGGACCGCGTGTCCTCGGGCCACTTCCCGGCAGGTGGTGGGTCACCTTTGAACATCGTTACCAGACAGTGTTAGAGTCGAGCCGAGAAATCCAGCACTGTCCGGTAAGATGCCCACAGAGGCCCAGGTGTGCCTCGGCCCGAGGACGCGGGACGGACGTGGGCGCCCCGCAGCCCGCAGGCAGGGCCCAGGTGCAGGCAGGGAGGCCTGCGTGCTGCTCCCTGTTTTCCCAGAGCCAAGGGCACCTGGGGCCGTGGACCCAGGACCAAGGCCGGAGGTGTTGCTGGCCTGTGAAGTGGCCCACCCACCCGGGCCCAGGCCTTTGTTGCCGCTCCGCTTGGCCCACACCTGCCAGGTGTGGTGGCAGCACCTGCTTGGGCGCCATGGGCAGGGCCCGGAACCCTAGCATCCTAATCCCGGATCACTGGGGGCGGGGCACTCGGTGCAGCTGCAGGAAGTCTTTGATTCTGGAGGCTGAGAAGGGGCGCAGACACGTCCGGGCCTGGGTAAAGGGCCTGCCCGAAGTCAACTTTCTGCCTTAGAGCCCCACCCGGCAGCCACTGGGACAGGACAGGGTGGGTGAGCTGACTGTGGGTGTCAGGGGCTGTGGCTGGCGTGGGGCCTGCGTGGGGAGAGGTCGGGGCCCGGGGCCAGGCTGGGGGAGGGCGGCCCCGTCGCTGCGAGCAGGGCCCCACCGTCATCATTACCAGGCAGTATTAGAGACCAGGCACCATCCAATGCTGCCCAGTAAGATGGCGATGGCCGTCCCGAATTGGGTCTGGGGGCCGCCCGTCTGGGGTGAAGGGGGGACTTGATGGAGGGGCGCCCAGCAGCCTGAGGTGGAGCCATGGCGTCTTAGGGCACTGAGGTGGGGAGGGGCCCGGAACGGCCGGGGCTGGAGCAAGTGTGTGCCCTGAGGCCACAGTGCCAGGCAGGCGCCATGTGTGGGGGGTCAGCCCGGGGGGAGGCGGGGCTGCAGCACCTAGAAGCCTCCGGAGGCCAGGACCACAGGGTGACCCCCTGTCCAGCCAGCCCTGGCCGGCCCAGTGGGGCCACCAGCTCCGGGCGTGGGGTGGGTGCCTGTGGGGGGCAGGGTGTCCTGCCCACAGGAGGCTGGGGCCCAGGGGCCGGAGCAGAGCGGGACCCTCCCGCTGAGCCGACGCAGGGACAGGCCCGGCCCCGGGGTCCTGGGCGAGCACGAGTGTGTATGAGGCTCTGTGTCTCGGCGCAGCCCCAAAAAAAAATGGCGCCCTTGGCAGGAGTGTGGACGAGCTTCGGGACCAGCCAGCAGGATGGTGTTGCCGGGGCCCAGGGCCCCCACCTCTCACCGAGCAGCCTGTCCCCAGCGCCCCACTGTTGCGTGGCCCTGGGGTTCTGACTGCTGCTGGCTGTGAGGTCCAGGGGCGGGCGAGGAGGTGCTGGGCCTGCAGGAGGGGTGCAAGAGGGGTAGCCTGGGCCAGACTGCACCTGGCGGTCACTGTGGCTTGTGTGCCCACTGGTCTGGGGTCCGGCCCCGGAGCAGGTGGGACAGCAGCCCCCAAAGGCAGAATACAGGGCAACAACCCCCAGGTGCCTGCGGCGGCCAAGCCAATCTCGCAGGCACCCCCAGGACAGGTGGGGCCCTGCCCTTCTCAGGGTCCACACCTGGGGCCCCTGTGGGGAGCTGACAGACCCCCGGCCCCCTGCCCTGGGGGACTGAGGTGTCCCGTCCTCTCTCCTGTCCCCGTGCAGGCAGCACGCAGGCCTGGAGAGCTGGCCAGAGCAGCTTCTCAAGCTTTCTGGCACCTTCCACCCGCAGAGGCTGCTGGGAGGGGGCCTGGGCCCTGTGCTGATCCCCCCGACCCGAGGCTGCCAGACTGACCACCACAAGGACCGCGTCCACCCAGCCCCGGACCTCAGCCAGGTCCACCCGGTCCTCTGGCTTCGTGCTCGGGAACAGGCGACATTTCTCACAGGGCCTGACCTGACTTAGGCCTGGCCTTGGGGGACACGCATGGGGAGTGGGCTTCATAGGTGCCCGGACCCTCCAGGTGACCACGTCCAGGCTCAGAGAGTGGTGCCCATGGCCGGGATCCAGGCCTTTGCCCCTCTGGCCCCTCCTGGCTCAACCTAGCCTTTCAGTGTCCATCCCTCAGACCCGTGAAGTCAATTCACTTTTTGCTGAGCTAAGTGAAACCATTTAGACGTCACTTTCAGAGCTGAGTTCAGTTTCAGCTCCACTCCTGGCTGCCAGGCTACAGGGTTGGGACAGGGGCCCAGCATCCCTCCTTGTAGCCAGCCCACCGTGCCAGCCCTACTTGGGGAGCCCCGAGGGCCCAGGAGACCCCACAGGCCCCGGCCAGCCCAGCTGCAAGCCAGGTGGACAGGCCAGTCCCGCTGTCCGCTGCCCACCAGCGTATGGGCTGTTATGTTCTCCCCCAGGAGGCAGAGGCCTGGGGCTGGGGGCAGTGGAGTGTTCCCTCTTAAGCCCCAGGACAGAATCCCACTCTCCTCATGAACCCAGAACCTGTACATACACAAGGAAAGACCAAGGCCCAGCCGGGCCCCAGCACAGCTCACATGTGGGTCAAGGGCCTGGGCGGCCGTGTGGCTTGGGGCAGGCAGGCGAGTCTCACTGGCTGAGATGAAAAGTGAAAATAAATGTAGCCTGTTTCTGAGTGCCCCCAACGGTGCTTTCTTAGCCAGTTGTTGGCAGGAGTGAGGCCAGTGTGTGGCCCCTGGGTGCGGGGTCTGGTTAACCATCACCATTCCCACCAGTCTCGGGTGGGGACATTGAGAAATCAGAGCATCTCCTGTCTGGAGAGCAAACAGCCCACCTGGAGGGTGCCCAGCCTGCCCGGCCTGGCAGGACCCACCTGCACAGGACAGGGTGGGGTAGGGAACACGATCCCAGCATGAAAAACCAACAGGCTGGTTAACCTGCCCGACGGGCCTTAATCAATGGTGAGGCCGCACAGAGAACAAAGCACAGAAACCCAACCCCTGTGCGCAGAGCGGGCGACGCTGGGGCGCATCTGAGGCCAGGCCGCCATTCCCCGCCTCGGCCCTTCGGGGCGCCCTCCCCACACTGGAGGCCAGAGCAGGCTCCTCAGGAGGCTGGCGGCTTCCACGGGCTGTTTTGCCGTCTCCTAGGTTCACCACACAGATTTTGCAAAGAAGGTATTTGCAGATGATCAACGTGTCTGAAAATGCACAGTGGACTGCGTCCATATTTTATGGTGCTTTGCATTTTCATAAATGCAAAACTTCTTTTGCCTAATTCAGCATGCTGCCAATGGCTCTAACTTTGAAGCATTTCATCTGAGTTACTAGACAAAAGTAAAAGAAAACCAAACCGACCTATTTTTCTAGATGCTCAGCCTAAAAAGGCCTAAAATGCTCCCAGTGGATTAATTAAAACAGCCTATCCTTCTGCCCTAGAAGCTTCGTGCATCAGGAACAATGAACCCTATATTATGCCTCAGAGAGAGCTAGCCTTCTGTCACATCGCGGTTATCATCTCCTAAGCTTCAAAACTGCGGAAGAAAGCCAACGACGGCTGGGAGAGCAGCTCGCACGCCACCTCGCTCAGCGCTGGGTGTGCTCGGCCAGGGCAGTGCGGCCGCCCTTCTGGGACGGTGCTCGCGTGGCTGCTGCAGAGGCTGCTATTTCGAGCTTAGGTGGAGGATCTTTAGAACAGACTTTGGACCTGACCCCAGTCGCCGAGTCGTGGGCGGGGGCCAGCCTGCACCTCCTCAGACGGGGGCAGGTGAGGAAGAGCGCGAATCCGGGCCAGACCGGCTCCGGCCCGCGCTCCGGCCGGCACCAGCGTGGCCACTGGCGAAACCGAGCCCTGCCCGGGAGCAGACGCACGGAGACCCACGGCCAGAGCTCCCACGTCTCAGGCCTTCCCGGCAGCCGGCTCCGGGCGAAGAGACGCCTCAGCCCCGGCACTTTAGTGGCCGACCCGGGAAAGGGCTTTCCAGAACGTCCTGTGGCGGGCGGAAGGCGGGAACCTTCAGCTGGCAAGCCCAGGCTGCCCTCTGGCCGGGTGAGAAGACCCCCACCGGCCGGTGCTGGCCCTGCGGACGTGGCCTGTGCACCCTGACCGTCCTGGGCCGCGGGGCGGCTCCACGCCCTGCATCCCTGGCGCACCCGGCCCCGGGGCCCACGTTCGCACAGAGGAAGGGCCCCCCTTTCCCGAGCCCTGGCCCCGCCGGACGCTGTGGCCCGATGGGCCACTGCCACCGTCGCTCGCCCTTGTCCTCCCTGGGTGGGCGGCGCAGGGGCCCGCGGTGCTGGTGCCGGGGGAGGCCCTCGGCCCAGGGCGGCGCCCTCAGGCTCCCCCACCTCCACCTCCCGCACTGACCTGCCCCGACAGGATCTGGGCCTGCAGGACGAGGGTGGGAGGCCGCTCCCACCCCTGCCTTCGGCCCGAGCCCAGCCCCTTCCCTGCACCTGGGACCCACCGGGCCTCTGCGCGGACGCCAGGGAAGCCTTGGTGCTGGTCGCCCCGAGTACCTGTCAGCCCCTGGTCCGTGGCCTGGGCGCCCAGGTCTGGCTTCGGCCTGACCTGCCCACAACCAAGGTGGGACGCCTGCTGCCTGGGGAGACCCGCGGCCTGCCGCCCTCTTCGGAGCCTCCGCACAAAGGAACCCGAGGTCCACGCGTGTGCAGTGGGCGGCTCGCCGGGCCTTTGGGGAAAGTTCTGGGAGCGACTGGGAACAATGGAGGTGGTGCGGGGCAGGGCAGGGAAGAGACAGCGAGGCCCCGGCTCGCCTTACATGTAGGGCCTCCCCCCTCCCCACGCAGGTGTCTGCTCTGGGCCCGACCAATCTCCACTCCTGGCGGCCGACAGGTGTGTCCCCCGGGCTCCCATAGGCCGGGAGGGAGGCAGCTAGTGACGCAGCGGCAGGGCGGGCGCCGGGCCTGCACACATTCCTGCCCCCGCCTCGCCCGACTCGCCCGCCCGCCGGGCCAGGTTGAACAAAAACCAGGGCAGGGAGCGTCTGCAGGGGCTGCAGTGGAGCGTGTGAGCCACTGGCCAGGACAGCCGGCAGCAGCTCCTGTCCAGGTGCCGGGCACGGCCTCGCTGGACCAGGGACGGAGTGGAAGGGGGTCACGCCCTGCACCCCTGCTTTCCGCCCGGTGGCCCCAGCGACGCCCCTGCCCCTTGGGGCTGCAGCCTCCCCTTGACAAAGGGCAGAGGCTGGACCTGACCCCTTAGCTCGAGGCCCCCAGCCCCGCCCCTATGGGCAGGTGGCCCCCAAATCAGGCCGTGCGCCACACTGACCCACGCACTGCAGGAGCCAGGCTGCTGGGAAGGCAGCCCCGCTGCAGGGTTGGGGGCCTGCCTGGCGACCGAGGCCTTGGCAGCCCCTGGGACCCCCATTTTGGAATCCCGGGACTAGGGATGCAAGGTTTTGTGATGGGGTTTGGAAGGGCCTGGGGGCCCGTGGCCACAGGGTGGGAGGGACAGGGCCCCAGTCCAGCAGGACACATGCTGAGGATTTCATGTTTGTTCCCAGCTCCTGACAAAAGGGCCTGTAATGAAATAACTGTGATCCCAGTAATTAGCCCGACCAGCAGAGAGATCCCAAAGGCCCAACTACTTTCCGTAACGAAGCCGGCGGCTGTGCTGGAAACTCACAGCGCCAAGGGCTGTCCCTGGGCTCCCGGCACTTGGCCTCACTCCACCCTGGGAGCTGGGCTCTGTGACCCAGAGGCTGTCCTCCAAGGATGGACGAGGCCAGATGGCTGAGTCACCGCTGCAGAAATCTCCGGGGGGTGCAGCCGCACAACTGCAAGGGGCGCCGTGCCCACCACATGGGGGACCCAGAGGAGGGTACGGCCCCCAGGAGCCTCCGTGGGCCTGGATCACTGTGGTCACAGTGGGGGAACCAGAAATCCGCCGCGAGCCCCTGGAGAGGGCCAGGGCATCTGGCAGCCAGTCCTGGGAGCATCGGTGACCTCTAACCCTAACCCAACCCTCCAGCCCCCAGCCCCTCCTTGGGATTGTTAGGACGCCCAGCCACCCCAATGCCCACTCAGGTGTCCCCATTTGTGTGGGGGTGGGGCAGGGCACAGGCCTCCGGTGGGGGCCACATTGCGGGGAGCCTGAGGCATTGCCACTGGCTGGGAGTGGAAGAGGGGCTGCTGGCGCTGACCCCCTCCTCAGGCTCACACCCTGCCCCCCTCGTGCTGCCTGGGCCGGCGGGAGCAGGGGCACACATCCGAACCACGGGGCTTAGCCCAGAGATGTCAGGTTGGGACTGATGGGCGCAGTGTCGCCAGACTTCAGAAGCTCCCAGGAGGACGAGGGGCCACCAGAGGGAGCCGTGGCCAGTGGCCACTGAGCCCCGAGGGCCGGGATGCGGTGGGGACCAAAGGGGCCCTGCTCAGCTCTGCCAGGAAGGGGGACGGATGCGGGAGGAGCCCCGCCCCTGGAAGGGGGGCGGCCAAGGGGCCGACTGACCGATCGCCTGGCCTGAGGCAGAAGTAAACCTCCTCTGAGTTTCTGGCCGGCGTGGGCTGCCTGTGGCTCTGATCCTGTTGTCACCAGGTGGGGACACTTTCCCACCAGTTCAGACGCTCCACGCAGACTCAGAGACACCTGGGCACAGTCTGTGTCTGTCTCAGAGTTAAAAGACCACACGGTTTTCTGTGGGAGTTTTCTCAAGACTGCTCTACCAGGCAGCCGCCCTGGGGCAAGGGAGACCCCTCTGTCATAGACAATTATTTCGGGAAACTTGAGGTCCCGGCGGGAGGCCACCCCAGCTGACCAAAGCTGCCTGCTCTTAGCCCAGGGTCAGAAAGGTCAGGAAGCATCTGAGCTTTGCCCATGTGCAGCGTGGCCCGGGAGCGAGTGCCCCCAGGAAGCAAAAGCCTTTTTTTTTTTTTTTTTTTTTTCGGTGCGCGGGCCTCTCACTGTTGTGGCCTCTCCCGTTGCGGAGCACAGGCTCCGGACGCGCAGGCTCAGCGGCCATGGCTCACGGGCCCAGCCGCTCCGCGGCATGTGGGATCCTCCCGGACCGGGGCCCGAACCCGCGTCCCCTGCATCGGCAGGCGGACTCCCAACCACTGCACCACCAGGGAAGCCTGCGAAAGCCATCTTGACGGTCTCCTCTGGTGCATCACTTTGAAGAGGACGACTCTGGTCTGGCTGACCGCCCACCCCTGCCCTTGCAGTGACCACTCAGCACTCTCCTTGCCTGTTCTGCCTAAGTCTCGAGTAGGAGAAAAATGAGCCAGAGCAAGGCTGGGCCCTGTGCCGGAAGGATGACCGAGGGGGTCTTGGCAGGGTTTGCATGCGTCCCACCCCTTGCTTTCCAGCAAATGGTCAGTTGAGATCTTCCCTTTGCCCCTATAGTCGTTGCAGGCAGCCCCTGCCACCCAGGCTGGGTACAAGGACGCTCTGGCGCCTCTGAGCTCTGATGATGGCCACCTCGAGGCCCTGAGCTGGGGGGGTCACTCCTAGCGGAGCAGCTGTGGCTGCAGCAGGACCTGGCTCCTGCCCTGTGCAGAGGCCCTGGTCCCTCTGAGGCAGCACCCTGACCCTGCAAGGATAGATGTGGTCAAGGGGGTCAGCGGGGCGGGGCCTCTGGCCTCCTCCAAGGGGAGAGGTGTGCTGGTCCTACTGGCTGGGGAGAGGCAGGCACTCAAGCCCCGAAGGGTCAGCGTGGGGCTGTCCCCGCAGCACACCAGGCCCATGTCATCCCAGCCCAGTGGGCAGCAGCTGCACTGGGTGCCAGGATCACTAGAGAAACCGGTGGCCACCAGCCCAGCCCGCCTGCTGGGTGCAGATGTTGTCATGGCAGCAGGAGGGTGCGGGGCCAGCGAGACAGGCTCTCCAGGGACAGGGAGGCCCGAACAGGGAGGGGTGCCAAAAGCCCCCCACACACACTTGGAGACACAGTCAGGCTGGTGGTAGAGCTCGTGGTGAGCTAACCCCCAGCCCCTCAGCCCTGCCTGGGGCTGAGGCCTCCCTGGGCGGGGCAGGCGAGACAAAGGGCCATTGTGCTGTGGCTCCCGGCTACTTCCGGCATGGTGGCCATCTGGGCACAGGCTCTCCACACCCCCCAGGGTTCAGCCTCGGCCTGGAAGCCAGGCTTCGGTGCCAAGGGATGGTCTTCCTGCTGGGACAGTGCTGGGGCAGGGGGAGGGCCCTGGAGCGCCCCCTGCCCCCCCCCACATCCCGCCCCAGCCTTGGACTTAGCTCTCAGCCAGCTCCGGGCTCCTAGGGGACACAAGCTCCGAGTCGCCTCACCGGTCCCTGCACTTCCAGTTGGGACAGGCCGTGTCTCTGCACAGGCCCTGAGTTTTCTGCAGGCTCCTCAGGCCCACCTCCTTGCAAGCAGAGCAAACACCTAGGGCAGGTGTGGCTAGACGCTGGGGCTGCCTGTTAGCCCCACATGGGCCTGCTTGGGCGGCTGTCCCTGGGGTCAGCACCCCCCATGACGGGGGACAAGCTCTGTCGCTCACCCGTCCTTGGCCCTCCACCGAGTCAAGCGTGTTGCCCTGGACTGGGAAGGGGCCGTGGCTAATTTTGCCTTTGGCCACTGCAGTTGGCACTGCCCTAGATGACAGGCAGCTTCGTGTCAGGAAACTGGGAGAATGGTCTAGTCACAGGCCCAGCAGGGCAGGACCCTGGTGTTCGGGGTTCGGACTTGGAGGTTCTGCCCAGGAAAAGGGCTCTCCCCGTGGGGCACCCTCTCTGTCTCCTCGGGGGCACCCGTTGCCACCCCTGCCCACACTGAGCGGTCTGATGCAGCAGAGACCCCCTCCCACCTCGGCAGGAAGGCCGTGCAGGGGCCGCTGTGCTCCAGGGTGGGGGTGGGGCTGCAGCGCCTGCACCCCTGGACCTGCTCTCCGGTCACTTCCTGCCCCTGATCTGCGGGGCCAGGTGTCTCCTTGCCCAGGCCGCTCCCTCCCACTGTGCTGACAGGTGAGCACAGCCTGGGCCTGGTGCAGGAGGTTGGGCCCTGCCGTGACGAACTGCTGCACAGAGGGGGGACCCTCTTTCACCGGCCTTTTGATCTCTCCACCCCTTCTGGCCTCAGCTCCTCCCACCTGGCCCAAGGGTTGGCCGCCCCCAGCTCAGGGCGAGAGGGTTCAAGCCAGGAAGCTCGGCCCACTCTCACTGCAGGTCCCTCCTCAGCTGCACCGAGCTGCCCTGGGGGCCTGGTGGTGCCCACGGGCGGGGTTAGGGTTAGCCCAGTGCTGGGACTTCTCTCTGGCCCTCCTGGACGTGTCCTGGCCGCCTCGTCCCCCTGTTCCCGCCCTGGGCCACGCTCTCAGACCCCAGCGCTCAGGCAGGGCCTGGTGGCAACACCTGCAGGCCGTGCCAATGCTGTGGCATGCTCCCGCACCCGGATTCGGCCTTGACCTTGACCCCCTGTGCCTGAGACCTGGAAGCATCTGTGTCGTCTCAAGGCCTGTCTCCCTGAGGCACACACCTGGTCACCGTGTCCAGAAAACGCTGGGCCAGAAGTCCGAAGTCCTGCGTCCATTATTCTTAGACGTATTGAGGCCCCCAGAGGCCGCTAGGGGCCCAATCTAGCGGTCAGCCCCTTGGACCTCCCTGGCCAGCTTGTCAGCAGCTGGCCACTCTGCTCGTAGAGCCTCTGTCCGACTCGGCCACCTGAGACCAAGGCACCCTGGGAGCCAGTGGGTGGGGTTCTGGTGCTGTGGGGATGGAGGGAGCAGGTATACCCTGTTGGGGTCTACAGCTAGGGAGGACCCAGAACTGTGGAGTTCAGAAATATTTGAAATTAAAATATAAGGCAATAAAAAAGTTCCACTGGTGGAGAAACCTCAGCCGGGTGAGCGAGGCCACGTCACCTGGTGATGTGAGAGCAGGTGCCCCGACGTGACGTGATGAGAAGGGCGGCGCCTCCGTGGCTCCTCCCCAGGCCCCCGACCCCAGTCTAAGTGTGAGAAAAACATCAGACAAACATCAGACAAGAGGGGCAGTCGACCCACACCTGGCCAGCACTCCTGCACACGGCCAAGGTCACAAAAACCAAAGACATCGGAGGCCTGTCGCAGCCAGAGGAGCCCGAGGACACGTGACGACTGAATGTCATGTGGGGTCCCGGGTGGGAAGAGGACACGGGGGCAAACTGAGGAATCCCGAGTGAGGTGGGGCTCGAGCTCGTGGAAACGTGCGTACGTGGGATCACTGTGACGCTGACAGTGGGGAAAGCTGGCTGTAGGCCTACGGGAATTTGCAGTGGCTCTGCACATCTGAAACTATTGGAAATAAAGCTGGCCAGGCAGGAGGGCCAGCCCTGGGAGCAGGCCCTGGAGGGGACAGATCTGGGGAGCCGGAAGGCCCTTCAGCCGGGCGCCCCAGGTGTCAGGCTGAGCGCACAGGTGTTGCCTACAGATTCCGGTGGAGCAGACGGGCCGGGACCCACCCCAGGTGCCACAGGCCCCATCCTCCAACACATCGTGAGCTATGAGGATCTGGACCAGGGCACCTGCACACCAAACCAAGGGCCCGTCCAAGGATGCGCAGGGACCTCAGGGCTGTGGGCACTTAGTAAGAGCCGCGTGCCAATGCTCCTGGGCCACAGGGGTTCACAGGCATCCATTTGAGGGGCTCCGGCCAGAAGCAGAGCTGCAGGGTGGGCTCTGGCAGGGCAACCTCGGCACAGAGGGAAATGACTCAGGCAAACTCCACGGGCAGTGCTGCCCCTGCAGCCGCCTGGTCCCTGCATGCCTCCTCTCACCTCTGACCTCTGGGAGGTCCAGAGGGGACTCTGGAGACGAGGCCTGATGCGGGCAGCTGCCTACGGGCTCCCATGCACCCCTCGCCCAGAGGCTCCGGGGAAAGCCTGGCCCAGGGCCTGAGGGCCTGCGGGTGGCCCTTTTGTCCTGGGAGAGCTGACCACAGAGCTGGGGCCTTGTCTGGACCCTCTGGTGGGGTGGCAAGGGGCGTCCTACCCACCTTCCCCATAGCCCCACAGCTCAGGACCCCTAGGAGCCCCCAGGCCAGAGAGGCTGGGGCTGGGCCCTGGCGGGGTGGGGCCCGACGCCGCGGCTGGGAAGACCAGCTGACCCCAGCCTCGTGACGTCCAGCCCTTCCCAGCCTCCTCTCTGCTTGGCCCCTGTTTCTAACTGCCTGCTGGCTTGGCTGGCCAGGTGGGAGATCCAGCTCTACCAGAGGCCTCTCATTGTCTGGCAAGGCTGTGTCCAGCAGGCCCCGGGCACTGAGGGCCCCAAGTGGAGCCAAGCTGAGGGGCTGCTGGGCCCTCAGTGACGCCTCCTTCCGGCTCCTCTGGCCCTGACCGCGCAGGGTGGTGACGGCCGCGCAGGGCTCTGGGGGGACAGGCACGGCTCGAGCCTGCCCTGCCAGCACTGAGTGGCTTCAGGCTGATGCCAGGAACCTGGCAGGCAGCCGCCTGCCCTCTCCTGGCCTGCGGGGCCCATGCTTGGCCTGCCCTGGCCTGGGGTCCAGCCCTCAGAGCGGCGGCAGGCCCAGTGACTCAGCAGACCCCAGGAAGAAACAAAGAGCCTAGGGGCAGTGGGGCCCTTGGCGCTGGGGCTGGAATGACCTGGGCACCTGCATTCGCTGCCCATCGGGTGTGGCCAGCCTGAGGTCACGCCCTTGCCTCAGGAGACCGGAAGCTCAGCCCCAGCTGCCCCACCCTCGGCCAAAGCCAGAGATTCCGAACGTCACTGTCTCTCAGAGAGCCCACTTCCATGGGTGTCAGTCCCAAGCCCAGCACTCAAGAAAGGAGGGGTGGCCCTTTCCACTCAGCCCCTCCCCAGGGGCTGGCACTGAAAGCGACCCCCATCTGCCGGGTGCAACAGGGGCCTCAGACCCAGGGGTGGCCTGGCTGGGGAGCCCCAGGCCTCCGCCGATATCCCTCTGCCGGCCCTGCAGGAGCCCTCTGGAGAAGGGCCACAGCCCTCCCACTCGACAGATCCACCGAGGCCCCTGTTTCTCCACCATTCAGCAGGGCCTGGAGCAGCAGGGGGTGGGGGGTTGCCCCTGCAGCCCCAGCTCCATCGCCAGCCGTCCGGCACACGCTTGGCCTCCTTCGGGATCTCAGACCAGGCCCCAGGCCTCGTCCTTGTTCCAGGTGGGGGAGTGCCAGGTGCCCTTCTCACAGCCTTGGGGCCACTGCAGCCCCCAAAGCAACGTCTTTATTCTTTCACACGGAGCCCCAGACTCCCTGGCCACCCGCAGCCTGACCCCCAACATGGCAGCCCGGCCCCCCAGCCGCCAAGGCCCTCTCCTGCCTGGGCCTCCCTCCCCCCTCCCATTCAGCTTCTGGGGCCCTCGGGTCATGCCCGCCCCCGGATCTCTGGATGCCTTTAGCCCAGACTGAACATTGCGCCTTCGCGGCCACGCGGTCTTAACTCCTGGATGGTGTCAGTGGTGACCTCTCACTCCCTGCTTCCTGCCAAGGGTCCTTAAGCCTTACCTGGGCGACGATGACCTCAGAGCTCCCTGCAGCTCCCTGCCGCCCCACCTCCCCACCCCACCGGGCCCAGGCCTGCTGAGCCCCGGGGAGGGCCCAGCACTGTTTGGGGTCTTGTTTTGTTCAGTCTTTCCTTCCTGGCATTTTTACCCTTACAGAAAAGTGGCAAGTACAATACAAATCAGTCAGCTTGGGTGACTGTAGCCAATGGCCACAGCCCGGGCAGTGTAGACAGACACTGTTCCTCACAGAACCGGGGCTGGGAGGCCCAAGGTCCGGGTGCCGGCAGATCCGGCCTCTGGTGAGGGCCCTTCCCGGCCTGCAGACGGCCGCCTTCTCGCAGTCCTCCTGGCCTTGCCTGGTGTGTGAGCAGGGAGGGGGGTCTCCGTCTTCCTCTTGTTATCAGGGCACCGATCCCCTCACGCGCCCCCCTCACCCTGATCACCTCCCCGAGGCCCCACCTGCAGACAACATCACGCTGGGGGTCAGGGCTTCGACACAAGGATTCGGGGGGCACAGCCCACAGCAAATACCGTTTCTTTCTTCTAGGACATTCGAGAGAGAGTTGCTAGCCGGACACCCCTCACCCCTGACACTTGTGTCTTTGTCCGATGAACAAGGACCCCCCCAAAACACAGCCGCTGAGCCCAGGAGGTCCCATCGCCCCGCCCCATGTCCTCTGCCTCTGCCGTGTCTAATAGACACTGAGCTTCCTGGACTCTGCCGCCCCAGCCCTGGGAGGGCTGGCTGTGCCTTTACAGCGCCCCGGCCCCAGCACTGTCTGCTCTGACTGCTGCCGTCTCTCCTGGGTCAGCGCCACGGCCCCGGCTGCCCCTGCATCTGCCCTTGCAGGCCGCCGGCTCAGCGGAGTCGAGACACACCGGCCCCTGCCCCCCGCCAGCGCCCACCCCCCGTGGCCCCTCACGCCCACCCTGGGCGTCTTTGCCCCACGTGACCTCTCAGTGAGGCCTCGGCACCTGCTGCCTGGAGCCCGGCCCGCACCCCACCCGGCAGCCGCACCCAGACGGCGTTCGTCAGTTATGTGCCCCGTGGGATGTGGGTCTGGCCTCATTCACGGCTAACCAGGCACCTGGGCGCGGCTGCCCCCATTGGTGGGCAGGTGATGGCTGAGTGAGTGAGTGACGCCGGAGTTCCCACCACTTCGAGGGGACACGCAAAGCTGCACAGGCCCAGCTCCGGGCCGGAGCATAGGGGATGGGAGGGTGGGTCTCTGCGCCCCTCCCCCACTGGCGCCAGGTGCCAGGGATGGTCTCGGTGTTTCCCCACAAGGAGGTGAAGCAACAGCGAAGCGTCCAAGGCCAACTTTCCACTAGGGCTGGCTTTACTTAAAAGTGGCCTTGGGGCTTCCCTGGTGGCTCAGTGGTTGGGAGTCTGCCTGCCGATGCAGGGGACATGGGTTCGTGCCCCGGTCTGGGAAGATCCCACATGCCGTGGAGCGGCTGGGCCCGTGAGCCATGGCCGCTGGGTCTGCGCGTCCGGAGCCTGTGCTCTGCAATGGGAGAGGCCACAGCAGTGAGAAGCCCGTGTACCGCTAAAAAAAAAAAAAAGTGGCCTTGGACTTTCGGCCTCTCCCACAGGCTGGGCTTCCCGGCTCTGGCCCCACAGGGCAGGCAGGGGCAGGAGAGAGTCCCCCTCTGAGGCGGGCAGGGATGGGGTGGGCACCTGGGAAGGGCCCTGGATCATGAGGGACGCTTGCCCCTCCTGGCGCCCACACTCCAGTGGCCCCACCACCCACAGGGGCGACTTTGTCTCCTGGGGAGCCTGAGAGGGGCGCACCCTGCCCCTTCTCCCACCGCCCCACTCCGCTCTGCTCTCCACCCCTCACCGGGACGGGCGGCCACACCCAGGCCAGCAGGATGGGCAGCAGCCTTTGTGCAGGTGGCTCTGATTAGCGTCCGAATCAACAGCTGCAGCCACCATTAGCATCTAATTTGCATGAAAATTCTCAGATTCTGGGGAGAGGGTGGGGGATCCTCAGCCAGGGTGGACTGATGATGGGGGAGCTTGCCCACCAGCCCCCAGACAGCAGGGAGGGTGATGGGCTCCTAGGGGACGTCTGCCTCCCTCGTCCCCTCACTGCTCTGAATGGGGTCCCGGGCCAGCAGGACCCCCGCCTGGACTGGCGCTGGCCCAGGAGCTCCCCGGCTGTGCCCGCAGGGGTCTGCAGCCTGCTTGGCATCCAGCCTCTGATCCTTGCCTGGCTCAGCCCACGTGGCTGCCTGCAGTGCAGACTCTCCCCTCTCACCCTGACCCACCCTCTCGAGCGGCAGTCAGAGCCCCGCCCCGAGTGCCCACCGTTCGCAGCTCAGGCCCCACTGCCCGCTCCGTCTGGCTCTACCCGACCCTCGTCCCACCCCAGCCATAGCCTTCTGGGGGATTTCCTGGACGGTGGACATGCTGCCTTTCCTCTGGGAGGGTCCCCTTCTCTCTGCCTGTTAGCTCCCTGCCCCCAGCAGGCTGCAGGCCCTGTGAGCCCACTGTCCCCAGCGCCGGTGGGAAGTGAGGGCTCGGAAATCCTGGTCAGAGGAAGGAGGGGGAGGTCAGGTGAGGTCAGCAAGAAGGTCAAGGAGGGGTCAGGCAGGGTCAGCAAGGGGATCATTCTGGGTTGTGCAGCCCCCCGTCCTCCATCCCTTCTCTGGGGTCCCACCTGGGGACCCCTCTTTTCCGTTCCCGGGTGGCCCCTTGGCTGTTTCTGCCCTGTTCTCCCTGCAGGGCCCTATTCTACGGGGTCTCCTCTTAGGGGCAGAATGGACAGTGCAGGGGGAGAGACTAGATGGACAGAGCCTCATCCTGTGACCTGAGTCAGAGTCAGGTGTGGCCCTGGGGGCGGGGGTGCCGGCAGCTGGCGTAGAAGGGGCATGGGGTCGGTGGAGTGACCTCCAGGGAGGAGGGAGGGCAGGGAGCCACGTCTGCAGTGGGGTGAGGCCACCTTCAACTTTCTGGGCGCCCTTTGGGGAGCAGCTGCCCTGAGCCAGGGGAGGGTCCTAGAGCCACGCCACCTCTGACCACAAATGCCCGTCTGTGGCCCCTTCTGCCTGGAGGGGGACAGAGCGGGCCCGTCAGAGCCAGACCCTGGGCCGTGCCACCAGGAGGGCGGTGCCACCAGGCGGGGGGTAGTGACGGGGAGTGAGACCCTGGGCTCCTTCTGCTTCTGGGCCCTGGACGCTGGGTCCGGCTACGGGAAGTTTGAGAGGTCTCTAAGGGGTCAGTGGCCGCGGGGGAAGTTGTTCCGGAAGCAGCCCGTAGCTTGGCCCTGGCCCTGAGCGAGTTTGAGTGGCTGCCTCACAGAGGACAGAGGGGGAACCATCCAGAAGCCCCGAATTTAGCAGCTTGGGCGGCAGCAGGGGAGGAGGGGCCATTATGGCGACCCCGAGGGAGGCCGAGCCCAGCCCGCGAGGCGGGGGCCCTGACAGCCCTGGAAGCCCAGGCAGCTCTGGCCTGGGCCTGGGGGCCTGGGTGTGCTGGGCGGGGCGCATCCCCGGCCTCAGGGGCTGCCAGAGCCTTTGTGGGGCGGCCTGTCTGATGCAACCCAGTCACCAGGAAAGACAGGCACCAGCTGGGCTGTTGCCATGGTGGGGAGGGCTCTGCCCATCGCCTTCAGCCTCTGGGGAGAGCCCGCCCTCAGCTCCTGCTGGCAGGGCCTGAGCCCACCGGGGGGCCCAGGGGGAAGCCAGGCACCTTCTGTACCTGCAGGCCCTTGGGGCCCCTCTGAGCTGCCCCGGGCCCTGGACCAGCCGCCCTCGCTGGGCCCCCTCCCACGGGGGCAGTGAGTTAACAAGGCCACTGGGCCCACTCGGCCCCTCCGCCTGGGTAATTCGTCTCCAAAGGCAGGGAAGTGTCACCGAGATGCCTGGGGCCACCTCGGGCGATGGGGCTCAAGGAAAATTACACCCCTATTTTTCCACTCGCTGGAGTCTAATTGGGCTCTGGGGCCACGCCGCTGGCACCGAGCGGGTTTGTTTGGGAGATGCACGGGAGGGAAGACTGGCTGCCCTGTTTCCAGGGCAAAGGTGGCCTTCTGAGCCCAGGGCTCATTCAGGGGGTCCCTGAAACAGAGACGGTGGGGGGGCAGCCGCCGTGGGGTGAGTCGTGAGGAGGGAGCCATGCAGCCCCCGGGGCCCTAGTCTGATGGGATCGGGTGGGGGTGTGTTTCGCAAGGGAGTTTGTTTTTTTAATTGAGGTGAAATTCACATAAAATGAACACCTTTAGAGTGGACGGTTCTGTGGCATTTTGTGCGTTCGCAGTGCTGTGCAGCCACCACCTGCATCTAGTTCCAGAACCCTAAGGAAAACCCACCAGGCAGCCCTCCAGCCTGGGAACCACCATGGTGCCTCCGTTTCCTGGACTTGTGGTCTGGACACGTCCCGTCCCCATCAATGGACCCCACGTGCCCACAGTTCAGTTTGGTCCCTCTCCCCCGCCCCATGCTGTCGAAGGCTCCAGCAGGAGACCCCCGCCTGCCCTTTGGGCCAGACGGCAGGCGACGTGGCATCCACCCACCCGCCGCTTGTTCGTGGTCTGGGCCCTGACGCCCACAGTCAGCAGAGGAGCCTGCGAGGGCCGCGGTGGGGTCTGCAGGGTGCCCTGAGAGCGAGGGGTCCCCGCGTGGATGGGGCCGGTGGGGCGACAGAGAGGGGAGCGGGCAGGGCTGGGGGAAGCAAGGTCCCAGCTTTGGGCAAGTAAGTGCGAGGTGATGGTGAGGCAGTTCAGCTGGGGCCAGGGCAGGAAGCGGGTCTGTGGGCCTGGAACCCAGGTGTGGCCTGCAAGGCCGGCCAGCTGACCCCAAGGTGTTGGTGGCTGGAGGACCAGCTCCCGTGAGATTCATGGGTATCAGAGCTAATTGGTGCGGAGTCCACTCCCCTGGACATGAGAGCCCAGACCCCTCGCTGGACACGGGGAGGGGCACCAGAAGCTGGGACCCCACATGTGCAGACAGCAGTTGGGAAAGAATCTGTTAGTTGATATTTTAAGAAAGATGCTGAGAGGTCTGATGACAAGGACCAAGGCTACTGAGCCTGCTTCCCTGGTGGTCGCACTCTGCTTAAAACTGCGGCCAGGGGCCTGG
>NW_020174791.1:3760943-3761421 GCF_003031525.2 Neophocaena asiaeorientalis asiaeorientalis
AGACGATGGGGTGGGACAGAGGGGTCCCCAGGAGGCCCCTGAACAGGCCCAGTGGGGCTCTCTCGCAGGTGTATGGCGTTCACCCCGAGGGATGGCTTGGGCCTGACCACATGAGGAAGAGGCTGCCGGATCGTGTTTCCTGCAGCCACGGTCGGTCAGCCGTGGGAGCTGAGGTGGTGCCGGGAGGGGCGGGCACAGGGGGGGCCTGGGGACCAGGGGCAAAACCAATAGAAGCCATGGGAGGGTGGGGTTCCCCCGAGGGGCAGCCGGGGTCCTGTGCTCCTGAGGCCGCGGCCGCGCTGTGGGGACTAGCACAGACTGACCCTGAGGGGCAGTGAGCTGCAGGCAGTGGGGTGCCCTGCGGGCTGCAGCCGGGAGGCCAGGCCTGGGGGGTGAGCGGGGCGCTGGGGTCCGAGGGCCCAGTGGAGAGACCCCCGTGGGTGCAGCGAGTGATGAGAGGGTGTGGGAAGGGCCCCTT
>NW_020174791.1:3761442-3766406 GCF_003031525.2 Neophocaena asiaeorientalis asiaeorientalis
GTGGCAGAACTGCATGGGTGGGGGCTGCAGGAAGAGGCAGGCCGGGGGAGGGGATGTGCCGGCACTCAGCTCTGGACATGGAGGCCTTCGGGGGGCAGGGGGGAGGGTACAGTTGGAGGGAGAAGCTGGGGCTGCTTTGATGATGGCGATGAGCCCGTGTCCTGCCCGGCCCGAAGGAGCAGGTGGGTTGGGTGGTGCCCCAAGTCCTTGCTGGCAGTGGACCCTGCCCCCTCCCTGAGGTCCAGGCGCAGTCTGAAGGGCAGCGCAGGGCCCTGCCTGGCGCCACACCTGGGGGACCCAGGCGCATGGGCCTTCACACTCCAAGCCAGCGCGGCTCCTTACATCCTCTGCGGCCCCACCTGTTTCTGCCAGCATCCACGGTGCCCCCAGCCTTGGGTCAGGGCTGGGCCAGGGCCCAGGGTTGCAGGAGCCTCTGGAAGACCCTCCCCCAACTCGGTCTGGTTGTTTACTGGCCCATGGGGGCTGCCCCTGGAGCCTGGTGCCACAGGGCTCCTGTCCGGGCAGGGCGGGGCTGGATGCCAAAGTAACATCGTCAGGGGCAACCGGGCTGCAGAGAACAGGCCTGCTGGTCTGTGCTGGGGGCCCAGTGTGGCCCCACCGGCTCCAGAACCATGGGAGCAAAGCACAGAGGTGTCTCACTGTTTTCGCCACCGTGAACTGCCGCAGCGAGGCATGGGGACCCGCGAGCTGCTGATAAAGCCGCGCTGGAGTCAGCGGGAAGGTTGGCCGGCAGCGTGGACTTCAGGACAATGTTATACCTTGTGGGCAAAACGCACACGAAATCTAAAAGTGCAGCCGGCTCCACACCCCGGCTCCTGCCGTTGGCTGCACAAGGTGACTGGGAAGGGGCTTCGAGACACGATTCAACTTTCAGCTGCTGGATTCCATCTGGGCTCCGGGTCTTTCAGGGGAAAAGTCCATCCGGGGATTCTCAACCCCTCCTCCCGGACCGCCAATGGCCCAGGAGGGTCCCTGTGTCTGCGAGATGACACGAGTCACCCCAAGACTCTGTCCTGTCCCACCCTTCCCCACATGGCCGTGCCTCCCCCTGGGAGCTTCCCCTGCTCAGGTCTCACCCTACAGACTCCCAGAGCCTCCCCCGAGTGGGGTGGCTGCGCCTCCAGCACCCGCCCGGCGGAGCCTGGCCCCGGGCTTTGCCTTGTCAGGGAGAAGCCACTGCGACCACAGCCCGGGGCACCCAGGTCCTCTTTGTGGGCGCTGGACACTGCACCTCATTTCCTGAGAGTGGCGGGGGGTGGGCCAGAGAGAGGGCAGCTCCCAGCCCACCTTCACTCTGGCTGCCCTCCATCCTCACGGTCAGAGGCGGGGGTCCTGCCTCTCGGGGGGTCTAACACCCCATGAGGAGAGAGCCCCAGCAGGAAGGGAGAGGCTGCACCCCTGTGCCCCCCCAGGGAGTACGTGGCCCCCCCTCCCGTCATCACACATCCATGGAAGGGGTCTGAGTCACCTGTCCTGCCCTCTGAGGGATGGGCTCTCACCCCTGGCTGCTGCCCCAGACCCCTTGGGGAATCGACCTATTTCTCGCGTCTGGTCACCCCGGGGTCTTCGGTGGCAGGTGTGGGTATACACAGGAGGGCACTTGGGCCCCAGTGTCCCGTGGACGGACACAGAGAGCACCTCTGAGGGGCTCGTCTGGGGTTCCATGGTCCTGGTCCGATTCTGGGTTGACGGCGCTCAGGCCTGGGGTGCACACAGGTGTGTGACACAAGTGTGTCAGCTCAGGGAGGCTCACGAGGGCAGGTACACGCGGGGGTGTCCCCGAGGCACCCCCCTCGGGTGTTCGAGCATGATGGCCAAGGAGAAGTAGATGTGTGGTGTTCGGGGTCGCGGCTTTGACCGCGACCCATCAGAGGTGCCGGGCAGAGGGGGGTCCACCTGGAATGAGCCTCTGTGTTCCTATCCTGTTTGCAAAATGAGTCTTCCTCAGGGGTACCCAGAGACCAGCTTAGGCCCTGGAGCCTCGGGCAGGGGTCTGCCCTGGCCCGGGAGCGGGTGCTGCGAGGAGGGCGGGGTGCTGAGCTGGGGCCGCATGAGACGCTTCCGGGAGGAGCCTGTGGCACCAGGACGGACCCGAGGCCAGCGCGGGGGTAGGGGGGTGCGCGGGGGGGCGTGGCAGAACCCGCCGAGACAAGCCTGGAGGGAAAGGCAGTGTGGGAGCATTCGCCTGAGTCCAGGAGGACAGGCCAGTGGCCCCAGCAGAGACCGGAAGCAGACCCACAGGGTGTGGGATTTCATGCAGGAAGAAGGGGGGTGGTAAACGGCCGTGTGGAGGGGGAGAGAAGAAAGGACAGACCCAGAGGCGCTGAGGCGCCTCGTTTCCGCGCAGTCCGCACTCCTCCTCCCACCCCTTCCTCTGCCTTTTGTCTTTTCCAAAGCAGATCCCAGCTGAGGGCCAGAGCCGGAAGCAAAAAGCAGCCCTACGTGAAGGGGGTTCACGTCCTGAAAGCCCAGAGTATTTGGGTTCGGCCAAAGGCCTTTTATTGTTACACAGGTTGGTGAATAGAAACAAAGCACAGCTCTATGGAAAAGCAAAGCATCTGAATTGGAAGTGGTGGCTCCTGCTGTCTTAGATCACGCTGCCACCAGGCGCCCTGAGCTCTAGGACGCAGCCTCCCCAGGACGGCCCTCCCCATGGCCGCCCACACTCAGGACGGTGCTGCCCCAAAGCCGGACACGCCCGTGAGAACAGCTGGGTAGCGAGTAGGCTTGCCGACCGCCAGGCCCCAGGCAGGGCCGCCCCTGGACCGTCCATCTGTCCGTCCATCTGTCCGTCCAGTCACACTGGAGCCCAGCTTTTGGCCTGCTGTTCTGTCCTCCCCTCAAAGGCGCAGCCCCAACCCCGCTGTCCTGGACTTTGGGGACCAGCACGTATTTAATCTGATGAAAAGGACATTGACAAATGCCACCATCTCCCAGCCCACATCTTACAGAGCAGACATGTTCACAGCAGTAAGTGGGGGGGCACGCGGTCTTAGGACAAAGGATGCTGCCTTGAAGGAGCACAAGTTTAAACTCAGCTTCCTGGAAAAGCGGGTGCGCCACACTGCCCAGGAGCCCTGGCGAGCGAGGGGCGGCAGCTGTCCGGCTCCAGACCTGCGGCCAGCACGTCCCTCCCCCGCCCCTCCCTCGTCCTCTGAGTCCTCTGCTCTGTCCTTCTCACTGCCGTCAGGAGTGGACGAGGTTGCCGAATGTCCAGCATGTGATGGAAGGTAGGAAACAGTCAGGGAGCGTTTCCTGAAGGGGTCGACCTGGGGTGGGGGCGGAGGGGTCGTGCCCTGTTTCTGGAGAAGGTGGAGGATGGAAGGAGCTGGTGGCGTAAGTCAGGTGGAGCCTGGGGTGAGGACGGCCGCCCGGCCCGGCCGAGAGCGTGCAAGAGCCCCATCCTGGTGAGACCTCTCTCTGTGCGAGGCTTCAGTGGGGCTGCCCAGCCCCTGGTCCTGAGGGCTGAATGAGACGGGCACCCAGGATGGGGCCGGGAGCGTCTGCAGCGCAGTCACCCGGCCACCAGTCGCAGTTGCACACCCCCCTGTGTGCGTGTGTGCACGAGGCTGTGCACGGGGAATGTGGGGTTGTGGGTGTGCGAGCGAAGCGTGTGTGTGGATGGGGAGCCCAGAGGAACCCAGAGGAGGAAGCAGGAAGAGTCACGGGGAAGGGACAGGAGGAGGGGCCCCTGATGCTCTGGGGGTGTGGGCTGAGCCCAGAGGGCACCGAGAGCTCAGGAGACCCCACCCCCTTCCCACTGATGCCTGTGGCTACTCGTCCCAAAGGCTTCCCTTGACTCCTGTGACAGCAGAGTCTGGACCTCCCCGAGTCACAGTGGTTTGAACCTGGGCCCAGTGGCTGTGCTACACCCCTGGGGTGGGCCACGCGGGGCTGGAGGGGTCCTGTCTCCAAGAGACCCCCGTGGTCCCCAGACACCCAGGGGGGTGCTCCTACAGTCAGGCTCAGGGTGTCCCGTGCGCCCGGGACCCTGCCAAGGTCCCAGCAGGACCCACGGCTCTGGACACCGGAGAGGGCTGGGGGGCCCAGGGCCTGTGAGGGGGCCCCAGGAAGGGGGGCAGAGGCGGAGCCAGGACACTCCACCAGCAAAGCCCCTTCAACCTAAAGGTCTGACCTTTCCTGGGATCCCTCTCCGAGATTGACTTGGTGATGGGGACAAAAGGATGGTCCCCGAGGAGCAAATGTTGGCTTGCCCTGCTCCAAGCCTCCTGCAGTTCACGGGTGCGGGGCTGCGCTCAACGGAGGGGGCCTCGCAGGGGTTGGGGGGAACCTCGGCCGCTCGGAATTCCCCCTCCCCTCCCACCCCTTCTGCGCGCGCCGTCCGGAGCCTGAGCGGAGACCCAGCCCTGCTCCCGCACCTGGGCACCTGGGCACCTGGCTGGGCTCGGGTTTCCTTACACAAAGCTCCCCGCCCAGCCGCGCCCTCCCTACCCTGGGAGGGGTGCTCCCCACAGGGAGGCCACTGCCGGGGCGCTGGCTCCCGCCTGCATTTGGGCATTGTTCGCTGGCAGGACCACTGGGGTGGGCCGGGGTGGGGGTGGCAGACAGCTGCTCGGCTGGGGCTCGGGTGCAGCTCCACTATCCCCACTGAGGGCGCGTGGCCGGGAACCCAGGGCAAAGCACCGCTGGCCCCGCTGGCCTCTGCCCCCCCTGCTCTGCCCCACCCCAGGGAAGGGTTAAGCTGGCCTGGCGGACCCACCGCACCTTTGTTTGCAGATCTGCACCTGCGCTCCGATCCACCGGGCAAAGGAAGGCGGGACTGCATGCCTCCCACCAGAAGAGGGACCCTCTCCTTTCTTCCCACAGGCCTTGCCCGGGTGGGGACCCCGGGGGACCAGAGCCCCGGCACCACCTCCAACCTGCTGTGGAAGGTGGGCGTCTGTCTGCTTACATCAGAGCCATTCAAAGTTCTGTGTTTCCAT
>NW_020174791.1:3766483-3766786 GCF_003031525.2 Neophocaena asiaeorientalis asiaeorientalis
GCTTCCTCCGGGGCTCTGTGTGGCCACGGTGTGGACACCTGCTCAGCAGGACACTGGGAGATGCTGGCACCCTGCCCATGGAGGACCTGGGGTCCTATAGGCACCTCCGCAGGACAGGGTGAGACTCCGTGGCCCGAAGCCTGCCTGCCCGTGTGGGGCGCAGCGCTGGGGATCCTTGCTCCCTCGAGGTCACCTTGCCTGCTGGGGACCACGTGTGACTGTCCTGGGGAGCCCAGCGGCCCCTCTGGTGTTACTGGTGTTAACAGGACGTGAGGAATGGTTTGCTGGGGTGTCCTGGTTTTG
>NW_020174791.1:3766859-3779630 GCF_003031525.2 Neophocaena asiaeorientalis asiaeorientalis
AGCAGGTGGTGGGCGGTGAGACGGAGGCCCCGTGCAGTTCACACCAGGCCTCTCTCAGGACGGAGAGAAGACGTCAGCCCTCCCGACCCCTCGTTTCTCACAGGCGAGGGAACCCACAGCCAAGACACACGATCCCCCACTGGGAGCCAACAGATAGACCACGGACCCCACCGAGACTCTACAGACTGACCAGCCCATACCGGGACCTCAAGGACAGACTAGCCCCCACCAGGACCCCAGGGAGACACCAGGATCCCCACTGGGACTCCACAGGACCCCACAGACAGACCAGTCCCCACTGGGACTCCACAGGACCCCACAGACAGACCTGGGACACCACTGGTACCCCACAGACAGACCAGGGCTCCCACCGCGAAACCAAACACAGACAAGTGGCCCCACCGGGACTCTACAGACAGACTAGGGCCTGCACCGGGAACTCACAGACAGACCAGCCCCCAAGGGACCTCACAGACAGGTCAGTCCCCAACGGGACCCCACAGAGAGTCCATGGCTCCCACCAGGACCCAGCAGACATACCAAGGCCCCAAACGGGACCCCACAGACGGACCATGGCCCCCACCTGTACCCCACACACAGACCAGCCCCCAACGGGACCCCACAGACAGGCCGGTCCCCACGGGGACCCCACAGACAGACCAGGCCCCCCACCATGATCCAACAGACAGACCAGGGCCCCCACCAGGGCCCCACAGACACATGATCCCCCACCAGGACCCAACGGATAGACCAGGGCCCCCACTGGGACTCCACAGACAGAACAGCCCCTACCGGGACCCCAAGGACAGACTAGCCCCCATCGGGACCCCAGGGAGACACCAAGACCCCCACTGGGACCCCACAGACAGACCAGTACACACCGGGACCCCACGGACAGACCAGGGCCCCCACCAGGACCCACAGACAGACCAGTCCCCACCGGGACCCAAAGACAGACCAGGGCCCCCACCGGAACCACACGTACAGAAAAGGGCACCCAACGGGACCGCACAGACATACCAGGGCCCCCACCGGGAAACCACAGACAGACCAGGGCCCCCACCCAGTCCCCACAGACATACCAAGGCCCCAAACCAGACCCCACCCAGACGAGTACCAACCGGCACCGCACAGACAGATCATGGCCCCCACTGGGACCACACACACAGACAAGCCCACAACGGAACCCCACGGACAGACCAGGGCCCCCACGAGGACCCAACGGATAGACCAGGGCCCCCACCTGGACCCCCACACACAGAGCAGTGCCCACTGACCCCACAGATAGAACAGGGTCCCCAAAGGGTCCCCATGGACAGACCAGGGTCCCCACCGGGACCCCACGGAGAGACCAGGGCCCCCACTGTGACGCCACAGACAGACCTGGCCCCAAAGGGACCCCACAGACAGAGAAACCCCTAGTGGGACCCCACAGACACACTAGGGCCCCCACCAGGACCCAACAGACAGACCAGGGTCCCCACCGGGACCCCATGGATAGACCAGGGCCCCCACCAGGACCCCACGGACAGACCAGTGCCCATGGAGACCCCACAGACAGACCAACACACACTGGGACCCCACAGACAGACCAGGGCCACAACCGGGACCCCACGGACAGACCAGGGCCGCCACCGGGATGCAAAAGACAGACCAGGACCCCCTGCGGGACCCCACAGACTGACCAGGGCCCCCACCGGCACCCCACGGACAGACCTGGGCCCGCACTAGGACGCCACAGACAGACCAGAGCACCCACCGCGAGCCCACAGACAGATCAGGGGCCCCACCGGGACAGCGGGTACAGACCAGGGCCCCCACTGGGACCCCACGGACCAACCAGAGCCCCCGTAGGGACCCAACGGACAGATCAGGGAGCCCAACGGACAGACCAGGACACCCACCAGCACCCCACAGACAGACCAGGGCCCGCACCAGGAACGCACAGACAGACCAGCCCCTAACGGGACCTCACAGACAGGTCAATCCCCAACAGGACCCCACAGAGAGTCCATGACTCCCACTGGGACCCAGCAGACATACCAAGGCCCCAAACGGGACCCCACACACAGACCAACCCCCGGTGGGACCCCACAGACAGGCCAGTCCCCACGGGGAACGCACAGACAGACCACGGACCCAACAAGGACCCCACAGACAGACCAGGGCCCCCACGGGGACCCAACGGAGAGACCAGGGCCCCCACTGGGACCCCACAGACAGACCGTGGCCCCCACCGAGACCCACAGCCAGACCAGGGCCCCCACCGGGACCCCACGCACAGACCAGGGCCCCCACCTCGGTCGCCCCTCAGACCCCATGCATGTGCCCTCTCTCTTCCTGTAGAAGGCATTGTAATGGATTTGTTCTTCGCAGAGACACGTGTGCCTAAATCATTTCGCGTGACCGTGTGGGTGACCCGTACCGCCCCCTCCGTCGGCCAATGTCCCGAGTCCCCAGGTGTCACTCCAGCTCGCTTTCCTCTGTGCACAAAACGCGATACTTACACGCAGAACATGAGCGCGTGTGATCTGCAGCGTCTGCTTATGTAACTATGGAGTTTTACTGGGGCCTTGGCGAGAATGACGGGTTGTATAAACGTCCCACTTCTCACCTGTGTCTTGACACCTCCAGGTCACCTGGACGCCTCCCCTCCTTGGAGGGGCTGCACGCTAACCCCCTGTCGTGCTGAGCTGTGTTTCCCCAGATTCATATGTTGAAACTCTGATCCCCAGAACCTCGGAATGTGGCTGTTTGGAGATGGGGCCTTTACAGAGGGGATTAAGGTAAAACGAGGCCAATGAGGTGAGCTCTGATCCAATCTGACTGGTGCCCCATAAGAAGAGGAGATCAGGACACAGACCCCGGGAGGACATGGGGAGACAGCCCTCTGCACTCAGAGGAGAGAGGCCTCCCAAGAACCCTGGTCTCAGACTTGCAGCCGCCAGGACTGGGCAGAAATTAACTCCTATTGTATAAGCCCCGTGTCTGCGGGACTTTGTTACGGCCGCCCCAGGCCAACTGCACAGCCGGCGCTCGCTCTGCACCCACCACCCCAAGAGAGGCCATGAGATGCCGCAGGACCGCCCCTGCTTGGTGTCCTTGAGGGCATCCCCCAGAGTCGGGATTTGCAGATGCTTCTAACTGTGTGATGGCGACCAGACGGCCTGCCCCGAGCTCTTCTACAACAAGTGAGAGCCAGCTGCCCATACTCTGGCCCCTCCAGCGATACGTGCTTTTGCTTTTTCATTTTTGCCAGTGTGACGCATCCCCGGCAACATCTCACCTCTGAAGAAGCCGGGTGCCCTCCCCAGGCCTCCTCTGGCAGGTGCACGGCCCCTGCTGCCCAGGGTTCTCTGAGGCCTCCTGGGAGGTCACCCTTGGGGCAGTGACCCATACTGAGGTGGGGTAGATTGGCCTGCTCCCTGCTCCCTGAGGCCGTCTCCCGAGACCCCTCTCCACATGCCTCTCACACAAGGACCCCGTCCCAGGCTCTGCTCCCTGGACACTGACCCGGTGTCCGTGATTCTTGCTTCCCTGACGCCAGCGAATCTGGACGTTCCCAAGTCTAACAGCTCCTGGATTTGCTCAGTGGATCGCCCGGTCACAGCTTTCACCCATTTTCCCACAGAGTTTCTTGTCTTTTTCTTGACAGTTTATAAGTTCTTAATATAATATTTATTTTAACCGTGTGTCAAATGCATTAAAATATTTTCTCAAATTGATGATTTGTCTGCTGACTTTGCTTATGGATTATTTTGCTATGTTCAAGTTTTAACTTTGATATAGTAAGTGTGACTGTAAGGAAATAGGGGGAAAATCTATTTACTGCAGTTCTCCAGGCAGAGTCTGTACAAGGAGAAGAAGACTTAAAAAACCCCACACAACCATTATTGATCTCCTCAAAGACATAAGAGGCAGTATTGTGATCATGGAGAAAGATCAGAATGCTTTAGCAATAAATATTCAAACATGAACCTCAATAAAGGAGTTGTAAAGTAAGGCTGAAAGACCCAGAAAAGGAGATCGGGTCCCTGGGTCCCACCTATGAGGTCCCACGTCTCAGTGATATTTACCACGAAAGAGGGGACGGAGAAAACAGAAGCCAGGAAACAATTTAAAATTAATAATTAAAGAAAATTTCCTGGAAATAAAGAACAAGAATTTCCAGACTGGCGGAGCCATGGGGCACCTGGCAGAGGGTGAAAGGGAACCCACACGAAGGTCATTTGCACGAACTGTCAGGACACCAGAGACAAAAAGAAGCCCCGAAACTTCCAGGAAGAAAAGACAAGTCAGGACTTCCCTGGTTGCACAGTGGTTAAGAACCCGCCTGCTAATGCAGGGGACACTGGTTCAAGCCCTGGTCCAGGAAGATCCCACATGCTGCGGAGCAGCTAAGTCCGTGTGCCACAACTACTGAGCCTGTGCTCTAGAGCCTGCGAGCCACAACTACTGAGCCCACGTGCCACAACTGCTAGAGCCCACGCACCTAGAGCCTGTGCTCTGCAACAAGAGAAGCCCCTACAATGAGAAGCCCCCGCATCACAACCAAGAGTAGCCCCTGCTCGCCGCAACTAGAGAGAAAGCCCGTGGGCAGCAACGAAGACCCAACGCAGCCATAAAATAATAAATAAATAAATAAATAAAATAAAAAGAAAAGACAAACCAGTTTCACACCGCGGATCAGGAATTAAAGTGGGGTTGAATTTACCCACAGCCGCAGGTAAATTCAGAAGCTGGGGTCCCACTTTGGAGGGACGTGGTCCTGGGCTGGAGTTCTACACCCAGCAACACGCCTCCACGTCAGGGAAGGGACAAGGCATCGAAAGCCATGTGTCTGCCAGACGCCCTTTCTCAGCAAAGACGTGCTCCACCAGGGCAGGAGTGAACCGGGAAAAAGGAGGGTGTGGGGGCCAGGAAAATCCAACCAGGAGAAGCAAAGGGAATCTTCTGGGTGAAGGCCAGGGGAGATCTCAGGGGTGGAGGGAGCAGCCCTGACGTAGACCCAGGAGGATGGGCCACCACGGGCAAAGGGTGGAGGCTCCTGGACGGACCACTTCAGAAATACCCATGTGTTTGAACTTAAGCCACTGGCGAGAGTCTGAGGATGAATTAGTCGTGAGTGCAGAGAGAACTCAGCAAGCACGAAAAAGGAAGGCGATGATTAACATGTGTTCAACACATGTTTCAACACATGTTCTGATTGGAACAGTAACCACGGCCTGTCACAGGCCTGGCGGGAACACGGATCTAACCGCTGAATTCAGAGCGAACTAAAATTATAACGTCATTCCTTTGGAAAAACAGGGGGACCCGAGTATGTGGGGGAGAGGGGAAGAAGAACTAAGAAGAAATAAACCCAACTTCCCTGGGGTGAATTCAGTAGACAATACCTAAATCTGAAACCCCAAGAAGCTGTCATTCAATCACGCTGCTGCACAGGTGCTGGTAGAGTGCAGGAATTCTCTGGGGGACGGAAACGGTGGCCCCTGCGGCCGGCTGGGTGGGTGGCGGGGACATTTGTCCGAAGCTTGCAGAAATGCTTGACTCTTAAACCACATGCAAGTATAACTTTGACAAAAATGAAATTAAAACTCATCTGGTGCCCTACCCCCGCTCTGTGGCCTGGGAACTGTTTCCATAATGCTGGAAGGACCTGTAATCAAACTCGGCTGTGGACCTGTCTGCTCTCGCTGTGTTTTCTGGGTAGTGTCTCTCATCACCTTGCCCGATTCTTCTGCATCCCCGACCTCGCCACGTTCCCCGCCTCTTCTCTGACAGTTGATATTCTGCTGGGACAGAGCGTTTCTCTGGGTTTTCCCAGCATGAGGCCACGTGGGGTCCAGCACCTCCACCCCGAGTCCACCTTCCCAGTCAGGTGTCGTTGCGTCCACCGCATCCTGCCAGGAGACCCCCAGGGCGAGCGCTGTGGTGGAGCAGTCCCGGGTCTTAGGCCCACGTCTTATTTCTTTTGTGCCCTCTTGTTACCGGGACACACAGTGCGGGACTGAATTTCAGCTTTGATGAAGGAAGCTGGTCCTGCTCTAGTCAGCTCCGAATTCCACTCCTCTGGGGTAATTCACAGACACAGCATCTCGTTAAGTGGAATAAATCTGGTTCCCTTGCAAGAGCCTCTGGCCACTGTCATGTAAATTCAGGTGTCTCAGACCTGCCCCCTTCCTACTGGGCCCTGGATTCCGGCTGTTCTCAGAGGTGGCTGGTCAAAGGCAGGCCCCGGGAACCAGTTTCCGGCCTTAAGAGTCACCTTTGCCCACTGGAAGCTCGAAAACACCCACAAACGTCATCGAGGTCCCCAACTTCTCCTGGGGGAGCCCAGGGATCTCCTCAAGTTGGGCGGAACGTCCCCCGTGGCCCGCTGGGGGGCTCCAGCCTGCCCAGCTATTCCCACCTCCCCCAAATATGTTCAGAGGGCACGATCCCCACCCCATCGCCCAACAGACAGCAGAGACAGACGGCTCTCTGGAAAACCCCTCCAGCCGAGAAAAGCTCTCCCAGAGACCCCCACTTTCCCCACAGGCACCCCCGGCCCAGGGCATGGCCCCTGCGCTCACCGCTGGGACGTCCCCAGTGGCCCCACCGGGACGCCCCAGAGACCGAGGGCTGGACGGCCGGCCGCTCAGAAGGAAAAGCTTTAGAGTTGGGGGGAAGGGATGTTTCGAGCCAGCTGTGCTCAGAAGCCATGGGGGAACCACAGACCCCACGAGACAAGCTCTCCCCAGCGCTTGCCTGGGAGCCGCAGTCCTACCTGGTCCCCACGAGGGCGGCGGGCGGTGTCGCCGAGGCTGGCTCCCTGGCTGCCTTATCGCGGCCTGGCCGGGGGATGCGGTGGAAGCCTTTGCCTGGTACAACCGGCCTCTGCAACACAGCCCAGGAATTCTGCCTTGAATAATTTTTAACTTCTGCCTGGGAGAAAACCAAGGTTGTATGCAGTGCCTCTCTACACAGAATGCCAGGGGGCTTTCGCTCAGGAGCAAAGCCCTCAACAATAGCAGGGAAACCTGCCCTGGCTAAAAAAGAGAAAGAAGAGGAGAAGAAGTGGCTACAGGGCTCGGGGAGCCTACTGGCGCCCAGGCGAGCAGCCGGCCAGTCTCGCCTCATTCTCTGGACGTGAAGCCGCCTTGGTGACCGCTCTCCCGCCCGCAGCGCCCACCTCCCTGGCCTCTAACCCCACACCGGTTCTGTGATTTCTTCCAACAGCCTCATATTTCAAACTGCTGGAGCCAAGCCGTGCCACCCCTGCACCCTGCACGCCCGCTTCCAGCCTGGGGTTAGCTCTGTGCGCGTCCAAGATTGGACCCGTGACCCTGCGGCAGCACGTGGCAGGGGCCGCTCGAGCTCCTGTGGGCCCTGTGGCCATGACGGGGGAGGGGCAGTCTGGCCGCCCCCCTGCCCCCCAGGATGGCCTTCACACAGTGAGCTGGGAGACCAGGGCTTTCCTTTAAAAAGACCTCGATTTTCTCCAGCTCTGGGACAGGAGTGACTGATGCTCAAGGTGGCCCAGGCAAGGCCCACTGACCCCGTGAGGGAGGGCACTGGACTCCCCAGGACACGGGATCACCAGCACCAGAGGACGGGGTTCCAGGCGGCCCAGCTCTGCGCCGCCACGTGGGCCCTGGGCTCAGAGCCCCAGGACCCGCCCTAGGGAGCCCTGCGCGTTGGAGGCTGAGCTTGGTGGGGAGCTGGGGGTGAGGCTCCCGTGCAGCAGCCAGAGGTGAGGTGAGCAGGGAGGCCAGACACGAGGGGCCTGGGCAGGTGGGGCAGGAGAGGGGCTCCCGCCACCCCGCCCGACTGGGGTCCCCACATTCCTCTGGTAGCGTGTGACCCCTGCACACCGCAGGCTCTACTCAGGGACAGCAGGCAATCAGGAGGGTGGATTGGGCAACCACAGGCCCATGCTGGGAATAAACCCCAGGGACACACATGCCGGGGAGGCCCTTCAGGGCCTGCCTGCTGGCGTGGTGGTCACCCAGGGGGCAGTGAGGAAAGAGGGGACCTGGGCAAGGCCGCACAGCCAGGACCCCTGACCGCCGGTGCAGCCGGTCGGGTGCGCATGGCTGGGGCTCCTCGGGCAAGAGGGCTTCGGTCCTTCCGACCTCGGACGAGGGGTGCTGGTCCCGCCCCCCCCCCCCCCCCAGCCCCCTCCTGCCTGTAGGGGGCTCCACACAGGCTGCACTGGTTGTTTTGGGTGCCGGCACTGCTGACCCCACGTTCCTCCCATCCCCCCATTCACTCAGCATCGGATTTCAGGAGGCATCTTGTGTAGCCCTGAGCTTCCAGAACCTGAGTTGCCCTCCTCAGGCTGCCCCCACACACATGCCTGTCACCCCCATACAGCTCTCTGGGGATGCCCTCACCCAGCTGGCCACGTCCCCAGCCGGGCTGCCCCCCACACCTGCCCACCCTGTCTACACTCACCCATGGGCCCCATGCCTGCACACACTCCAGCGCTCCATGTCAGGCAGGCTGATGGTGAGACGGCCCCTCCTCGTGACTCACGTGTGTTTCTCTAACTGCTAACGGGCTTGAAGGTGTCCCACACGAGGTCTTCGGAAACATGATCATTTTCTCACTTTTTTGCTAGGATTCCTCTCCTTTCCTGTTAAATTGCAGAGTTCCTTGTATATCCTAGATAACAGTCCCTACGGATGGGCACATTCAGTGATCTTCTCCAGTTCTGCCTATCCATTGATCAGAAATCCTGGTTTTTATAATCAAATGCAGCCCTTGTTTGCCCGAGGGTTTGTGCGTTTGAGGTTGTGTCTAAGGCCTCCTTCCCCGTCTCTCCCAGGCCACCGGGTGTCACCGATGGGTTCTCCCTGGACCACCTGTCTTGCACGTGCTCTAGATACCGTGAGCCTGCTTCCCATCCCCGTCCCGGTTACTCCGTCTGGCCCCGTCATCGTACACTAAACACACATGACTGTAAGGTCTGTGCCTGCAACCCGTCCCGTCCCTCTGCCTACACGTCGTTTCCGCCTGGTTTGTGTAGCTCTCACCTTGCCATGTGCCCCAACATCTGGAAGAGCTAGCTCTCCTCTTCCCTCTTTTTTTAAATGTTTGCCTCATTATTCATGACTTTTTCTCTCATAAATTTTAGAGTCAATTAGTCTAGTCCCTGTGAAACTCCAACTGTAATTTTGACTAGGATTGCACGGACCTTACAGATTAGTTAGGAAGAGGCAATGTCTGTGTAACATTGCTCTCGCGCCCAGGAAGGCGGAAGACTCCCCACCGGCCCAGATGAGCGCCCACGGCCTTTATCCCAGTTCCCAGTTCTCTCCATTCAGCCTGTGTATATTCTTGCCTGAGTTGATTCCTAGATACTTTATTTTCTTCCTTGCTATTGTGAATTCTCTTTCTCCTAATGGGTTATTGCTGGTATAGAGCAATATTATTGATTTTTTCATTAAAAAAATTGAGATGCAATTTACATGACATACAGTGTGCGACGGCGCCCCCTCTGCGTGCGGCCGCTAAAGGTCGCCGCCGCTGCAAGGGAAGCCCGCACCCACTGCAGTGACTCCCTGTTCTCCTTGGCAACCACCAGTCTGCTTTCTCTTTCTATGGAGTTGCCTGTTTTGGATATTTCATAGAAATGGACTCATACAACGTGCGACTTCTGCCACTTGTCTGGCTTCATTCCTATACTATTGTTTTTTTATTTGGATAAAATACACCTAACATAAAGTTTACTGTCTAACCCTTTTTAAGTGCACAGCTCAGGGATATTAAGCACATTTACGTTTCAATGCAACCGTCACCACCATCCACCTCCAGAACCTTTTCATCTTCCCAAATTGAAACTCTGTCCCCACTAAAAACTCACTCCCCACCCCCTCCCCCAGCCCTTGGTACCCACCCTCCTACTTCCAGTCTTCGAGTTTCACTCCTCCAGGGACCTCATACGAGTGGAATCATAATTGTTTGTCCCTTTGTGACTGGTTTATCTCACTCAGCCTAGTGTTCTAATCAATACCATTGATTTTTTGTAGATTGGTCGTTTATTCAGCAATCTTACTGGACTCTTATTCTAAAGTTTTCCCATCTGTTCTACTGTTTTTTCTAGATAGATGATTGTATCTTCTGCAACTAATATTGATTTTTTATCTTCTCTTATAATCATATGCCTCATTTATTTTTCTTTCTTTATCATGTTGGCCATGATCTCCAGTCCTATGTTAGGCAGTATCCACTATATGGGGGCACCCTTGACCTCATCCAGATCTTAAAGAGAATGCACTGGAAGTTTCTCCAGTTAGTGTAAAGTTTGCTATGATGTTTTGATGTGCGAACTTTATCGTGTCAGTGAACTTCACTTTATTTATTCATTCGTTTATTTACTTTTAAATTCATTTGGCTCCGCCGGGTCTTAGTTGCAGTGCGTGCAACCTAGTTCCCTGACCAGGGATCAAACCCGCGCCTCCTGCGTTGGGAGCGTGGAGCCTTAACCGCTGGACCAGCAGGGAAGTCCCAAACTTCACTTTTAACGCAAGTTTTTTAAAAAGTGACTTTAAAAATCACAGTTAGGTTTTGAAATTTATTTAAAGTTTTTCTGACTCAAATAAGGTAACCACATTTTCTCCTTTAATCTATTGAATCCCTGTCACAGCCCATTCGGTCATGATGTACTATTTTTAATACACTTTTGCATTTCATTAGTTGCAGAGAGGATCTTGATGTTAAGAGGCAAACCCTACATGCCCCTTCACGGCAAGTCCGCACAGCAGGGCACACCCTCCCACAGTGCTGCTTGACCTTCCTCAGCCCTGACCTCCCTTAGCCTTTGCTCATCTACGGGAAGGTGTGCAAAATGCACAGGAGTCAGGGGTGGCCCAAGACACAGCACACTGAGCACCAAGCTTCCAAACACGAGGAAGACTGCCTGCTGTCCACATTCTCTGTGCTGTGTGCCGGGGTCCAGCAGCGGACACAGTGGGCAGGTCCCTTCCCTGACATCCGGCTGCATTCTCAGGCCCCTTTGGAGCTAGAGGGACCATTGGTGGAGTCCTTACAGGGACTCAGGTGTTAGCTTGTAGGACGTGAATTCTACTGGCATTTAAGACGCTCACGCAGTTCTCAGACAGAGAATCCAGGCGAGGGGAGTAGAGACAGCATATCAGAAGACAAATCATCGTATGCGGGGAACAAGGAAAACGTCTCATCATTTCCAATGGAAAACATGACAGGAAAAGAGCTTACTGTCCCAACATATAAGATATTTGAGGGAATTCCCTGGCGGTCCAGTGTTTAGGGCTCCTTGCTCCCACTGCAGGGGACGCGGGTTCAATCCCCGGTTGGGGAACTAAGATACCACAAGGCACGTGGCTCGGCCAAAAAAAAAGATATTTGAAGAACTGATACATTAGAATCCTCTGGCCTCAAGGTAACATCTTTTCACAAGGGAATCACCTCCAGGAAGCTGTGCTTAGGCAAGTATCTAGCACCAAGAATCAGAGAAACAGCATCGAGAGGTGAATTTGGTTCAGACTCGTAACATTGCTGGGGGAGCCAGGGCACCACCAGAGAAGCAGGTGAAGAGCACAAACCCAAGGGTTGCAGATGCAGGAGCTTGGGGGGTGTGCTTGCTCCTCTCACCCAGTTTGGGGGAAATTTATGTCCAGGGGAGCAGGAACTGGAAGGACCGTTGGTGGAGCGTGTGGTATCAGATCTGCGGGGAAACCACGCGTGTACGGGAGCTGGCGAAGGCTGAGGTGCCCTCGCCCGGGAAGGAGTGACAAGTGGCAGCGGCAGACAAAGACCAGGAGGGGCCCCGCTGCCCGGGGGCAGGTCTGAGTTTGGGGGTGCCCAGCAGGTCCAGGCCAGGGAGGGTGGGAGGGAGGCCACGGTGCTGGAACCATGACCATGACCCCCAACAGCGGGGAACCCGGGCTGACCCAAAAGCACTGGGTCAGGGCGAGGGTCTGACCCCAGACAGGGCAGCCCGGGCTGCCCTGTACCAGGGCTGGTGTCAGAGCTGGACCCCCATCAGCCTCCACGTGGTGACAGCCTCCCCACGTCCAGTTTTCTGTCCTGTGCCTCTGGGGCAATCACCTCTGCTTGCAGGGACAGCTCAGATGCCCGGAGCAGAAAAGGGCAGCGCTGACCGTGGGCTCTTTCAGCCCTTGGGGGCACCGGGAGACGGCTTCCCGTGTCCACCAGTGTGTGTGGTGGCAGGGCACTGATGGGCGGCTGGCAGGACCTCCTCGGAGCATGTGCACATGTGTGCGTGTGCCCGTGTTGCCCCACCCACCACCGGGAAGTGACTGAGGACCAGGTCCAGCCCTGCTGTGTGGCTGCTGAGGACACAGCCTGGCCCTCGGCTGGGAAGGTGCGCCTGGAGAGGCATGTCCAGGTCCAGGCCATCAGAAGTTCAGGGGGCCTGGGGTCGGCCCAGGGTCAGAACGCTTAGAGTCCAAAGTCTGGCAAGCTCCCAGGCCCGTGCCAGCCAGCGGGGCGCCCCCTCCACCAGGCACCAGCCCGCTCGAGTCCCAGGGCCCAGGCAGGGGCCTGCAAGGCCAGAGTGGCAGCCGAGGGCTCTGGTGATGGAGAAGGCCTTGCCCGTGAGGTCCCGCGAGCTGGTTTCTGCGACTTCGGGAGGCCAACAGCCAGGCTCTCTCCCCAGGGTGAGAGGGATGCAGTGATGTAGCATCAGCTCCGCAGTGTTTCCTTCTGGGGTGAAATGTGGACTCGAGAAGCCCATGGGCTGGAACCTGCGACCACCCCCAGCTCTCTCTGAAGAGCGGTGAG
>NW_020174791.1:3779721-3783769 GCF_003031525.2 Neophocaena asiaeorientalis asiaeorientalis
GAGGCACCAGGCCCTCCAGCCCCTGCAGGCCCTGGGCAGTGCAGCAGCCGGAGGCCAGGCCTTGGGACTGCAAGACAGAGCTGAGGCCGTGGGAGATGAGAAGAGAGCCAGCCGTGTCCAGCACTTCGCTGCCGCCAGAAACGCTCGACAAGAGCTGTTCTCCACGGCTCCCGCTGCGCGGTCCGCCCCAAGGTGGGGGGCTCGGTGGGCCCCTGGGTGGGAGGCACCGGCTCTTAAAAGTGGTTGGCAATTCCCGTGTTTAACCAAGGGGCCCTTGGCAGTGAGCCGGGCAGTGGGAGGCAACTGCGGGGTGCCCACGGGCCCACTCACGCAGAAAGAGCCGGGGAGCCGCACCGCGGGCAGGAGATCACCGGCACGCGGCAGGGTTTTCCCTGGCGACCAAGCCAGTACTCATGGGGGAAGATGCGCTGGACTGTGGGAAGGAGCCGCCAGCAGCGCCACCCCACACAGAAGGCGCTGGCATCTCCGTACGCTTCCTTACAAACGTTTTCCTATGCACTGATGTAAGTAAATCCAAGTAAATAAATACCGGGTTAAAAAGCCAATTACGCTCGTTCCATCCAAGGCCATGTTGTATCTTCTCACTTTGCCGTTAGGACACCTCCCTGACGGGGCGTGGTAGCCGCACAGCCTAATGTAAGCACCCTGTAGTCTTCATTGCATTTCGCGGATACCGTGTTTCACAGATTGAAGGTGTGTGGCAACCCTGCATTGTCAGATGAGAGCGTTTCTTCGCAGTCAAGGATTTTGAAATTACGGTGTGCGCGTTGGTTCTCTTAGACATAACGCTATTGACCTACAGTGCAGTGTGTAAATATGACTTATGTGCTCGGGAGAGCACACGCGTGACTCACCTCATCGTGACGTTCGCCGTGTTGGGTGGTCTGGAACGGAACCCGCGGAGGTCGGCCTGTGTCATCTGTTGGTTTTGGGGGCACTGGGTGAGCGCCCCGCTGCCTGTGTCTGATCAGAACTCCAGGGATGAGCCCAGAGAGCCAGTGGCCTGGCAGGTGACCGCCCCACTGGTGTCCCCGGCTCACGTCCACCCTGCAGGTGAGCCACAGGGAGGCCTCCTGGCTCCTCCCGGATCCAGTCAGAAGGAGGTGGAGAACCGGCCCCCAGGCTCTGCAGGCTGGCCGCATCCTGGGCCACACGGAAGGCCAGGCACTGTGGTCCCTTTGGTGTTGCTCCCCGGGGACACTGGGACCACGCCGCAGGCCAACACTCCAGGGTGGCCGGAGAGGGGGGCTGCCCCCAGTCAGAACTGTGGGGCCTCCCCAGCCCCCCTGGCCTGTGTCCCCCTCCTCCCCTCCCACCGCCCCCCTTGCTGTCCATCCTCACCAGCTGCACCTGTGTGCTCATGCCCCGGGGGCTGAGGGGCCCTGCCAGGATCTGCCACGGCCATGCTTCACATGTCTGCCTGGGACCCCGGGGCTCTCTTTCAGCTGGCGGCCAGGCCTTGACTGGGACAAGGCCCATCACTCCCTGGATAGCTCAGCTCTATGTGGGCCGGGCTCTGTGGTGTGTGGCCCCTCTATGCACCTGACCGCAGGCCCAGCGCCCAGAGAGCAGAGGGGAACAGGGTCTGCCTGGGTGGCACCTGCACCTGCCCAGGAGATTCCTGGGGGTTGGCGAGGGGACGGAGGCTAGACCGAGGACACAGCCCCCACCCAGCTTCTCCCTCCGGGGCACCCCGAGGGCCTGGGCAGGAGGTGTCCTGGCTGGAATCCAGGCGGAAGCCAGCTCTGGGCCCAGCCCCGCCCACGCTGCCGCTGTGGTCGGGAGAGACAGGCCACAGCCCCCTTCCTGGCCTTCGAGCCTGCCTGGCTGAGGCCCCTGCAGGACATGCCATGCCCACCACGGCCCCTCCACGGTGAGCAAGGGCTGGGGGTGGTGCCGTCAGGAGCGGCCTGCAGCAGTCCCACTGCTGTACCCGAGCTCCGGGGCAAGGGCACTGTTCCACCCCCAGGCTGGGAGCTCTGCGACCCTCGGGTGTGTCTCCAGGCCTTGGCCCCCGCAGGGTACAGGTGCTCCCGGTCCCGCTATTGGGGCCTCAGTACACTGCGGCCGGGCACTGGGACACGTCCTGTGCGGGCTGCCCACGCCTCCTGCACTGGGGATGGACGTCCAAAGCCCCTCAAGCGTGGCCTCCTGCTGGGTGGGGCGTTGCTGTGGAGTGGCCCGAAATCCCCAAGGTGCAGCCAGCTCCCCTCCCACGGCCCGGGCCCCCACGCCGATGACCCCTCTCCCTCCCCGCCAGCCGGCCACTGCGGTTTACTCCTGTGCCTCTGCGGCTGTGAGAACCTTCCGTGGCCTTCGTCCCGGTGAGCCCTTAATTGCCAAATAAATATTTGCCCAGGGTGGGGCTTGGTGCTCAGGGTTAAGTATTACATGGGCTGAAAGTCGGAGGCCCCCATGGCCGCCCTGGAGGGCCCGGGGGGCGTGGGATGCTGGCCCGACCGCGTTCCCAGCCACCCTGTCCAGATGGGAAGGCAGAGCTGACCCTGGCCCGGGGCAAAGGCCAGCCCAGGGACCGAGGAGGACAGAGACAGGGGAAATCCTGGGAATGCGAGGTGCAAGGGAAGGCTCTGTCCACCCAGAGGTCAGCCAGGACGTGGCTGGTCCTGAGCAACGGGGGACGAGGCAGGAAAAGACACTTCCAGACCAACCCCGTGTCCGTCAGGTGCTGCTGCGTAACAGGTGGCCCCAGCACGGTGCCTGGAAACAGCAGCGTCTCTGCCTTTCTGTGGCTGGGAACCCAGAGTGGCTGGTGTGGCACAAGGCTCCACGGGGAGGGTCCCGCAGCTGTCTGCGAGGGTGGCCACAGCCGCCTGATGACCAGCCCTGGACGTGCCGCCTCCCTCTTCCTCACACTGCGTCCACTGAGCAGTGAGTCGGGAGTCGGAGGGGAGGGCTGCTCGGGGCCGTGGGATCCCGGGGCACTGGTCAGGATCAGTGCATTTGGTTTGTGTCCTGGAAGCCACTTGTCCCTTGTGGGCGTTTGTTGTTTTTACTGATGGACTGGCGGTTGGTCGGTTAAGACTATAAAGTGGGAGGAGTTTTGAAAAGATACACATTTGGAGTCAACCTAACTCCTAGGAACGCCAGGCCACGCGCAGCCGGCCCTGCGGCGGTTCCTGCCATCCTGGGAATCGTGGGGGACACATGTCCTCCACCAGGCTTTCCAGGCATTCAATCTGCTTTTCATGGGCACGTGTGTGCACTCATCCTACGCGTCTGTCACTCTTTGCAGCAGCTCCGACGCAGTCCCAAGTCCCCACAGCAAGCCAGGGTCTGGGCTGATTTAGTGTCAGCTTGGCTGGGCCACGGGGAGCCCAGGTATGTGTCCAGACCTCGTCCCAGGCGTTTTTCCATGAGATTAACACAAATCGGTGGGCCAAGGAAAGCAGATGGCCCTCCTGTGAGGGTGGGCCTTGTCTGATATGTCAAGGGCCTGAATGGAACAAGGAGGCGGGTCCTCCCCACTAAGGGGATGCCTCCAGCTTCTGGCCCAGAGCGACCCCGCGCTCTCGGGGTCTCCAGCTGGCCGACTGCACACCCCGGGGCTCTCGGCCTCCATGCCCGCCAAGTCCTCATAATGAATCTCTGTCTGTCCATGTGCGTCCTGCTGGTCTGTTTCTGGAGACCCTGACTCGTGTGTCTGGGTGAATGGGTGGCTGTGGCCACGCGGGCTTCGGTGGGTGGGGGCGGCCTGGGTGTGGGTCAGGGAGGAGGTGTGCCACTGGGGGTCCCAGCGTCCAGGCCCAGGAACCGACCGGGACCCTCCCATGGCGAGGGCGAGGGGCTGTGTGATCGGATGGAAGGGGAGGTCTGAGGTCTGAGACGAGGTACAGGAACACGGCTGCAGGGGAAGGAACAGCCCCTCTAAGTCCCAGGGACGACACAGAAAATGAGGGCGGGGACCTGTGTGCTGGGCAGGCCTGACAGCCCGAGTTTGCTGGGGCTGTCCCAGCGCTGCTCCCAGTTTTGGGGACCCCAGGCAGCCATGGTGGGGGGTCTTCGGGTT
>NW_020174791.1:3783835-3789642 GCF_003031525.2 Neophocaena asiaeorientalis asiaeorientalis
ACACACCTCTGCGCCTCCAGGAAAGGGGCCAGGCCCAGGCCGGCTCCCTCTGCAGTCCGAGGGCCTGGGACAGCTGAGGCGCTGGCTGCCGCCTGCTGCACGAGGGCGCCACCTGCAGGCTGGCTTGGGAACGCGCCATCCCCAGGGCCCCAGCCAG
The DNA here is from genome assembly GCF_003031525.2 of Neophocaena asiaeorientalis asiaeorientalis. Lineage (NCBI taxonomy): Eukaryota > Metazoa > Chordata > Mammalia > Artiodactyla > Phocoenidae > Neophocaena > Neophocaena asiaeorientalis. The sequence continues at coordinate 3,783,993 of NW_020174791.1, forward strand.
GGATGGTTGAGCCCCAGATGCAGCTAGACCCAGGTCGTCCCAGCCCAGCTCAGAGGTTTGCTAATGACAAGCAAGGGACTGGCCTCCCTGCTGGGCTGTGTCCCTGGAGCTCTGAGAAGATTCCAGCAAAGGTTAAACGTGCTCTTGGTCTTTCAGTCGTGAGCGAGGTGCACGTGGGGCCCAGAGGTCTGCTTGGCAGGCACGGCGTCCCGGAAGCCGGCACCCCCAAGGTGCTGTCCCCACACAGCCCTTCACCAGGTGACCGGTGACTACACAGTCCCCACGCGGTGAGGACCCTGGAATGTAAGCTCCGGGTGGAGTGTCTGGGCACCCGGCACACCTTCCTGCTGCTCTTCAGATGACAGCCCCACCCAAAGGTCTGCGTGACATTTGCAGGCAGCCCACAACCCGGGGAAATCGGCCAGGTTGGGGAGGGCCGGGCGGGGATTAGGGTTGTAAAGAGCAATTAAGGCCGCCTTCTAATTGCGGGCAATGAATTAGCTGATGATTGACCTCCCCCGGCATAAGGAAGAGCTTATGCTTGGAAGAGCATAAGAAGAGCTTGGGAAGCTCTGCTTGGGAAGAGCTAAGGACCTTCACCTGCTCTTCCCTGGGCTGTGCAGGTGCCCAGCGGGCGTGCGGAGTGGGGGACAGGCCCGAGGGGCTCCGTGGGGCTGGGGGTCCTGAGCCTGCCCATGCCCGCCCAGGTCACATCACCTTCTGAGTTCCTGCAGAGAACACTCTCGTACCGTGGGGGCGGGGGAGGGCAGCCCCCAGGGAACCCAGTGCAGAGCGGATAATTGCCTGCCCCGCCCTTCCAGGAGCGGGAAGCAGTGGGAGGCGAGCCTGGACACGCCTGCTCCCTGGGCGCCCGGGGTACCTCCTTCCTGGGTTGACGCAACAGAAATGCCCACAGGCGCTCTGGGAGCCCTGGGTCGGGGGCGCGGGCTGTCTGTGCCTCAGGCTCCTCTGGGCGACCCTGGCCCAGCCAGAGGGTCCCCCCTTTCTGCAGCGGCAGGATGTGGAGGGGCTGGGAACCCTTTGTCTGAGCAGCCATCTTACAGGAAAAGCGGAGCATGAGAAAGGCCACTGGGTTTCAGGAGACGGACAGAAACAAAGACCCTGAGACGGTCAAGTCCAGACGGGGGCAGAGAAGCTACCCCATTCCCCCGACGGGAACGTCTTCCCAAAACCGTGGCGTTGCTCACTGTGTGCTTAGCTGTCATCTGGTCCCACGTGTGATCCCGGGAACACCCCGCAGTCAGGTGCAGAGTGGTCCCCGCAAGGAGCCTTCCAGCTGCCCCCACCCACTGTCGTCTGTTCTCCACCTCCATAACTCTGTCATTTCAGGAATAAGGGTGCTTTTGAGACTGGCTTTTTTTCACCCAGCCAATGCCCGCAGCCCCCCTGGCGCAGGTGGTGCCCCACAGCTGGCTGACCTGCTCTGCCACCTGGGACACCTGGGTGGTTGCCAGGTTTGGGTTTTACAAACAAAGCCACTGTGGACATCAGTTTTCGTCTCTCTGGAATAAATGCCCAGGAGTGCCACTGCCAGCATATGCGGTAGGTGATGTTCAGTTTATGAGAAACTGTCAGACAGCCTCCCAGGGCCTGTTCCCTTTCCCTCCCCACCAGCAATGCAACAGTGATCCGGGTCCTCTGCAGCCTCGACAGCAGTCGGTGTTGTCACTATTTTTAATTTTAGCCATTCTGAAGGGTGAGTGGTGGTACCTCATGTGGTTTTTTGTTTTTTGTGTTTTTTTTGCGGTACGCGAGCCTCTCACTGTTACGGCCTCTCCCGTTGCGGACTCGCAGGCTCGGCGGCCATGGCTCACGGGCCCAGCCACTCCGCGGCATGTGGGATCCTCCCGGACCGGGGCCCGAACCCGCGTCCCCTGCATCGGCAGGAGGACTCCCAACCACTGCGCCACCAGGGAAGGGAAGCCCCTCACGTGGTTTTAACTTGCGTTTCCCTGATGGCAAATGATGCTGAGCATCTTTACATCTGCTTACCGGCCATCTGTAGACCTTGTTCAATGAAATGTCTCTTGCTCACCTTCTAGTATTTTAAACTATTTACAAAGGTAATACATTCTATTTGTTCTTCTTTGTTTTTGGCCCCGCCACTCGGCTTGTGGGATCTTAGCTCCCCGGCCAGGTACTGAAGCTGGGCCCCGGCAGTGAAAGTGCTGAGTCCTAACCACTGGACTGCTAGGGAATTCCCGACATTCTATTTCCTTTTCAACTTTATCTGAATCAACAAAATCCTCCAGACACCTGGAGGTATATAACTGCCAGACACCTATCTTAATTAAACTTATATGCAGGTTATTCCAAAAATTCTCTTAAATTTTCAACACTTACTTATATAAGTTTAGTAGGATTTCATCTTAAAGCAGCAAATGTAAATAATGCCCTCCCCTGAACGATGATTTGGTGGCAAAGCTCACCATCTCAACAGGAGATGCACGACAAGCACGAAACATGTACTCATTCCACTTCAACACACAAAAATATTAGCGCCTGACTTTTTGTTTCTCCTAGCCCTCCCCACAGTGAATCAACCCCCCACCCTCAGCTGGGAAATTCCCACTCAGGGAAAGTCTGCACACAGGCCCAGGCGGAAACCTCGACCGCAGAGACTCCTGCGGGACGCTGACTCAATCCAGGCGCTGACCCTGGCGGGTTTCGCTGGCAGCCAGCCCGCTTCCCACGTTGCTCCCTGTGGCCTGCAGGGGGCCTCCCCCCACGGGACTGCTCTAAGGGATTTGGCATTTCTGTGGTCCTTAAGACAGTAAATTTATTTTCCATCTTAGCCTGGAAATTCTTCAACCGGATGGGCTCCTAAGAGACGTCCTCATACTCCCCACCAACCTGATGGAACTGGGACTGTGCAGCTCTTGGGGATCCTCAGGAGGCCCCAGAACAGCTCTCTCAGCCTCGTCTGGACCATACGGGGCCACCGCCCAGCAGCCACTCACCTGACACAGACTCTTCCTCACGTCCATGACGTGTCCCGCCCCCGCCCCCCACTGCTCCCCAGGCCTTGCCAGGCCTCTCCCTGCCCTGGGAGGGGGCCAGGTAACCCCCCTGCCCGCCTTACAGAGCAGGGGCTGGCACTCAGGGAGCTGGCTGAGCCCTGACACTCCACACCACTGACGACATGGCCCTGGATGCCACTGCTGGGAGACAGACCTGTGCGGGGTGGGGGTGGGGGCCGCTGGGGGCGAGTCCCACACCGCGCTGCCCAGAGCAAACACCTGACAGCTAACACTGGAAGCTGACCCAGGAAGCCAGCATAACTTTCCCGTGTATTGCTGGGGAGGCGGGGAACCACAACACACTCTCAGACGGCTGTTTTCTCTGAGGAGCAGGAACTGGGAGTTTGGAAGGAAAGGGTGGAGCTGGAGATAAAAACAAAAACAGAAACAGACTTCTGCTCGTAGCCAGATGGCGCCACTGGGCCGATCACCCCTCCCCCAACCGGCTAAAGCCCAGGCAAGATCCAGGAGACGACCGCCCTCAAGGTATTGGACATCGGGTGACCGAGGACAGTGACCCCCAAGATGCGGGGCCCAGGGCCCCCCAAATCAGGAGATGGAGCTGATGGCCCAGAGGGCCCAGTGCGGCTGGAGTGCCCAGGACGGAGCCGCAGAGGGGCAGGCAGGGTGGGCAGGCGCAGGCGAGCACACGTGCACACTCGGACCCGCGGGGGCTGCAAGGGCACTCAGAAGGGCTGGCCTCAGGAGTGAGGAACAGTGAATGCTGCCCAGAATCTCCTCACAAAGCTCAAAAGAAAGATCCAAAAGGGTCAAACTCTCTCCAAGTAACTTTTGCGCATCCTAGAACAAAGCTCAAATACTGATGGAATACAAAATGCCCAGCACCAAGGTCAGTTCACATCTGCCAACCAGCCGAAGATCGCCAAAGCCTGCTCAGACGTAAGTAGATAACTTCACTAAAGAAACTGAAATGATGGTTAAAAACCTTCTCACAAAGAGAATTCCAGGCCCAGATGGCTTCACTGGTAAAAAGTCTACCACACATTTAAGGAAGAGTCAAGACCAATTCTCTGCTACTTGGTCCGGAAAATTCAAGCGAAGGCTAACCCTGACCCTTCTATGAGGCCAACGTGACCCTGATAACAAACAAAGGCCTTACAGGAAAACCACAGGCCGATGTCCCTTGCAACACAGATGCAAAAATTCTTAGCAAATTAATTCTTAACTTGGAGAACCTTAGCAAATTGACACAGCAATATACAGAAAGGGTAACATATCATGACCAGATGGAACATAAGGTTGGTTTAACATTAGAGAATCAATGTGATTCACCACACGAACAGACGCTTCGCAATAGATTTTTTTTGTTTTTTTTTTGGCGGTACGCAGGCCTCTCACTGTTGGGGCCCCTCCCGTTGCGGAGCACAGGCTCCGGACGCGCAGGCTCAGCGGCCATGGCCCACGGGCCGAGCCGCTCCGCAGCATGTGGAATCTTCCCGGACCGGGGCACGAACCCGTGTCCCCTGCATCGGCAGGCAGACTCGCAACCACCGCGCCACCAGGGAAGCCCTCTCAATAGATTTTTAAAAAAGCTTTTGACAAAACCCAACATCCATTCCCGGTTAAAACCAAAACCAAAACCAGACAAACAGAAAAACCAAGTAGAAGTAGAAGAAACTTCCTCAGCTTAGTGAGATGGGGGTTCCCTGTGGGCCCACGGGTGTGAAGTATGGATGAGACTTCCAAGCAGAGGTGTCGAGGGGACAGCGGGTTACATGAGCCTTCAAGAAACTCCTACAGGGAAAGATAAAAGTTGCAGATAATTTTATTGTTCATTTCAGAAACTTTAGGGGGAAAAAATGTAAACACGAGGCTTTCAATGGATCCCACGAAAAGATGCCTCAGATCCCTCGCCTTGCTGTGCCACCGGGCTGGGGACCCTCACCCGATCCGAACCAAGCCTCCTCCCCACTGCAAGCCCACCCTGACCCAGACTCCAGCCACCGATGGGGACTCTGCAGGGAGTCAGTCGAGAATGCACGTGCTTTGTCCGTCTGCAAGCTTCTTTGGCAGCATTTTCAGGAAACCCACATTTGACAGGACTGAGAATCGCTGGAGTGAGAAGGTCACCCCTTGATAGTAAACGATCTGTTATTAACGGATGGCCTGACCTTAGGGGCACGTGGGGCTGAAGCAGGCGGCGAAGAACACTGTTTCCCCTGCCTTCAGAAAACCACCAAGAAAGTGGAAGTGGACTAAAGTCCGACGGAGCAATGATTCTGCAACAGGCACGGCAGGCGGGTGCGGGGCCCCCGGCGGCAGAGATGCTGCCCTGCTGCCCAAGGATGCTTCTCAAACATCCCAGTGCAGGAACCGTGCAAGTTCCTCCCGACCGCACGGGCCCACGAGAGCTGTCACACTCCCAGGCACAATTTCGTCCTTGAGAGACTTTACCATTGCCATCAAGAGTCACACCGTTGGGCTTCCCTGGTGGTGCAGTGGTTAAGAATCCACCTGCCAATGCAGGGGACACGGGTCGAGCCCTGGTCAAGGAAGATCCCACATGCTGCGGAGCAACTAAGCCGGTGTGCCACAACTACTGAGCCTGCGAGCCACAACTACTGAAGCCTGCACGCCTAGAGCCCCCG
>NW_020174791.1:3790143-3791803 GCF_003031525.2 Neophocaena asiaeorientalis asiaeorientalis
CTGACAGACAGAAAAGCAGTGCCACGAGATCGCTCTTGGAGCCAACATCAGCTCCTCCCACGGAGGCCCCCGAGGGCCACCCTGGGATCAAGCCCCCGCCTCCAACTAAAGAAACTCAGCTACCGCTGTCCTTGGGAAGAGAAGACACAAATGCGACTTGTCCTTCTGCCCCAGTTCTCTTACTTGGAGAGTAGCCTCACACTGAAAACTCTGGACATTCAAACTTGGGATGAACGTCCTGAGGTGGCTCCCAAGGGGAAGAGAACCCGTGGAATTCGGGCCGGATGGCCAGCTGGTGCAGAAGCCAACTGGGAGTCCAGGGGCCAGGCGTAGGCTGGTGCCAGCTGTCCTACAGCACTCTGTATAACTATAGACCCTGACCCTAACCTGCCCTGACTCTCACTCCGATGCCCCCACCGAGGCCGACGGGGTCCTGGCCCTTTGATCGCACACATGCGACCCCACGTGCTGAGAAGCGAGGAGCGTGCAGGATACAGAGCAGAGGCAGAGCCTGAGACCACAAGGCGGACGTCCTCCGGTGTCATCCTGTCGGGACAAACCAGCCTGGGACGCCAACAGTCCTGTCACCTAGACCCCATGGTCTTTGGGACTGACTGGGGAGCATTCCCAGCGCCTGGGAGGCACCACAAGGCCACGGGGTGGGAGCTGTCGTGGAAAGAGCCACCAGTCCGACCAGCTTCACCAGTTCAAAGAAACCCGAGACCACGCGTCTTTCCCATCCACCCCTCTTCATACTGAATGAGGAGGTTCGGGAGAGACGCGAAAAGCCCGTGTTACAGGCGTCCATGCGGACTGCAGTCTTCGGCGTGGCTGCCCGTTCCGATGCAAGCCTCTCTGCTCAGACCCACCGGCCCAGACACTGCTCTCCGAGTAGCCGCCCTTAAGGAAAGTCGGCCCCCGCCCAACGGCACAGAAAGCACGACAAGGGGGGTGGTCGGTCTTACTCTCTTTTCTCCAAGCTCCTCGTCACAGCCTTCTCCAGAGGCAGGCTTGGTGCGGCCCAGGCCCCGGGGGTCCCACGTACCCCGACCCCACCCCGTGAGAAGGGCTCCGCCTGAGGTCCCGAAAGTGGCAGAGCTGGGCGAGGGGCAGTCCAGGAACAGCGTCCTTCCTGGGCAACCGCGCACAGAGGATGCAAACCCCACAGAGGCCTTTTCCCGGCCCCGTCGTCCACCGCGCCCGAGCGCGGGCCGGGCCCCCGGGCGCCGGGAGCGGCCCCCAGGCCGATTCCAGAGGCGCAGCCGGAACCCTGTTCGCAGCGCGGCGCCGCCCTCCGGGACGCGGCTGTGTAATCCCGTGCTGTCTCCGGAATCGCTGCCCCGCCGGACACCGACGGGCAGCCTCGCCGACCGTCCACGAACAGCTGTCCCCCCGGCCAGCACAGGCCTCCCGTCGCTTCCGCTGCCCTATTCAGGGCCCTAGACTACACTTCCCAGGCCGCTCCGCGCGCGCTTGCAGATGTCGCGAGAACCCTGGCCTGGCACCTACATGGCGGGGGCGGGCTCTCGCATGGACCGCCGGGAGGTGTAGTTTTGGGCTGGGAGCCATGCTCCCTGGTACCCAGGCTCGGGCTGCAGAGAGACTACAAGTCCCAGGGGGCGCAGCGCGACCGCCTGGAGGGCGGGGGGAAAGAAAGAGG
>NW_020174791.1:3792003-3828717 GCF_003031525.2 Neophocaena asiaeorientalis asiaeorientalis
CATTTTCCAGTCTGATCCAGCAGGGTCTGTGTGCGTCGTCACCAGGACGATTTAATTGACGCTTTAGTTTCGGTTTAATTGAGACCGGGGTTCGGACGCGCGTATCACAGCGTTCCAAGGAGCAGCGTTCGAGCCAACGCAGCTCCTCGGTGCCCGAGCGCCAGGGTGGCCCTTTTGTCCTGTTCCCCGGGCCCCTGCGGGGCCGGGGGCAGAGCTGGGCCCCGTGCTTCTCTCCTCCTCCCCGTGCCTCCGCAGCGGGCTGTGTTAGCCAGAGTCTGAACGGCCACGGTGATCTCAGGAGCTCCTAGAAGGAAATCAAACCTGGGTTTTCCGGAAAGTTTCTCTTACTGGCACACGCTCACCCCACCTGGCCCTGGGCGCTCCTCCCAAAGGCGGAGCAGCCGCGGCTCGAGGGTGCTCACCCCCGCACCCCTAGGGCGCCGCCCGCCCCTCCCTGCAGCGCCCTGTGCCTCGAGGTAAGCTGTGATTTGTCGCGTAATTCACTTGAAGAACGACCTCTGGTCACCACAGCACTGGGAATCCCGCGTCCCCAAGGCCAAGGACCCCCCCCACCCAGGTGGGCTCCAAGGGTCCAACCGGCAGCTCCGTCTCGGGACTGCTGAGGCCCCCGAGCCGTAAGTGTCAGCAGCCGGGAGTGTGTCCTTTACGTCGGTCAGATCGTTCACTGCGCTTATCTTCCTTGAGCGTGGGGGGATTTTCAGAATGGGAAGCAGCAGAATGAGAACGTCCGCTGTTCTCATATTGCCCGTTGGCGCCCTTTGCTCGCCGAGAGGCTGACTGGAGGTACCCGCACGGAGGCTCTGGAGATGCCGCGGGCCCTCCTGCGTTGTGCTCGACGGTGGGAGAAGGAAAGGGCAGCACACGTGAACTGTGAAGTTAGTGACCACCTGCCCCTCTCCCCTCTCCAGCCACAGCTGCCCGCAAGGCTGGAAGATCGCGTCTGCCCCCTGCCGTGGTCACCCGGGCAGGGCCTCCTGTCGGAGAGCTGTTTATGTGGTTTTCTGGCCCAGCACCCAACAGCTATTGAGGGACCTGAATAATTCCACCCCCCACCCCCGCGCCGTTACCTGGCGTGTTACTTGTTGAGAATCACAGTGACTTCTTCCTTGAAACCAGTGCTTCTAAGGATAAATGAGAGTCATGAGAGAACACGTGGTACAATTTAAATTCTCACCAAACTTTTCATTACCTTGTAGAAATTTTTGGACCCAATTCCTTAGATTTTTGGCTCCAATAAGATTTTCAAAATAGAAAATGAATTGCATTTATTCAGTTCGTGATTACATGTAATCCACATAAGTGAAGTGCATAGGTTCAGTTTGCCCAGTTTTGACAAATGTATATAGCTGTGTAACTTGCATACTGGCATGATAGAGCACATTTCTGTCATCCCCAAAGGTTCCCTCATGTTGTGTCCCCCGAGTCCTTGTGTCGAAGCCCTGACCCCCAGCGTGATGTTGTCTGCAGGTGGGGCCTTGGGGAGGTGATCAGGGTGAGGGGGGCCCGTGAGGGGATCGGTGCCCTGATAACAAGAGGAAGACAGAGACCCCCCTCCCTGCTCACACACCAGGCAAGGCCAGGAGGACTGCGAGAAGGCGGCCGTCTGCAGGCCGGGAAGGGCCCTCACCAGAGGCCGGATCTGCCGGCACCCGGACCTTGGGCCTCCCAGCCCCGGTTCTGTGAGGAACAGTGTCTGTCTAAGCTGCCCTGGGCTGACTGAGACCTCGTAAGCCTTCCCAGCCCTGCCCCCCAGGAGCCGGCATGGTTCTGATTTCTGCCACGTTTCTTCATGGTGCTGTGTTAGACTCCATGGTCTGTGGAGCGCCCTGGCTGTCCGCAGCGCAATGCCTGACCTGGGACAGCACTTGGGTGGGTTCCTGGCATTGTCTTGGGTTATGGGGTCATGCACATTCTTGCACTTGTGTTCTGTGGGCGTGAGACTGCCATGTGGGGCCTGGTGGGCAGGGCGGTGTTCACTAGTGTCTTCCATCTGCATCTCCTTGAGCAGTGATGCTGGGCATGCGTCCATCTGCGACACCCGCTCAAAGCATCTGATCAAGTTTTTTGCCTTTTTAAATTTTTTAAAATTTTAAAATATTTTTAAAATTTATTTTTGGCTGTGTCTCGGTTGCGGCACATGGGATCTTCCTTGCAGCATGCGGGATCCTCTGCTGTGGCACATGGGCTTCTCTCTAGTTGTGGCACGCAGGCTCCACGGCACATGGGCTCTGTAGTTGCAGCACGCGGGCTTTCTAGTTGTGGCCCATGTGCTCAGTAGTTGCCCCGCAGCATGTGGGATCTTAGTTTCCCGACCAGGGATCAAACCCTCGTCCCATGCATTGGAAGGTGAATTCTTAACCACTGGACCACCAGGAAAGCCCCCTGCCTTTTTAAAAAATTATCAAGTTGTAGAGACTTCCCTGGTGGCACAGTGGTAAAGAACCTGCCTGCCAGTGCAGGGGACACGGGTTCGATCCCTGGTCTGGGAAGATCCCACATGCCGCAGAGCAGCTAAGACCATGTGCCACAACTACTGAGCCTGCGTGCCATAACTACTGAAGCCCACGAGCCTAGAGCCCGTGCTTCTCAAGAGAAGCCACCACAATGAGAAGCCCGCACACCGCAATGAAGAGTAGCCCCCGCTCGTCGCAACTAGAGAAAGCCCACATGCAGCAACGAAGACCCAATGCAGCCAAAAATAAATGAATAAAACAAAATTATAAAAATTATCAAGTGGTAATTTCCTCTAGGTCTTCTGGATACAAGCCATGTCAGATATATATATATATGTATACATAGAGAGAGAGAGTATTACCTCCCATTGTTTGACTTGCCTATTCGCATTATTAGCGTCTTTTTAAAATTAAACTCTTTTGGAGTGGTTTTAGGTTAACAGAAAGATGCAGACCGAGGCACGCCGGAAACTGAGGCGCGACGGTGCTCCGTTACTGTTCCCCGCGCTCCAGGCTGCAGGTCACGCGCTGCCGCAGGGTCCTCTTTCTGCCCGGGGTCCCATCTGGGAGCCTACTTTTTCGTGACCTTGACGGTTTGGGGGAGGACCACTCAGGTGTTCTGTAGCGTGTCCCTGATTTGGGCTTTGTCTGCTGTGTTTTCTCCTGGTTAGACAGGGGTTGTGGTTTATGGAAAGAAGACCCCAGAGGTGAGGTGGCGCTCTCGTCACATCACATCAGGGCACCTGACGCACGACATCACGGGGGCTGTCGGCCTGGTCACCTGGCTCAGGGGGGATCTGCCAAGGAGTGTCACTCCTTGTCCTGTCCTCCCGTCTCTTTGGCAGCCACTCAGAGGGGCAGCCCACCCTCCCGGGGGTGGGAGCGAAGCTCTGGGGAAGACCCGCCGTGTGGTCTGGACTCCCGTAAGGAGGATGGACGCGTGGGTGTCGTCTGCACTTTGGTGGGGACGCAGCTCCGCGCTGTCGGTTTGGCTGCCCACCTCGTTCCAGCCTTGGCCGCCAGGACCTTGTCGTTGCCCACCCCTCCCACCCCCCACCCCTTGTGAGCGCTTCCTTCCTTTCTTGCACTGCCAGCCACGCCAGCTTCCCTTCATCTTGTTGTGTTCCCGCCTCAGCCCTAGAATCACCCAGTTCTCCGGGGAGTGTTGGTTTGTTTCATGGGAGAGTGCGATTTAGAAACGAGGACCTGGCAGCGGGTGTGGGCGTTGCTGCTGGGGTGTCCTTGCCTGTAGTCCTCTTAGCAGATAGGTAACTATGTATCTGTTCACCTGTGTGTCTGTAACCTGTAGTTTGTTAGAAAAGTGCTTATATGTAACCTTCTCACTGCCATCACCATCATTTTCTTATTTGTCCCACCCCAGTGTACATAGAAAGCAGTTTCAGAATTGTTCTCCCATATACCTCCCCACTCTGAGAAACAAATTTGTCACCTTGAGTGCCATGTTTATATTTGGTTTCTTCTTATCGTTGGTCTTACAGTTCCCAGTCAAAACACTGTCTTCCTGTCCCCTTCGGTGTGTTGGTGCCACACGTTGTGATACAGTTAGATTCAGTGGTCACAGTCTGCTTCCGTCCTGACATCCCTGACATTCTGGTGGGTGTTGTTGATTTTTTTGCATGTATTAAAGTCTACTCTCTGTGATATATCATTCTATGGATTTTGGCAAATGCATGGAATTTGTATCCACCATAATGGTGTATTTTCATGAGCAGAAGTTTTTAATATTGATGAAGTTTAGTTTATCAGTTGTGTTTCTTTTTTGGTTCATGCTTTCTGTGTCCTATTTAAAAGTCTTTGCCTAACCAAAAGCCCCTAAGATAGTCTCCTGTAGTTGCTTGTAGAAGGTTTATAGATGCAGTTTTGTGTTTAGCTCTGTGAGCCGTCTCTAATTAACTTTTCATGTGATGTGGGTCTAGTAGTTTCACTTTTTACTCCATGTGAGTAACCGGCTGTCCCAGCGCCGTTTCTTGAAAACAACTTTCTTTTCTCCATTGAATTGCTTTGGCATCTTATCAAAAATCATTTGACTGTTTGTGAGGATCTATTTCTGGGTTCTCTATTCTGTTACGTTGGTCTATCTGTTCATCAATCCACACTGTCTTGTGACTTTATAGTAAGTCTTCAGGTACAGCAGTGTAAGTCCTCCATGCTTGTGCTTTTATTCTTTTTAATTTTTTTTAATTTTATTTTTTTTTACTTTTTGGCTGCACCCCGTGGCATGTGGGGTCTTAGTGCCCCGACCAGGGATTGAACCTGCACCCCCTGCATTGGAAGCTTGGAGTCTTAACCACCGGACCACCAGGGAAGTCCCACTTGTTCTTCTTTTTAAAATTGCTCTGGGGCTTCCCTGGTGGCGCAGTGGTTGAGAGTCCGCCTGCCGATGCAGGGGACGCGGGTTCGTGCCCCGGTCCGGGAGGATCCCACATGCCGCGGAGCGGCTGGGCCCGTGAACCATGGCCGCTGAGCCTGCACATCCGGAGCCTGTGCTCCGCAATGGGAGAGGCCACAACAGTGAGAGGCCTGCGTACAGCAAAAAAAAAAAAAAAAAAAAATTGCTCTGGCTATTCTAGGTTCTTTGTATTTTCATATACATTTCAGAATCAGGTTGTCAGTTCCTCAAAAAAAAAAAAAAAACCTGCTGTAATTTTGATTGTGATTATCTTAAATACTGGGTCAATTTGGGGAGAAATCAATCTTAGTAATATTGAGTCCTCTAATCCATTCACATGGATGAATGGAGATACACACATATATGTGTGTGTGTTCATGTTGATACATATGTGCCAGTATTGTATGTCTTTCCATTGTGTGGACCTTGAACAAGTCTCAGCAGTTTTATCTTTCTCTGTGTCCAGGTCTCACACATCTTTTATTAAGTTTATCCCCACAAACAGACTGTTTTGAGTGCCGTTGTAAATGATATTTAAGTTTCACTTTCCAATGACGTGTTGCTAGTATACGGAAATGACAGTGGCTTTTGCATACTGACTTTATATTCTTGCAACATTGCTGACCTCACCTACCAATTATAGTAGGTTTTTAAGATTTCCGAGGATTTTCCACGTGAACAGCCATGCCGTGTGCACAGAGGCACCATCACTCCTCTTTCTAACCTTGTTTGTGGCTTTTGCTTTGTTTTCTGTCGTCACTGGCTTGAGCCACAGGACGGTGTTGACTAGACCTGCTAAGGCTGGGTGGCCTTGGCCTCTTCACTGCTGCTATGGCATCAGCTGTGGGGTTTTTGGAGATGCCCTGCCTCACGCTGAGGGTGTCTCCTGTTTGCAGTTTGCTGAGAGTTATCGTGAATGGGCCTGAAATTTTGTCAAATGCTCGTTTTGCATCTGCTGAAATTGTGACATGGTTTTTTTCCTCTTTCATCTATTAAAGTGGTTGATTGCATTGACTGGTTTTTGTATGTTAGGTCAATCTTTTTTTTTTTCCCCGAAGTTACAAAGACTTTTAAAAATATGTTTATTTATTTATTTTTAAATTTTATTTTTGGCTGCGTTGGGTCTTAGTTGCCCCGCAGCATGTGGGCTCTTAGTTCCCCAACCAGGGATTGAATCCGTGTCCCCTGCGTTGGAAGGCAGATTCTTCTCCACTGGACTACCAGGGAAGTCCTACGTTAAGTCAATCTTATGTTCCTGGAAGAAACTCATTTGGTCGTGTTCTGTCACCTTTCTGTGTTTTGCTGAATGCAGTTTGCTAATGTTTTGTTACAGCTTGGGGTCTGTATTCGTGAGGGATGTCAGTCTGCATTTTTTCCCTCGTAATGTCCTTGTCTGGATTTCTGTCGGGGTTATGCTGGCCTATGTTTGAGTCTTGCTTGCTGGCCTTATAAACGAGCTAGGACAGGTTCCCTTCCCCTTTGTTTTCTGAAGGACTTTGTTTAGTATTGGTATTAGTTCTTCCTTAGTGTTTTGGTAGACTTCACTCGTGAAGCTGTCTGGGTTCACTGTTTTCTTTGTGGGAAGCTTTACAAATATTAATTCAGTTTCTTTCCTTTCATCATCTGCCTAATACGGTTGAATTCACTCGTTTTTCTGTCTTAAGATGGAAGCACAGGTCAGTGCTTTCACACTTGTCTTCGTCTCTTATACAGCCATTAAAACTATAAAATTTTTTCTAAGCGCTGCTTTAGTTTCCTACACAAAATCTGATAGGGTCGCACTTTATCTTTCTGTTAAAAATATTTTAAAATTTCCAGTGTTTGATCCATGAGTTATTTAGAAGTCTGTTGTTTAATTTACAAGTATTTGGAGATTTTCTAAATATCTTTTGTTACTGATTTCTAATATAATTCCATTTAGTCAGAGAATATTCTCTGTATGATTTTCACCCTTTGAATTTGTTGATACTTGTTTTATGGTCAGACATACGGTCTGTTAGTGAATATTTTGTTTGCAGTTAAGAAGAGTGTGTATTACAGTTTTTTTGAGTGTCATATTCTGTAATTGTCAGTTGAGTCAAATATTGCCCAAATCTTTTTTTTTTTTTTTTTTTGGCGGTACGCGGGCCTCTCACGGTTGTGGCCTCTCCCGTTGCGGAGCACAGGCTCCGGACGCGCAGGCTCAGCAGCCATGGCTCACGGGCCCAGCCGCTCCGCGGCACGTGGGATCTTCCCGGACCGGGGCACGAACCCGCGTCCCCTGCATCGGTAGGCAGACTCCCAACCACCGCACCACCAGGGAAGCCCTGCCCAAATCTTTTATATCCTTACTCTTTTTTTTTTTTGTCTACTTGTTCAATCAGTTATTGAAAGAGGGGTATTCAAGTTTCCAATCACATTTGTGGATTTGTCTTTTTCCTTTTAGTTCTCGCAACTTCATGTATTTGCAAGGTTTTATTCAGTGCATACAAATCAATCCAAGACGATTGATTTATCTTCCTGATGAATTTACGCTGTTATTGTTGTGAAAGATCGAAGTCTACTTTGTCTGCTATCAGTATATCTGCATGAGTGTTCTTATACTCAGTAATTGCATAGTCTATCTTTTCCATCCTGTGCTTTCAGTGTTCTGTGTCTTTATGTATAAAGCTTGTCTGTTATAAAGTGCATATCATTTGGTCTTGCTTTTTATCCAATCTGACAATCTCTACTTTTCGAAAAAATAACTATAATAACTACCATTTATTGAGGCATTTTATATGCATTATGTAATTTCATTTTTTCCAGATTTTTTTATTGTAGTGAACTATACATAACATGAAATTTACCATTTTAAAATATATAGCCTGTAGCATTAAGTGTGTTTATGATGTTGTAGAACACTTACCACCACCCGCCTCTGGAACTTTCTCATCTTCTCAAACTGAAACTCTGTCCCCATTAAACGCTAACTGCCGTCCCCTTCCCAGCCTTGGCACCCACCCTCCTACTTTTTGTCTCTATGGATTTGACGACCCTGGGGACCGCATGTAAGTGGAATCATACGTTATTTGTCCTCTTGTGCCTGGCTTATTTCACTTAGTATAATGTCACCCGTGTTGTAGCAGGTGTCAGAATTCCTCCTTTTTAAGGCTGAATAACATTCCATTGTATGGATGGACCACATTTTGTTTACTCACTCATTGGTCAGTGGGTATTTGGGTTGCTTCCACTTTTTTCTTTCTTGGCTGTTGTGAATCATGCTGCTGTGGAGACTGGTGTACAAATACCTCTTAACGACCCTGCTTTTGGTTCTTCTGAGTATATAATCAGAAGGGGAATTGCTGAATCATATGGTAATGCTGCACCGCTTTACATTTCCACCAGCAGCAGACAGGGGTTCAGGTTTCTCCACGTCCATTGTTTCTGGGTTGGTTCTTTTTAAAATATTTATTTATTTATTTATTTTCTTTGGCTGTGCCGGGTCTTAGTTGTGGCATGTGGGATCTAGTTCCCTGACCAGGGATCGAACCCAGGCCCCCTGCATTGGGAGCATGGAGTCTTAGCTGCTGGACCACTAGCGAAGTCCCAGTTGTTTCTGTTTTTTTGATAGTAGCCATCCTCATGGGTGTGCAGTAGTATATTTGCTGCATTTCTCTAATGATCGGCGATGCTAATCTCTGCTTTTTGACGGAGTCTTTAGTCTGTTTACATTTAGTGCGGTTATTAGAGTGCTTGGGTTTAAATCTACCATCTTGATGTTTGATTTCTATTTTTCCATCTGTTTCTCCTTTCCTCCCTTTTTTCTCTTTTTGGTGAATCAAGTTTTTAAAATTCTGTTTTATGTCCTTTATTGACTTCTTAGTTCTGCCCTTTTGTGTTATTTTATAGTGGTTCCTATGGAGATTAAATATGTGTGTTTAATTTATCATGGTCTACCTTAAAAGTTAATCCTGTACTTCACAAACAGTACAGAGGGTCCCAGTGACCACCTTCTACTTCTAGTGCTCTTGGCCGCATATATTTTAGTTCTTGTGCTAGAAAATTCTACAACACAGTTTTCATCTTTACTTTAGCTAATAGTCTTTAAAAATAGTTAGAGGTGTATTACATTTAATTGTTAAAGTCTTGGATGCCTTTGTTTACTAAATTGAGAATTTCTGGGTCCAGTGGTTAGGACTTTGTGCTCTCACTGCCGAGGGCCCGGGTTCAATCCCTGGTCGGGGAACTAAAATCCCACAAGCCTCCCAGTGCAGCCAAAAAAAAAAAGAGAGAATTTCTGTAGAACTGTGCCGTACTTGGCTTGACATGCTAAATGTATTAGTTGAACGTTGTAAAACAAGCAGTACCCACTGGCCCCTGTAGAAAACCCTCAGACCCCAGGTCAGTGTGGGGGGTAAGTAGAGGCTCTGGAGCCAGGGGCCTGGCCAGTCCTCACCCTGCCGTGTACTCGCTGTGCCATGTACTTGCTGTGTGATCTTGTGCAAGCCTGTTTTCTCCTCTTACAAGGGGTCCAGGGACTTCCCTTGGTGGCGCAGTGGTTAAGAATCCACCTGCCAATGCAGGGGACACGGGTTCAAGCCCTGGTCCGGGAAGATCCCACATGCTGAGGAGCAACTAAGCCCGTGCGCCACAACTACTGAGCCTGCGCTCTAGAGCCTGTGAGCCACAACTACTGAGCCTGTGTGCCACAACTACTGAAGCCCGCATGCTCACAGCCTGTGCTCCGCAACAAGAGAAGCCACCACAATGAGAAGCCCTCGCACCGCAACGAAGAGTAGCCTCCTCTCGCTGCAACTAGAGAAAGCCCGTGCACAGCAACGAAGACCCAGCTCAGCCAAAAATAAATAATAAAATAAAATAAATTAATTTTAAAAAAAGGGGGTCGATAATAGGCATTGCTGGGAGGGTAAAATGAGGTAATATGGATGAATAACTCAGAGTGGTGCTTGGCACACAGCAAGGACTATATAATTGCTGTTCTTGCTGTTGTTACACAGTGAGCAGGTTCACATCCCTTGGAGATCCAGGATCTGCAGCAAAAAGAGACTTTTTCATCCTTCGCAAACCAACATGGGCATGAAAGTCCGGCCCTAGCTGTGTATGTGACAAACCTCTAAGGTGTGAAATTACTTTTCATAGGAGAATAAACCTCAGATTATTAATTTGATTGTTCTTTGGGGAATGTTTTAGAGATGAAAAGGGCTACTAAAATAATGTTAAGTATCACTTTTTTTTTTTTTTTTTTTTTTGTGGTATTTGGGCCTCTCACTGCTGTGGCCTCTCCCGCTGCGGAGCACAGGCTCCAGACACGCAGGCTCAGAGGCCATGGCTCACGGGCCCAGCCGCTCCGCGGCATGTGGGATCCTCCCAGACCGGGGCACGAACCCCTGTCCCCTGCATCGGCAGGCGGACTCTCAACCACTGCGCCACCAGGGAAGCCCTAACTTATTATCTTAAATTTATCTTTTTGCAACTGGATTCATGTTGTTAACCAAGAAGAGTGTTTTAGCATCCATCCCCATTTGCTTCCCTGAGGCCGACTCCTGCCCAGTGGAGATGAGGCTCTGGTGGCACTGCAGTTCTCTCCGAGTGCCCTGTTGCTGACCTCTGTGCCTACCATTGGGTTTCTGAATAGAAAAGCCATGCAGTAGAGTCATTTCCGGCATAGAAGAATCAGCTCCAACAAATGACTCTCCCGTAGATGGCAATTATCAGCCCTGGACAAGATAGAAAAGCAGCTACCTGAGGACTCTGGAAGAGGGGACAGCAGGCAGATCCTGAGGGCAGCTTAGCCTTAGAGGCATGGCCGGCACACAGTGTGTCTCTTGTTTGCACGTCTTTCCTCTGAGGGCTGCACAGTCACTGCAGGGGTGGTGTGGTGGCTAAAACTCTGGGTGGAAAGACCGTGCGATTCCTCGTTAGACTAAGGGGAGGAGCTGGTATCCACAGCTGCTGGGGAGAAATCCTGGAACGGGGAATTCTGCGAATAAACTCTGCTCAGATTTCTGTCCAAGCCTTGAACCGTGCACACACACAGGGCATGGGGAGAAGCCACCTGGAGTGAGAGCGAGGCCACCGCTTCCCACAAAATCGACAGCAACACAGTTTGCAGTTTGAATCTAATGAGATTAATCGCCTGCTAAAGCAAAACCATAAACTCTCTTCAGAGCAATATAATGGAATTCAGAGTCTCTACAACATAACATTTGCAATATACATGTTACAATCTGAAAGTACTCAACATACAAAGAGCCAGGGCGATGTGAACCATCTTCAGGGAACAGACAGTCAACAGACGCCAGTCGTGTTATGACCCAGGTGTTGGACAGTCAGACAAGCACCTCACAGCTGGCTTAGTAACTGTGTTCAGTGAGGTAAAGGAAAATACACTCATAATGAACAAAAACATGGGAAATCTAGGTAGAGGAGTAGAAAATATTTTTCAAAACAAGACAGTTGGAAACTTTAGAACTGGAAAATAAACACCTGAAATAAAAAATTCACTGAATGGGCATAATAGAATGGAAATGACAGGAAGTAGTCAGACTTGAAAGACAAATCAGTAGAAATCATCTGGTCTGAAGAAAAACTGGGGAAATGATTGAGGGAAAAGCACGAAGAGCCTTAGGGACTCGTGGGGCAGTGTCAAGTGTCTCACGCAGCGTAACTATGGAGCCCAGAGGGGAGGCGAGAGACACAGTGGGGCAGGAGAAGTACTTGAAGAACAGTGATCAGACTCTTTCCAAATATGGTGAAAAACGTAAATTTAGAGATTTCAGAAGCTCAGTGAGTCCCAAACAGGATGAATATGACTAAAACCATACCTAGGCACATCATTTTCAAATTACTGAAAACTTTAAGATTAACTTTAAAAATCTTGACGGCAGCCAGAGAAAAACAAGACTACATACACACAGCATCGCAAAGACTAGGAACTTATCATCAGAAGGCAAGTGGAGCTGCATCTATAAAGTTCTGGAAGAAAGATAGTCAACCCTCCAGGAGTGTGTGTTAAATACAGATGTTTTCAGAAGAAGGAAAACTGATGGAATTTGTTGCCATCATCTGTGTACTGCCAGACATGCTAAAGAAAGTCTTTCCAGGCTGAAGGAAAATGATACCAGAGTGAAACTCAGGTCTTTATGAGTGAGTGATGAGCATCAAAAAGGGTAAATATCTGGGGGGAATGTTTTCTTTAAAATACGTATTTAAAGAAAAAATCAGAACATGTCTTGGGTTTGTAATGCATACAGATGAAATACGTATGATAACTGTAGCATAAGGAACAGGGAAGGGGATCTGTGGACCCGCAGGTTCTGCCTTTACATGAAGTGCTGCAGTATTGATTCTAAGTAAGCTGTGAAACAGTGGGGATGTGTGTTGCAGTCCTAGAGCAATAGCCATAAAAATAATACAGAGACTCATAACTGAAGAACCAAAAGATAAATTGACAGGGGATTTTTAAAAATATTCAAATAATATAAGAGAAAACAGGAAAGAGAGAACAGAGAAATAAAACACCAGAGAGACAGCAGAAAACAAATAATAAAATGGTAGCCTTAAATCCAACCATAGCGTCATTATACATTTGCCAATGCCCAGCATCAGGAGTGAGCCTGATGTAAATATGGACTTGAGGCAACAGTGATGTGTCAGTGTAGGTTCATCAGAGTACCTATCTGGGGCAGGATGTTGCCAGTGGGGGAGGCTCTGCTTGTGTGGGGGCAGGGGGTGTATGGGAATTCTCTTACTTCCTGCTCAGTTTAGCTGTGAACCCAAAACTGCTCTAAAAAAATTAAGTCTTCTATGTATTAAAACCAAGGAACAAGTACAAAAATAATAAAATGGTAGACCTAAGTTTAACCACATTAAATGTTAATGGACTAAACTCTCCACTTAAAAGGTAGAGATTATCAGAATGCGTAAATAAGCAAGACCCTACTACATGCTGTCTATGGGAGATTCACTTTAAATATCAAAAACACAGGTTGAAAATAAGTGAATGCAAAATGTGTATGTATACAAATAGCGTAAGAAGGCTGGAGTGGCTATATTAATATCAGATAAGGTAGATTCACAATATGGAGTATTACTAAAGAGAACGAGGAAATTCTACTAATAAAGAGGTTGTTTCATCAGGAAAACATCAATTATGAATGCACCCAATAAAGGGAGTAATAAGCAGCCATGGTAGGCAATTTTAGCATCTTTCTCTCACCAGGTATTAGAACAAAAGACCTAAAGAAATCAGTAAAGACATAGAGGATCTGAACAGTGCTCCCAAGCATCTTGGCCTGATTGATATTTGTGGAAAGCCACACCCATCAGAAGCAGAGCACAAATCCCTTCTAAGTGCGTATTCTCTAACAAAGACCAGCTGCTGTGCCCTAAAACGAGCTTCTAAGGAAAGTAGGGCACAGCTGTATCTATTTGCATAGGACATGATTATATAGAAGACACTAAGAAATCTGTGAAAAACTGCTAGAACTATTAAGTGAATTTAGCAAAATCTCAGAACTCAAGGTTAATATGCAAATTTTACTTGTATTTTTGTATGCTAACAGCAAACCGTTATGAAATGCAATTAGAGGCCACCGCAGCCCCTGGGAGTCTGGAAAGGGGGAACCGCAAGCCAGTGAACGGCTCAGTCCCCGGGCGGCAGGGGCTGGTGGGGGTGGGACACTGCTGCTGCAAGGGTCTGGCGGAGGTCCGCACCAGCCACGCTGAATAAAAGCAAGAAGGAGGAGGGACCACCAGAAGCGGGACACGTGGACAAAGTTCAAGAGGAGGACAAGACATAGTAGAATCAGACTGCCACTGTCTGAGAGCTGGGGCTACAGAGCTTGAAATTACCCCGGAAAACCTCTGAAATGTTGCGCCCTTCACCGCTTCCTCCTACGGACTCCAGAGGCAACACACCGTATTAAGCACGAGAGTTGGCAGATCACTGTGTATATTTTTCAGGAGCACAGACTGAGGTGTTTCTGTTCCTCTGACCTTGAGTTACCGTTGCTTTCCATTGTGGTCTCTTTCCCCTCAGTGTTCCTCTCCGTTCTTCACTTCTAGTCCCACCGCCTTACCAAGTGTGATCGACTCACGCAGGTGAATTAGACCATCTTTTCGCACGCTCTTTTCCTCCCTGTCTGCCAGTATTACTCTGAACTTGACCGTTTTAACCTGAACCGTTCACGTGGGTTTGCAGTTCCCACTCTGCTTTTCAAACTTTCTGATGTCACGTCACCATGACAGTCAGCATTGGCTCAGGTTACCCTGTGGACATACCTCTGTTAGGACAGTTAGCACATCCGGGGCTGCCCAGCCCGAGAGGTGCAGAGCAGGTGCCCGTCCGGGGCAGAGAAGTAATCCCGACAGAGAAAACGTTAAAGAGCTTGGCCTGCGGTTGACTTAATTACCACTTCAAGCGTGGGGAAGGTCCTTATACAGAAGTCCTGGCCGGTGATAATCTGGCCTCAAGGAAAACAGAGGAGCAGATGGCTTACGTTGCAGACCACTTTGTGGTTAGAACAGGGGGACATTTGATGGCGTGGGTTTTTAGCAAGACGATGAAGTCCTTTAGTAAAGGGTAGGGTGCGTCAGCCAGGGGCTAGTGAACAAAACGCTGACTCCTGATGGCCATAAACGCTGGCACCTGACGCCTGTGGCCCTGCTCCCCATCTCCAAAGTGGCTTGGTGAGTTTCAGATTTGGCCATTTTTAAGTTTATGGGATAGATTCGGCATGACCCCTCTTGAAAGTTTCCCTGCAAGGTATATGGCAGGATATGTCTTCCCATGTAACAAAATACCATTAAAAGTCGTAACTGCTGCTGTGCAACTTCTGCCTTTTACTAGAAACTTCTGTTCCTTGAACGACGTGTATTGGTGCATCTTTCTTTGCTTTCTTTCTCTTTCAAATAGAATGTTTCATGTTTGACTTGCTTATCCGTATGTCTCCTGGGAATCAGTTTCTGCCCAGTACTTCCTGCTGGTTTATTTCATAGGACACTTTTAAGGAGTGAGGTTGCAGATGGGTTCACAGGTGACTTGACCTTGGAAAACTGTGGAGATTGACAGAGGGAACTCGTCTTTGAGCAGCTGTTCTCAAAGCAACATTCAGATCTGTAGAAACATAGCTAGGCGCATTGGATGAACATATAGAATCCTGGTAAATTGCTCAGAGAGTCCTAAAGTCCAGTTGAGAGGATCAGACCATGCGACTGTGTTGTTATTATATTAATTTGTGTAGTGTCCAAAGTTACTTTTTAAAAAGATTGATTTGTTTATTTTTGGCTGTGTTGGGTCTTCATTGCCGCGTGTGGGCTTTCTCTAGTTGCGGCGAGAAGGGGCTACTCTTTGTTGTGATGCGTGGGCTTCTCACTGCGGTGGCTTCTCTTGTTGCAGAGCACGGGCTCTAGGCGTGTGGGCTTCAGTAGTTGCAGCATGCGGGCTCAGCAGTTGCGGCTCACGGGCTTAGCTGCTCCGCGGCATGTGGGATCTTCCCAGACCAGGGCTCGCACCTGTGTCCCCTGCATTGGCAGGCAGATTCTTAACTACTGCGCCACCAGGGAAGTCCCCAAAGTTATGTTTTAAAAAGTGTTCGTGCTTTTTGTAAAGTGATTTGTTCTAAGCACATTAAAGGTCATTCAAGTGTTGTTCAAAAAAGAGAAAGAAAAAAGAAATTAGAGAGTTAATTATATTTACAGTAATACCCAAAGACAAAATATTTAGTAATATGTTTAACAAAAGATGTGTAAGAGCGCCTCTTCACTGAAAGCCACAGAACATTGCTGAGAGAAATTAAAGACAACTTGAAGGGACTTCCCTGGTGGTCCAGTGGCTAAGACTCTGTGCTCCCAGTGCAGGGGGCCCGGCTTCAATTCCTGGTCAGGGAACTCGTCCCACATGCCGCAACTAAAAAAAGATCCCGCGTGCCACAACTAAGACCCGGCGCAGCCAAATAAATATTTTAAAAAAGAAACAAAGACAACTTGAAGAAATGGAGCGAGAGCATGTTTGTAGATTAGAAGACTCAATACTGTTAAAATGTCAGTTATCCCAGTCAAGATTCCAGAAGGCTTTTTGTAGTAATTGACAAGATGATTCTAAAACATGGAAATGCAGGTGACCTGGAATTGCCAAAGCAATTACACAAAGCAGGGCTTCACTCTGCCTGACTTCAGACTTTCTGTAAAGCTTCAGTAGTTGAGACTGTGTGGTACTGGTGACACACAGATGAGTGGAACAGAATAGGAAGTCCAGAAGTAGACACCCACACAGACAATTGATTTTCAACAAAGATGTCAAGATAATTTAATATGAAAAGGAAAGCCTTTTTAACACATGGTGCTACAACAACTGGATATACATAGGGAAGAAAAATGAACTTGATCTTTACTTCACACCATGGCACAAAAGTAACTCAAAGAAAACACAGGAAATCCTTATGACCCTGAGGTCAAGGCAGAGATTCCTTAGGACACAAAAAGCAAGAACCATAAAAGAAAAAATGGATGCATTCGATTTTATCAAAATGAAAACATTTGTTCTTCTAAAGATACCCATTAGAAAATGAAAAGACAAGTCACAAAATGGGAGAAAATATTTACAGTACATATATCTGACAAAATACATGAAGAGTTAGCACATAATAATAGACAGATGACCCAGCCAAACAGCGTGGCCCAAAGATGTGAATAGGCACATTATGAGAGATGTAAGATGTGTGAATGGCTGACAGGACAGAGGTGCTGACTGTCGCTAGTTACCAGAGAAACGCAGGAGAAAACAGCAGGAGAACCGCTGCCCGCCCACCGGTGCGAGGCCACTAGCTGGCAGGGCCAGAGCACACGGAGCCACTGCCCGAGAACAGCAGGGCAGCTTCCCAGAGAGTCCCCTTGACCTGGTGCTTCCAAGTATTTACCCAAGAGGAAGGAAAGCAAGCGACTGTGCAGGAACGGGCCCAAGAACGTCCCCAGCAGCGTTAGCCACCAAAGTGTGGAAAAAGCCACATGGCCATCAGCAGGCAGCGGGCAAGGGAAGTGTCCTTGCAGTGGATGCCACTCAGCCACGAGAGGGCAAAGTATGGAGGAATCTGAAGATCGCTGTGGCCACGCTGAAGGGCAGGAGCCCGACACAAGGTGCGCGGACAGTGTGGTCTGTTCTCCTGAAATTCCAGAAGACACCATCCACGTGCAGCGGCAGGGCTTGGCCGGGCAGGCGGGGGCCGTGGAGGGGCCGCACGGTGTGGACACCGTACTCAGTCGTGTCCACTGAGTAGCAGACAGAGGTGTCGACTGAGACCTGATTCCTGAATCAAAGGTGTCAATGCGGCTGTGACACCAGTAGTTGCCACCTGAGGGGATTTCAAATTCTAGAAAGGGGATGGTGCCGCAGGAAAGAGCAGGTGTTCTTTTTGTTTTTGTTTTTGTTTTTGCGGTACACGGGCCTCTCACCGTTGTGGCCTCTCCCGTCGCGGAGCACAGGCTCCGGACGCGCAGGCTCAGCGGCCATGGCTCACAGGCCCAGCCGCTCCACGGCATGTGGGATCCTCCTGGACTGGGGCACGGACCCGTGTCCCCTGCATCGGCAGGCGGACTCCCAACCACTGCGCCACCAGGGAAGCCCAAGAGCAGGTGTTTTTAATGGGGGGACTTGACGTGGGGGACGGCGTCTGCTCCATCAGCCTGGACTAAAGGCGGCACAGAGCGAATGGCAGGACAGACCCCAGCCCGGGACCCCCAGGCCCTGGGCCAGTGGGCAGAGGGGCTTCTCGCCCCCCAGCCCCAAGCGCGCCCTCTGTGGAACCTGAACCAGCCCTCCTCACGCGCAGCTCCACTCTGCAGCTGTTTTTGTTAAGAAAAAGTGTTTTTAGAGGTGACTTTTATGTGTTTGGGACAGATTATAATTGTAGCTCCCACCTTTCAGAATAAAAACCCGACTCACGATTTACTTCCGGGGTTGTGCAGGCCGGCGTGTTTCCCCGGTTGCGTTAGAAGTGTGGCACCGTGAGCGCTGGATCGCGTGTGCTGTCGCGTTTCGTGTGGCTTTAGCGTTAGGAAGTTTACTTGCAGTCTGTCTGCTCTCTGGATCCATCACCCGCCAGAGGCACCTGCACCCAGTACTGCCTGTGTCACGGCTTTTAGTGCCCCAGCTGGGTGTTTTCCACACACCCTCCCGTGATGACAACAGGGCCAACGGCACAAAACTGTTAAGACCGAGGGGTCCTGACCAGCCTGGCCGCCCCAGAGGCACCCTTGCCATTCCGTCTCTGGGTGGAAATACCGGAAATCGAATTCGGGTCTTATGAGGACAGGATGAGATGGCGGGTGGGAGGGCCGTCCGAGCTCTGGGGCGGGACTGGCTCACCCAGACCCTCTCTGCTCAGTCCTTCTTCCTGGAAGCAGCAGCGAACGGTGGGAAACTGGCGGAGGAGGGACTGAGTCCATCAGATCCTGGTCCGGGTGGGCCGAGCCATGGGGGTTCCTGATGAAAAGTCCAGTTGGACCCCGAGCCCCGGGCGTGGTTTGGCTGCGCTTGACCAGCAGCACGGCCTCACCTATCCACCTCGATTTGCAGGCCCCGGGCCGAGGGTCTGCCGGGCTCCAGGAGGGCCAGGTAAGCATCCTGTGCTCTGGCCCCCGCCCGGTGCCCTGCCCTGCCAGGCGTCGCCTGTGGCCACACGGCACCCCTCTCTCTCGCAGACCCTGAGCTCCGGGACATGGCGCTCCAGCGCGCCGTCCTCCTGGCCAGCCTCCTGGTGGAAGTTGCCAGTAGATCCTCAGGAAGTGCGGTGAGCACCCAGCACGTGGCTCGTGGGCTCTTCACCCAGGGGCTCGCCCTTCCACCTCTAGGTGCCACCCTTGTCCCGGCCCCCGAGACGCTGGCCGTGCCCACTGCCAGGGTCAGAGGGGCCTGTGCCTCTGGGCGGGCAGCAGACGCACAGCCCCGCCCCTGGCACCCGCTCCACTCTGCCTGCTAGAACCTCCTTTCCCTCTGCCCAACTAGACCTCTTTCTGGAGCTGAAATAGGGTCTCCACAGAGCTGCCCCCACTGGCACTGGCCACAGCTAGTGGGGCGGACAGAGACGCCCACTTCAGGCTCAGACTCGGCCAGGTCATGGCTCTCCCAAGCCGGTGACACAGGTGTGCCAGGCTGTGGTTTCTGGAGGTGCCCGGCCATGTGTGCACACACCCAGCTGCTCGTCCTCCAGGATGGTGAGCCTTCCAGCCGCTCTGCCCCTGCCGGGTTGGGTGGGACAGGACGGCCAGGCTTCCCCCTCGGGCTCGGCCTTGGCCCCCTGGAGTCCAGGATGCGCCCACCATTCCTCAGCCGCCCTGAGGTGCCCCTTGCAAATCACAGCGTGCCAGTCCTGGGAAACCAGCTCGGCTGGGCTGAGCGCACAGAGCGGAGCTGCCCGGACGCCCCCCGAGGCCCCTGCCGCCGCCTGGTCTGTGAGTGCAGTGCCCGCAGCGCCCACTCCTGCGCGTGGGCCTGGCCTTTCCTCTGTGGGGGCCGAGCTGGACCCCCGATGGAGGTGCCTGTAGACTTGCAGAAGCATCACAGAAGTGTCCAGGAAGGTGGGCTGTTTGGTCGGGAGCACGGGCAGACGCGCTGTGAGGGCTGCACAGGTCTCTCACTCGGGAGGCCGAGGGGGCCTGGAGTTATCTTCCTGTTTCACCACTGTCCAGAAGCACATGTGCTTCCTTTCTTAGCAGCTTCATCTTTTGATTTTCAAAGCCACCAGCTGCAAGTGGCAACTAATATAAATAACTTCGCGGTTGAAATGCCTGCCCTGTGCCCACCTGTGGCCCACAAGGCGAGAGGTGGCGGCTCTTCCCATGACCCAGGAGACCCCCGTGAGAGAAGAAGGGGCTGCAGGGAGGCCCCAAGGGGAGGGTGGGCGGGCAGTGGAGGAGAGGACCACCCCTGCCCACCAGGCTGCTCCAGCCCGCCCCCAACAGAATCTCTGGGTGGGCCCCGAGGGATCCCCCGAGGGATTCCTGCCTTTGGGAGTCCAGGTGCCACGGAATGTGCCCTGGCAGGTCCCAGCCCAACACTTCGGTTGTTGGTTCAGTCACCAAATGCTCGCCGGACACCAAGTGCTGTCCCAGGGAGCGTCTGTGCGGTGTGGCCGTGCGTGCTCACCTTGCTCTGGGTCAGCGAGGCACAGTCACCGGACGCTGACTACAAGAGGCCAGAGCCCCAGGTGTTGGGGTGAGCTTGCCGGGAGCCCCTCTGCGGATATCGCCCTGGGCCTGGCCCGCACAAGCTGCCTGGCCGCAGGGTCTGGAAACTCACCACTATCTCCCCTCTAGGGCCAGCAGCCCAAGTGTTGTGTGGACGTGGTGGACACCAACGCCACCTGCCCAGGCACTAACCTGTGTGGCCCAGGTGAGCTTTGGCATGAGCCAGCCTAGATGGCCTCGGGAAGGAGGGGCCGGAGGGGTGGGCAGAGGCAGCGAGCGTGATGGGGCCTTGTCCTGGGAGGTGGGGCAGGACCCCAGGAGGACACGGTGGCTCCAGGCCTGCGGGGTGGGGGCAGGTAAGACTGCCTCTTCCCTCGCAGGGAGTTTCAGCTGCCCTGAGATAAGGTGACATAAGACAGGAGCAGCAAAGTACAGAGACGTGTACAGGTTTTACAGGACATGGGAGGAAGTGGAGTCCCAAGTAAGTGGCAGAATCAGCGCTTACACATCAGGTTGAACAAGGAGGCGATTGTGGGCAAGTGGCTGAAACACTGGGGCAGCCGAAGGGAGACGGGGATGATTGTAACATGGTCGCCCGACTCCCGTCTTCTCCTGGTTGGGGGGCAGGGGGCAGCTCCCATATGGGGTTTGTCTCCTCCCCACTTGAGACTTTACCTTCAGAAAGTTTCACATATTAAAAGCCAAGTTGGTAGCTGTGGAGAGATTTGGGTTAGAAGTTGTGGGATAGGAGGTCGGCAAAGGGGAGGGGACACAGATGGAACGAGCAGAAAGGAACCAGATAAGCACCAGCTCCCGTGTCTCGCTGACCCTCAGTCCTGGGACAGCCCGTCCCATCAGACAGCGCAGGAGGAGGACTGTGGGTGGGCTCCCACCAGTGAAACCTCTGTGTGTGGGCAGTAGGTGGGGCGGGGACAGCGTGGAGACCCTCGACACAGCCCTAGTCTCTCAGGAACTTTCCCAGTGGCCCGCCGTTGCCGCAACCTGTCGAGGTGACTGCCTGAAGTTCACATCGGTTTGCAGGGCTTCGGGAAACGGCAGTTCTGGTCCTTGTGATACCAGGTCAGAAGGGTGGGAGAGAAGCGGAAACGTTAGTATGGAGAGTCAGAGCCAGACAGTGGGGGAGACTGGGGATTTCAGCACCCGGTCCAGTTTACAGGCGGCCGGGCCTCGAGGCCCAGGTCAGGACTGGAATCTTCTCCATCAGGCAGATCATAGTGTCCTACTGAAAGGTCACTTCTCTCCGCAGCCAGCCCGCTTTCTACCAGAGAGAGTCACAGTGACACTAATTGTCTTACAAAGAAGCCTAGCCTCACTAAGCTTTGCCTGATTGTTGAAGGAAATTCAGCCACAACAGCGACTGACCGCACAGGCTCTTTTTAAGTCTGCTTTGCTGGCCTTTGCCCAGGGCCTCTTGAGTCCAGGAAGCCAAGCCAAGGACTCAGCACCAGACTTTGCCTGCAGTACCTCTAGGTTTGGGTGAATTCCTCTCTTCCTGAGGTCCCTGGCCCTGCCGGGCGGTGACCTTCCTTACTCACTGGGCAAGGCAGGGAACCCAGTGAGCCAGGCCCTGCGCTGCTTTTCAAGGGGCTTTAAGGCTCAGCAAAGTCAACCTTCGCTCCTTAGATCTGGTTACTGGGCCTGGCCCCCAGCTGTGCTTTGTTCCTGCACACACAGCGCAGGGCCTCCTTGTGGCCAGCAGCCCTGGCGGCTTCACCAAGGAGCCCAGGTACCTTGGGGCTGGCGGAGGGAGCTCTCGGGAGAATCGTTGCCTTGGCGACAGGTCTGTACCCAGGACCCCACGTTCCTAGGCCTCCTCGATCAGCCCCCCCAGAGGTCAGCCCCTCCCAAGAAATGCCGAGTGAAGGGAAAGAGCCCAACTACTTCAGAAGAGAAGCCCTGGTCTTACGAGAAACGAAGGCCTGTTCCTGATACTTGTATGATTCCACGTTGGGTCTGACGTGGCCTCCTGGCACGGCGCTCAGCCCGTGCGCCCCCGTCACTCTTCAGACCCTGCCATCTGCTTGGCGTCACAGCAGGAAGGCCTTCCTCTGAGGGGACCCGTTTGTGTGCAGACTGCGTGCTGGTCAAGTCTGTGCCGGCCTCCAGCACCTGGCAACCAGTATTTCTCCAGTACGTTCTCTCAGCCCGTGCTACGTGCCGGGGTGTTGAGAAGAAATAAAGGTCTAAGATGCAATCTCTGCCCTTAAAGGGCGCAGCGGGCCAGGTGGACTGCCTGTAGACCGCCGGCTGGCAAGCGCTGGACCGCTCCCAGCCCCAGGGCGGGCCGCAGGCTGTGGGGAGGCCGCTGGCCGCGGCGTTGGGCAGGGCAGGAACGCGGGTCGAGGGTGCTTGGGCCGCCCGGGGGCAGCACACCGGCGCAGACGGCCCTTGTCCCTCGTGGCGGCCGAGTGGGAGTGCGCTGCAGCCCCTGGCGGATGTGGGAGGTGGGGCTCGTCTCTCGTCCCCTCCAGCATGTATACTCGGCACCTGTCGGTTTCGGGTCCCCATCCGGGCCTCTGCAACCCTTTCCGAGGCATCTGGCAAGGGGCCGGTGGGAATGCCTGTGCGAGAGAGGGCTGGCTGCAGTTCCCGCGGGGGCGGTTCTTGTTCTGAAGTCCATCCAAGCTTCCAGAGTGGGTGAACTAGCGTCCTGGAATAAATGTGGTTTTACAGACTCAGAGCGTAGCACTCCCTGAGGGCAGCCGGCTGGCGTGGCCTTGCTTTGAGCCGAGCTCCTGTCTCCCGGCACAGGCTGCTACGGGCACTGGGCCGAGGACGGGACCGTCAGCTGCATCCGCTGCGGGAACGGGACTCACAACAGCTCCGAGTGCAGAGGCTGTATGTCCCCCCACCCCTCCCCCTGCCCGCTGCCCACCAAGGGTCCACACCTCCACATTCTGGGGGAAAGGGTGGGAGTCCTCGCTGTTGTCCCCACACCTGGGCCACTGTCCCTCGGTGGACACCTCCCAGGAGCCCTCTCCCCGAGTCCTCTTGCCCGCCAGGACAGCTGTGGGGTGGGGGCTGCTCTGTCCCCATGGCCACCTCCCTGTCTCATTTCCGGCCCATTTGGGCTGCATCTCTGGCTCCCCAGGGGTCCTCTGCGGGGCC
Organism: Neophocaena asiaeorientalis asiaeorientalis; assembly: GCF_003031525.2. Classification (NCBI taxonomy): domain Eukaryota; kingdom Metazoa; phylum Chordata; class Mammalia; order Artiodactyla; family Phocoenidae; genus Neophocaena; species Neophocaena asiaeorientalis. Next base: position 3,815,182 of record NW_020174791.1, read on the forward strand.
CCCGTGCCTGGTCCAGGACCTCACGTGGGTCTGGGCGGCCTATGGAGCCAGCCGCACTGACTGCTCTGTTCCCCCGCAGTCGCTGCCCGGGGCGCGCACTTCCCCATGAACAGGAGCACGGGGTTGCCTGGGCGGCCGAGTTCTGGTAAGTCTCTCGGCTCACCGGACCAGTCCTGGGGGGACACAAGGGCACCATCAGAGCCATTCCCAGCGCAGACCCAATCACCGATGCTGGCCACGGAAGGGCCATGTCCACAGTCAAGGGCAGGCTCCACCCCAGCCAAGAGCTCTGTACCGGGACCCAGCTCTGGTCACGGACCAGGACCCCGGACGGTATGGAAGCTCGGTCGGCTTTGAAGTCAGGGTCTGGGGTTGATTTAAAAGGGTGGGTGCTGGGCTTCCCTGGTGGCGCAGTGGTTGAGAGTCTGCCTGCCGATGCAGGGGACACGGGTTTGTGCCCCGGTCCGGGAAGATCCCACATGCAGTGGAGTGGCTGGGCCCGTGAGCCATGGCTGCTGAGCCTGGGCGTTTGGAGCCTGTGCTCCGCAACGGGAGAGGCCGCAACAGTGAGAGGCCCGTGTACCGCAAAAGATAAATAAATAAATAAAAGGGTGGGTGCGGCTGGGGTCGCTTGGCGTGGACCCCCACGTGCCTCTGAATGGGCTGCACGTCTTAACCCTTTGCCTGGCTTAGAGGCACCCCGGCCCCTTGGTCCCTGGGAGCTCAGGATGTGCAGTTCTCCAAGGTGGGAGGGCATCTGAAGTCCCCTTGCACCGTCCCCGGTGGCTCTTCTAGGACATAGGTCTTGGAGGGGACTGAGACGCTGCAGGCAGGCAGACATGCCCTCCATACCACCTGGTCCTCAGGTGCAGACACGGGAGACGCCCTGGTACCCCGCCTGTTCCTGCTGCGAGGCGTCCTGTCGTACCTGAGACGCTGGCCGAGCCACAGGGAGTGGCCAGGCTGCGGGGGTGTGGTGCCCAGGCCACCAATGACCACTGCAGTCACGGCACGGGACCTGCCCCAGGGTGTAGCCACCTCTTCTGAGGTGACTGGGTTGTGATGGGGGTCATGACCCCCCAGATCCTGGTCCTTCAGCAGAGGACACGTTGACCTAGACCAACGGCTTAGGCCTTCCCTGCGAGTCTCAGGACCGGAAGCAAGTGGCCTTGTGCTGGCGTGGGCCGACCAGCAGTGTTTGGGGCAGGGTGGGCCCAGACAGTCCCGGCTTCTTACGATGTGGGCCTGGGCCTTGCACCAGAGGGTGGCAGATGAGGCCCCTGCAGTCCAGCGTTGAGCCCGCTTCCAGCTGGCAGGTTTGGGGCGGCGTAGCTGGAACCCGTCCCTCCTGAGGCTCTAGCGTGGCCGGCCTTGTGCCTGTGTGTCAGGGTCAGGAAGGCGCTTCCCACGGGCACCTAAACGCAGAGCCTCCAGCTTGGCATCCGCCCGCCGGCCTGCCTGAACCTGTGGAGGTGAAGACAGTAGGCATCTTGGTGCTGGGAGGGCCACCCCGGGTGACAGCTGACCAGCTCCAGAGAGGCAAGGTGGGGTGTGTCCGCACGCCAGGGCCACGGGGGCCCCAGAGTCCGCACTGAGTGTCAAGGGAGGAGATGCGGGGCTCGGGGGCCAGGATCACTGAACGTCTTGACAGCCCACGCCCCGGAGAACCTGAGGCCTGGGCAGTTTGAGTGCAGGGGGGACCCACACCCCTGTGTGTGAACCCCTTGGCCCCTGTGGGAGCCCAGGTGTGCACCCCTGGCAGCCCTCACCTCGCTTGCAGGGGGCCCCCACGTGGCAGCCTCCCTCTTCCTGGGGACGTTTCTCATCAGCTCGGGCCTCATCCTCTCCGTGGCTGCATTCTTCTACCTCAAGCGTGCCAGTAAGCTGCCTGACGTCTTCTATGGAAGAAACAAAGGTACCCCTCCTGCCGGGGTGTGCCCGGGGGCACGGAGCGGGGCTGGGGCCGAGATGCAGGTGTCCGGTGCGAGGCCGCATCTGTGGCACCCTGGAGGGGACTGGGTTGTCACGTGGCTCTCGGGCCTGAGGATAAGAGGGGCGGTCACGTCCTGGGAGTGCTCTGGGTGGATGTCGTGGGGTCTCAGTGTGGAGGGTGACGGGGGCAGACACTCTGCAGGCCGGCTTATCTGCTCTGGTGGGAAGCTGGGGGTGGGGCGGCTGGCCCCAGAGCGCTGGCGGGACACCACCGGAGTGTGGTGGGAGATGGGGCCGGGCAGGCTGAGGGCACCGCTGGGCACAGGAGTGAGGGACTGGAGTGAGCCTGGAGCCGGGGACCCTCTGCAGGCTTGTGGAACCCTCAGGCTGATGGACCCCCACCTCAGGCCTGTAGACCCCTGCCCAAGCTGAGGGTCCAGCAGCAGAGGCTGAGGGTCCCTCCCAGACTGAGAGACCCCTGTCCCGAGGCTGAGGGACCCCCGCCCAGGCTGAGGGCCCCCCCAGGCTGAGGCAGCTGTGTGGCCTCCAGGTGACACCTGTGCTCTCCCCTACAGCCCCCAGCCTGCAGCCTGGCGAAGCTGTAAGTACCTGATAGGCGGGCTGAGGCCCCGTGTGTGTGCGTCTGGGTGTCTGTGTGTCTGGGCTGGGGGCCATCCCATCTCCGGTTCTCACTGTGCCTTTTCCCCTTTTCAAGGCCGCGATGATTCCCCCACCTCCGTCCTCAGGTGCGTCAGTGCTTTCCTGTCCCTCGCCCTGTCGGGATGCCTCATCTCTGGTGGGAATTTCAAAACGCCAGGCCCATGGCCGCTGCAGGGGTGCCGGCCAAGCCCCTCTTCATCATCCACAGCTTTCGTGCCTTTTCCCTTTTATTCCTGAGATGCTGTGTCTCTCGAGGGGGGCAGGGTGTTCCCAACATGGGTCAGGGGTCAACCCTGCCGCCCTCAGCCCTCCACCAGGTCCCAGCTCTGCCTGAGCAGGGAGCCAGTGGCCGGCACGGGGCCCTCCCGTGGTCCCTCCTGAGCAGTAGCTGTGTCACAGTTGACCCTGTGAGCACAGAGGTCACATCACACAGGCCACCTGCCTCTTCCCCAGACCGTGTTCCTGCCACCGTGTGGAGGTCTGGAGTGGGGACAGGTGAGGACATCCTCCTCCTTGGGGACAGAGAAGTCCCTCGGTCAAGGCGAGATCTGCCCTGTCCAGTGAGACACTTGTCTGATCTCTCCAAAGCAGCACCGTGTCCAAGCACAAGGTGCCTGCGTCAGTCTCCTGGGGCGGCCGTAACAAAGTGTCCCGGGGGCTCGGGAGAACGGAAGTGTCTTCTCTTCACGGTTCTGGAAGCCACCTGCTCCCTCCGGAGGCTCTGGGGCGGGTCCTTCCCGCCTCTCCCAGCCTCTGGGGCTCCAGGTGTCCCTGGGCTTTTGGGGCCGCGTCCCTCCAGCCGCTGCTGCGTCTTCCGCTGGCTTCTCCCCTCTGTATCTCCCTCCCTCTCCCGAGGCCACTGGTCGCTGGATTTAGGGCCCATCAGATAATCACATCTGCAGAGACCATTTTTCCAAGTAAGGTTGCACCCGCAGGTTCTGGGCCTTAGGGCGTGGACACGCGTTTGTAGTTGGGGGGATACCATCCACCCTGCAGTGCATCACATGGCCTGTACCTTTGTGTTTCGGGAGAGCCGGGCCCTCTCCCGGGCCGAGGGGCACCAGGTGTCCGGGAGCTGGAGCCCGGTGGGCTTCCTCCCTGGTGGCTGCTCCAGCCCCACTCCCGTGAGCCCCAGGGAGGCCCGCGACCCCAGGCCCTCCCTGCCGCCCCAGGCCCCACTCTGATCCCGCCTGTCTCTGACCCTGTTTCAGTGCGGAAGCCGCGCTACGTCCGGCGCGAGCGGCCCTCGGACAGGGACGTGGGCCCCACTGCCGTCTCCTCCATGGAGGCCCGGGTGAGCAACGTCTGATCCCGCGGCCCATCCACAGCCCCGCGTGCTGCTGAGGGGGGGCCCACACGAAGGCTGGGCGCTGCCCAGCGAGGCCTCAGGACGGGCCTGCACACGGCCCTGGCTCGTCCCTCTCTAGCCACAGATGTGGAGTGAGAGCCGCCTGCCCGCAGGCCTTCCTCAGCGCACACAGCCGCTCAGCGTGACTGACCCGGGGCAGCACTCCAGCCTCTGGCCCTGAGCCGGGCCGGGGAACCAGGCCGCATGGGGTCCAGGCTCCTCGGGAGAGACGACCTGCAGGACCCGGGTGCCCCTCCGCCTTGGAGCCCATGGTGGGCAGACCCCCCCACACCCCCTCTGAGAGCAGTGAGGCCGAGGCCTTTGGGGGGTCCGGCCGCATCCACACACAGGCAGTTTGGGGCCTGCAAACCGGCCCCCGGGCTCAGGCGCCCGCAGGGCTGTCCTGCGCGGCCACAGCTGCCCACTTCCAGGCGCCGCGGGAGTGAGTCGCCTGGCCTCCTGCTGACTCTTACCTGTGCTTAAGCAGAAAGCACTTTGCACAGAAGTCCAAGCGGCACGCTGCCCTCGTCTGCACCCCGCCTGCGCCCCAGGCACTGGAGGTCCTCATCCACCTTGGGATGGACACTGGCCCGAAGCTGCTGGAGGTCGAGACCCCCCCGGGGACGTGTCAACCCGGGGCCACATTTACCTGTGACTGCCGCCTGGACTGGCTGTCTCGCTGGACCTGCCGAGGGCCGCCCTGGCCAGCAGTCCCGTCCCGCTGCCCCCGCCCCGAGGCAGCAGCCCGTGTTCCCTGCCTCGGCCGGTTGCGGAGGGACGGCTCTGGGTTCCTGTGGAAATGGGGGAGCATCGGGGTGCCCACTGAGCACGGGCAGGGTGCTGCCTGGCCTCCCCAGAGCCTCCACGGGGACTGACGTTTTCTCCTCCGGTGTCTGGTCCACGTCCGCGGGGCCCACGGCAGGGCCTGTGTGGCCAGCCTCCTGCTTTCTGCACTGGGATTCCCACTGGGGTGTTTGTGGTTTATGGACACAAGCTCGGTCGCCAGGACATGAACGATGACTGACCGGCAGCTGAGAGGGGCGGCCACCTGAAATCAGCGTCAATAAACCACTCAGGCCCTTCTCGCCGGCCTCAGGTTCACCGGCTCCTCAGCAGGGGTGGAGCCTTGCTGCCGAGCCCGGCCTCGCGCTGGGGAGGGCGGGGAGCTCTCAGGATCTTAGCCTCGGGAGAAGGGGGCTTGTCCCAAGCTGCCTCAGAGAGCAGGAGTCCCTGGTGGCCCCCAGCCGTCAGGACTGAGATGGGAAAGAGTGTGGGTGCCCCCAGGGGGCTTTTCTGTAAAGTGACCGGGCCCATGGGGGACATGCAGTCACGGGTGACTGCAGGCCCCTGTGCGGCCAGGGCACCCATGGGGCCTCTCGGGGAGGTCACCGTGGTGCCCGGCTCACAGCCCCCAGGAGGAAGCTACACGTGGGTACAGAGTGCAGGCTGGCGGCACCTTGGGGAGGTGGGGTCCCGTGGGTGGGTGGCCCTCGGAGGGACCTTTGCCGACTGGCAGCGGGCTTCATCCCGGGCGTCCCAGCCAGAGCCGCCAGGACACAGCTGGGGCAGGGCAGAGAGCCTGGCCCACCCCGTCAGGCTTGAGCCATCGGGGCACCCGGGGGGCGTCTGCTTGGCCCTGGGTGCTGCGTCAGCACAGCCCGGGCTGCGGGGGGAGGCTCCGCCCTCTGTTCTGGGGGGCGGCTGCCCGGGAACCTCCTGCCTCCAGGCTGACAGCCTTAAGGGGCTGTGGGTCGCCCATGGGATTCCTGTGGGCGCAAGATGACCCTCGGCTTCCCCGGGGCCCCCCAGAGCCCCTCTTCTCTAATGTCCTGTCCCCTGCCTTGCCTGCAGCCCCCAGCCTCAGCCCTGCCCCATCCCCGGCAGCAAAACTCAACTCTGCGTTTCAGCCTGCAGCCCTCTGGTCCCCACACGTGAGATGCTTCCCCTGACTTCCCAGGCCTATGTGGCCTGGCCCCTTGGGCTCTCAGCTGCCGGAGGCCCCTGGGCCTGGGTGCGACTGTCTCAGGCCCCCAAATAGTTGGGGGGGCATCACTGGACTCGTGAGCCCGTGACCCTGATGGGCATCCTGGCCAGAAAGCGGTGGGCAGGGTTGGGGGGCACCCGAGATAGGGGTGGGGCAGCTGGCAGGCGCAGGGCGTCTGGGCCGGGCACCATGCACAGCCGCCTCCCCAGTTTCTCTCCGTCACCCATTCCTCACCTGGACTCCAGGCCCTCACGTAAGAAGCCAAGATAAGGCCGATTTGTGGGCTTATCAGTTCGGGCCAAAGCAGGCAGGTGGGGCGCCCGTCGTCCCCCCAGCCCCACTGTGTCAACCGCCACGGGGACCCCTGCCCCGGGAGGTGAGCCCGGCCCGGGGGCCACGCTGCAGCTCGCTCGTCCACTCATCCGCTCACTCAGTGCTGCAGGAGCACCCAGAGCTGTCAGAAGTCAGAGGTCAGCAAGAGGCCGCACCCACTGCAGAGGTGGGAGGTGGCAGCACAGGGCAGGGCGAGCGGGGCCTGAGGGGGTGACCTGAGGGCAGAGGGCCTGGCAGGGGCCTGGGCGCCGGGCCCCAGTAGGAGCCGGCTTCCAAGGCCAGGCCAACTTTGGGGACCAAGCTCACTGCTGGGTGCTGGAGAGACAGGACCGGAGGAGTCCCCCTCATGGCCAGAGGGCCTCACCAAGCCTGTCGGGAGCCCAGAGTGTGTATTCAGCCCAGCCTCTGGCCTGTGGGGGACACCAGAATCTACACCTGTGTGGGGACCTCTCCCCACACTGGCCATTTCGTGTGCCCCCGGCAGCCCTCAGGGATCTGAAGCCGGTCCTCACCCCACCCCTTGGGGGGCAGGCCTCTCTCCTGCTCCTCTGGCCAAGGACAGCTTCTGTGTCCAGCCCAGGACTCCCAGGTGTCCTGAGGGCTCCGGGACCCCACATCTGAGAGCCGCAACTGGACAGGGGCGGTCGCCGTGGGCCTCGTTCTCTGCCCGGTCCAGCAAGTGAGTCCCAGCCCCAGGGTCACGTGCCGGCCGCCGTGCTCCCCTCACGCGTGCACACACCTGCACGCGCACACAGACACCTGCACACGTGCGCTCGCACACCCAGCCGGGTTGGGTTGGTGAACAGCTCACCCACTTAGGCGAAGCCCACGCTCACACCTGGAGCAGCTGCTCTTCCCTCGTGAAGGTGGAGAGCAAGCAGGTGTGTGGGGACCAGGTGGGCCCCAAATGTGCTGAGATCCCGTGTGGTGAGCCCTGGCCACTACCGCAGACGGCACATCCCTCAGGTGTTCCTGTCCACTTGCCTCTGGGCACTGACTGTCCACTGAGGAGCCCGGAGGTTCCCAGGAGCCCTTGGGAAGGTGTTCTCAGAGGACCGAGGATGCCTCCTGGAGGCAGCATGTGACCGACCCCGAGTCCCATCTCGCACGGACTGGCCCGCCCCTCACAGAGACTCCTCACCCCCTCGTCAAGCCCCTGGCTGAGGCTCCTCCCCCTTCCTGGAGCACACGGGAGCCCCAGCCCCTTCCTAAGCCCAGGTCCCCTCCGCCCCTGCAGCCACCCCACAGCTCAGCCTCCTTGTGGCTGCAGGCCTGGCTGCCCCCCCAGCCCGCTGTGGCTCCTCTTGGGGTCTGGCCCAGGCAGCCTGCTCTGGGCACCCACCTCCTAACGCTGAGGGAGGGTCTTCCTCTTGCTGACCTCTGACTTCTGTTGGCTGTCAGTGCCTCTCCTAGTGCTACTGGGGCTGGGCAGCCTCCGGGGGTCCTGGACTACCCGCTGAGGAGTCAGGGGGCCCCTGCCCGGTGGGTGGGGATGAGGTGGGCCGTCCCCCACCAGGGTGGACCGCTGCTCCCAGCCTCACCAAGCCCAGCATCCCCTCCCCACGGGCTCGTGACTGGGGTCCCATCTCAGGAGGGCTGGGCCCCAAGTCTAGATCAGGTGCACACTGAGGTGTGCTGCGTGCGGCTGGGGGGTGGGGGCAGGGAAACCACGGGGTGTGGGGGAGAGCCTGCTGTGACCCTGGGGCCAGGATCAGGTGTCAGATGGGGGAGCCCCTGGCTAGGACCCGGGCCCCTCCAGCCCAGCCCTCACCCCCTGCATCCTGCCCTCCAGCCAGGCCTCTGCACAGGCTGGCCCTGTGGTCTGCTGGGACCCCGTACCTACTGGCTGAAACCGCTCCCCGTCCCCCGGGAGACTTCCGGCTCCCCTGGCTGGGTGGGCGCTGCCTTGGAGTCCCTGCCCTACATGTGTAACTGAGGTGCCCCAGCAGACGCTCCCCTGAAAGTTCGTGTGGCCAGCCTGGCGCCTGGCCCGCCCTCACCACTGGCTCAGCCCTTGGGTGCTCCCAGCCCTGACTCCTCACCCCACTCTCTGGACCCAGAGCAGGGAGCTCCCTCCCGGCCCCCAAAGGCTATAGGTGGGGAGGGATGGGCGGGGGCAGCAGAAGCCCAAGTTTGGGGTGGGCAGCCACACGGATGAGGCAGGTGTTGGGGCGAGGGGCAGGGGCTGCTCGGGGAGCATGTCAGTGAGCTGATCGTGAGTGGGGGGCTCCTGGCAGGGACCCTCCGGGGGGCCCACCCAGGAGCTCAGGTGCCGCCACCTGGAACAGGGTTGGTGAGCAGATCTGTTTCCGGAGGGGCTGCTCCGGCATCTCAGGGGCCACGGGGGTAGGGGAGAGGTTTCACCCAGGCATCCAGCCACCCCCCGAGACCTGCCCAGACTATAGAGCCCTACCGACCCCTAGCCCCACCCCAGGCTCCACCCCAGACCTCTCACTTCTGACTCCCCGCCCTCAGCTGGCTGCCCAGCCTGCCAGGGACAGGACAGAAGGCCAGCCAATCCCGGAAGCGGGCCGCGCCCCCGGCCAGCATGATCCCAGCAAGTATATAAATCCCCCTGCCGGGAGCCCACGCCCAGAGAACTCACACCCGCCTCAGACAGCACTCCACACCTGGAGGAGTGCACACACCCGCCCCCCGGCCCCCCGCCCCCCCGGAGGCCCAGGAGAGGAACAGCAGCCAGGCCCGGAGGGGAAGGACCCAGCGCTGCCAGGACGAGTGAGCTCGCGGCCGCAGCCTGGCCGTGCCAGCCAAGAGGGTCGTGCCTGGGCCCCACTGACCCCGGCTACCAGGTAAGGCTGGCTCAACTGGCACTCACCTCTCACCTGTACGGGCTCAGGGTGGGGCACCTCCTCAGAGGGGTGGGGCCTCCGTGCCAAGGAACCGGTTATGTGGGGTGAACTGGCTGGGGGAGGACAGCCTGCAGTACCCCCAGACCCTGCTGAGGCTGCCGCCTGGCCTGTGGCAGCTGCTGTCACCAAATGTAATGACGCTTCATGCTGCGATGCCGGGGCACTGGTGATGTCACAGTGACGTCACCGTGACTCACGGCGGTCACCGAGCCTTCGTGACACGTCACTGCGAAGTCATCCCACCATCCCTCCTGGACTGACCAGCAAGTCAGGGTCAGGTCACCCCTGGGGGGCCTTCCTGGGCTCCATGGGGTCACGTGGCCAGCGTCTTCCCAAGGCCCCGGCCTCCTGCGTCCATTGTGAAGGTGAAGGGCGAGTCAGCCCCTTACCCACCCTCCTCCAAGCAGGAGCCACGTGGCTGCCTGGGAAGGAGACGTGGACCCCGTGAAGGGGCAGCAGGCAAGGGGGAGAACGTCCCACTGCCTCCTGATGGCAGCTGTGGCTGGGGTGACGCTCCCAGGTGGCGGGCCGGCCTAGGGAGGATGGCTGGGGCTCATCCAGCACCCCGCCCCCCGCTCCCCTGGCCACAGGCTGAGGATCACTTCCAGGCCCTGAGGGCCAGCACCAGGCAGCCCTGCAGGTTCAGGCCGTGGCTGGGGGACAAACCTCCTCCTCGGGCCACGGCCACCACCCTTGCTCGGGCCCTCCAGTCTCCCGCAGCGCATCCAGCTCAGGCCGGCTCTAGATCCAGAGTCCCAACCCTCACCCAGCCAGGCCTGGCACCCACCCTCACACAACTGCCCGCAGATCGGGCGCATGCCAACCAAATCGGCCGCCCACACTGGGATCTGTGTTCAAACCCACTTCACCTGACCCAGAGCCACACTCCTCCTGTGAGAGCCTGGGCCCCGCTGGCTGTCACCCCAGCCTCCGAGCCGCCTCTAATGCACCGTGGCTGTTCTCTGTCATGTGCCCAGGGCCCACCCTAGCAGAGCCCCGAAGTAAATAGTAACTGTTGTGGGCCATCATCATCACCTTTATTTCTGCCCAGTGGCACGTCCAGGTAGGCCAGGGCTGGTGGGAGGGTCTACAGAGCAGTGGTCCACAGGGCCCAGGCAGGCTGGGGCACCCCCGGATGCTGAGCCCTGACTCAGCAGGTGAGGGGCTGGGGAGCGCAGGGTTACAACTTGAGCAGAAAGACCTTGAGCCAGGGACAGGTGGGACTTGGTGGGGGTGCCTGCAGATGGGCAGTGTCCTTCCCGGAATCTCTGGGTGATGCAAGAGAGGGACGGGGAGACAGCGACAGACAGACCTTGCAGGAAAGGGGCAATCGAGGTCACTCACAGGGGTCTCTGTTTGTCCCACAGCCCAGAACCATGTCATCAGGCCCGCAGGTGTGGCACACGGCCCTGCCGCCTGCCGGCAGGAGCAGCCCCACCGCCACAGTGCCCAGGTCCCGCGGCTCGGCCGGCAGCCCCAGGTCCCCCGGCAGCCCTGGCTCAGAGAAGGCGGTCTCCCCGCTGGAATGCTCCATCTGCTTCTCGGGCTACGACAACATCTTCAGGACACCCAAGGAGCTCTCCTGCACCCACGTCTTCTGCCTGGAGTGCCTTGCGCGGATGGCAGCCGCCCGGCCCGCAGGCCAGCCGGGTAGCGAGGTCGTGCCCTGCCCGTTCTGCCGGCGGCCCACAGCCGTGCCCATTGCCGGGGCCCCCGCGCTGCACACCAGCCGCCAGCTGCAGGCTCGGATGCCAGCACACCTGCGGCGGGAGGAGCCCGTGTGGCTGGAGGGCACCAAGCTGTGCTGCCGCCCGCCGCCCTCTGCGCCTGGCCCTGCGGCGCCCGGCTTTGTGTACGTGGACGTGAGCCCGAGCAAGCCCGCCACGCCCGCAGCACCCGTGCCCACCCCGGGCCCTGCCCGCCGTCAGGGCTGCCTGGCCCGCTGCTGGGCCCACCGCAGGGACTGGAGGCGCGCGGCACTCATCGCCGTGCTGCTGCTCGCACTCTTATGCGTGGTGCTCTGGCCCGTGCAGTGCGCGCTCAGGACCGGGAGCCTGCACTGCCTTCCCCGGCCACCCCCCGCCGCCGCCCCCAGCGCCGCCACCTTCTCGCTCGGGTCTCTGGCTGACAACTAGGGTTACCGCCCCCACCCCCGGGATCCCAGAGGAGCCCCCTGGGATCTCTGAGGAACCCACACCCGGTTCGGCACACCTGCCCCCGCTCTCTGGGGCTGGCTCCTGTCGGGTGGACAAAATGGTCCCCCGAGCTCCCAGGGATCACAGATCCCTGTGGGCCCCAGAGGCCGCCCCCCTAACTTCCATCTTGCAGATGGGGAGACTGAGGTCCAGGAGAGAGCTTGGCGAGGCCCCTTCCCCATACACACTGTGAATCGCATGCAAGACCAGCCCCTTGCTGAAAAGGGAGCGGGCTCACCATCTTTCTTTCATTTTCACATTTTGCCCACGGCTCCTCCCTTCCCCAGGCAGGGCTGGCCCCTTCCCTCGGGTGGCCAGGGGGACAGAGGGCAGTGGCGGGGAGCCCAGCCCACCCTCCTGAACTGTACATTTTTAAATAAACTATTTTGTACTCGCAATTGGTAAGGGGTCCTCACTCTCTGTGTCCTCTTTCCTGCACCATTAAGCCCCTCCCTCCAGAAAAACCCCCAGTCTGCCCCTTCTGCAAAGACCCTCAATCCAGAGGACACTCCCACTGGACTGCACTCCCAGCAGCACCTAGGGTGGATGGCCGCAGGTTCTAGGGCGTCCGACTGCTGTCCCCTCTGGGCTGTGGATGGGCTGCGGCACTTCTGGACTTGGCTGCCCCCGGGGGCCGTGAGGCTCTCCCAGGGAGATGGAGAGGGACTGGGGCACCTGGGGCAGGCGGGACTGCTGTGGGGCCTTGGCCTGGTCCAGGGCCCTCCCCCCCAGCCCCCACCACGGTCACACCAGGCCGCCTCCCCCAGAAGTCACGGCCCCACAGTCCCGCCTGGAGCCCTGACTGGAGGGCCGCAGGACCCCGTGGCCCCCGGGAACCGAAGTCCAAGTGTGCACGGAAGAGGGGCTGGCGACAACCAGCATGTCCTGAAGACCCACAGACCTCAGGCTCCTCCAGCAGACCTTCCCGGGCTGGGCCAGGCCTGGCTGGTGAAGCGAGTGTTGCAAGGGCGGGCGGGAGTCCTGCCAGCCCCCACCCCTCCCCCACCCGGTTCTGCCCTCAGCCCCAGGAATCCTGCACTGCCAGCTTGGCATGGCAGAGAGGCCAGGCCGGTCTGGCTCTCGCACAGGTCCAGCCTCCTCACCCCTCACCCCAAAGCCCAGGACTTCCTGCTCCTACCAGCTGGGCCTCTGGCTCAGGGACACCCCGGGGAAGCTGGGCCCAGTCGTGGGGACCCACATGCTCTCTTTCTCCAGGCCCCAACAAAGACGCAGAACTGAGAAGAAGGCATTTTACTGAGGAAACCACAAAGCCACAGGGACATCCATGATGGGAGGGTGCAGCCGTGGACCACAGGCCAGTGACATCACACCATCACAAACCAGCCAGGCACACATGGAGCCCCGCCCTCATCACCGTGGTCACACAAGCACGTCACATATTCTCTCATTCAACAAACACGTGTCCACTCGTGACAGCAATGTGACGGTCTGGGCTAGGCCTGGACACGGCAGGGACGGAGCCACTGCCTGGCCCACATCCTAGACCACGGCTGTGGGCAGGGCTGAGAAGCAGCTTTGAAGGGGTGGGGGGCATGCAGGATGCAGGGGAGAGGGGCACAAACGCTGGTGACCACGGACTGGCACTCACTTGCTGGTCACTCGTGTCCCACATACAGGCTGACACTCAAACGTGTGGCACACACAAGGTCACACATCGTCACTGCGCCGTGCAGGTGGTCACTGGTGGCCTCCCGCACTGAGACAAACCGCAGCCCTGCAGCCCTGCCTCCCCTCCTCCAGGAGGGGCAGGGACACCGGATCTCCTAAACTTCCCTCACCATTTCTGGACGTGCAGACCTGGTCAGGGAGGGTCTGAGGGGCAGACCCGGGACCCCCGCCCCCCAACCCCGCAACGCTCTGGGCTGGGCGCCGGTCTGCACAGTCCTAAACACAGTCCTTTGGAGGAACGCGAGGGCCGGCCTTGCTGGGCTCCCGCCTTCTCGCATTGGCTTGCTGGGCTCCCGCCTTCTCGCATTGGCTCCAGCCCCAATCGGGGCGCGCGCACTCGGGGCCCTCACGGCCAGAGGCGCAGCAGGTTCTCGTACACGTGGCCGGAGGCCTCCGGGGTGCTGCGGGCGGAGACGGGCTTCGGCTGGGGGCCACCTGCGATCCCGCCCCCTCGCCCCGGGCCACGCCCCCACGCCCGGGCCACGCCCCCGAGGCCTCCCTGCCGGGACTCCGCCCCACCCCCAC